>NC_080794.1:21576978-21876978 GCF_028018385.1 Neofelis nebulosa | reverse complement strand
CTGGCTTCCGGGATCCCTCCTCCACCAGCTTGCACACAGAGCCTGTTCCCAGGAGGAGCCCTGGTGTGGACAAAGGTGGGGGCCTGTTCCCCGAGGACCATGCCCGGGGGTGTCTGATACAGCTGCTATGCCCGGCAGCTGACACCTTTGCTCTGTGACCTGTTTCAGTCAGCTGTCGGCCACGAGTATCAGTCGAAGCTCTCCAAGCACTCGTCCCAGATCCAGTCCATCAGGGGCATTGGAGGCAAGTTTGGTGTCCAGGTGGGCAGAGTTGACCAGGTGAGTGAGGCGTCATGGGAACCAGAGTGCAGGTGACGGAGCCCCTCCCTCTAGACCAGGGAATGCACTGGGCCTCTCGAGATAGCACCTCGACTCAGGCCTGTGGGGTGCCGTCCAGGTGCAGAGCTTCTAGAAGCCCCCCGCCCCAGTCCCTGACTCAGATGATGTTCCAGGTTAACAAGTGAGAAGAGGAACACTGTTTCTTGTAGAAATCCCCCACATTGGTATCTACAGATCACATAGACCAGGGACAGACAGCCTTCCACTGCCTAAGACCGTGCCCGTGGGGACCATTTCTAACCAGGCTCCCTGCATGGGTATCACTGTGACCCGGTGGTGTTCAGGGCAGACATGGCAGAGTGCCGCACACGTGCCCGTTTCCAGGGCTAAGGCCCGGTGTCCTGGCGCCTCTGGGCCTCAGTCTCTCAGTCTCTGACTGAGGGCCGTGTATACCCTGTTTTACATCACAGCAGTTGGGTTTTGGAGTTAACCCTCTGTCTGCATTCAGGCTTTACCACATGTCAGCTGCGGTTCTGCGTTACCTGCTTGTAAAACGGGGCGACGGGGATTCATGTCTCCTAGGGCCGTGTGCGCAGATGCCCCCCCACCATGCCCGTTGTGGTTACTGATGATAGTATTGTTCTTGGAAGAGCTCATGGGAAAGCAGGTGTGCTTGTGGCGGGAGGGGGTCGCCGAGGGTTGGCATTGCGGGGCTGAAGTCCACGAGCACAACTTGCCGTGCAGGGCCTGCAGGTGGCTACCGGTCCACCCGCACTGCCTACTGGGCGTTGCAGAATGTTTCCTGGCCGAAAGTTTCCATCCCCAGAGCTTTGCGCGTGAGGCAGGCCTGCCCATGGCTTAGGAAGGCAGAGGTCAAAAAATAACACGGTTTGTGGTTTCAAACCTTTCACACGCATTCTGGGATCAGATGACCTGTTTTGGAGACCTCTAAAAACGTGTTTCCCTTCTTGTGGTAATTGCACTCTGTTGTGGGTTTTGAATACCAGGGGAAAACTGAGAAACACGCCTCTCAGAAAGCTAAGGCCTGAGGCCAGTCGAGCAGGGGGAGAAGCCAATGTCCCCGGAGGTGGTTTCCTGGGGAGTGCGGTGTCTCCTCTGGGGGAGACTGTGCTCTCCGGGTGCGTGGGTCCTGTGTCACCGCCACGGAAGCTGTCTTTCTGAGCAGTGTTCCCTGGACAGTCGGCTCTGGGGCCTGGTCAGTGAAGAGCTATCTTCTCCCCCAACAATGTAAACCCGAGCCTTTCAATTAATGATGGTTCACTTTTACTGGACACGGGTGCTCTCGAATACGTCACTGGCTGACCTTTCAGTTGTGCCCATGTTGTAGAACCTTTTTTACCAATGAAAGAGTGTCACCTTCTCAGAGGACTTGATGTGTCTTGAGCAAGCCGGTTTCTTCCGCCTCTTGCTTGTCATCAGATGAGCCAGGGCGCGGGTGCTGTGGCCAGGTGTGGGCATTTCCTGTCCCTTTGGAAAGGGATGGTAAGTGAGTAGCTTCCAAAGGGTTAGTTTCCCGAGTGGGAACGCGGCTCGTTTCTGCCCCAAGAAGCAGGTACCCATCACAGGCTTGGGGTCCTCGCTGCCCAGGGCACAAGTTGTAGGCCGAGGCCGGCTCACTGATGTGTGACCGTGGGTGGTGTTTTCATACGTGTGCGTCATGTCCTGGTGACTCCTAATTCCGGAATGTTGCTGTCGTGAGTGATAGACGAGAGACCAGTCCATCGTCGGTCTTTGTCCCCGACCCCTGTCCAGTCCCCTCAAATTACTCGAGCGACTTTGGCATCAAGTACAGCCTCAAGGCAAAGCACGTGGACAAGAGTGTCGTGGACTTCAATCTCCAGGGCATGACCGAGAGACACGAGTCACAGAAAGGTCAGCCTGTGGCAGCACGTCCTCACCGCTTGGGGCCCCGTCGTGTGGGACGCCTCCTGCGTCCCCAGAATAGGACCCGGGGAGACAGGCCCACATTACACTCCCAGCCTTTTTACCTGAACATGTGAGAGCACTCCTGTCTCTTCCATGGCTTTAGGGGGATTGTCGTCCTTCGGATGCCAGCTCAACCCCAGTCCCGTGAAGGGCCCAAGTCTCCCAAGCTACTTCCTTCTTCTCTGGACCATGGGATCCAGGCGCTATGCAGTTTTTGAAGTTAAAAACCTTGTTCTCTTGTGTCATAGACATTAGTGATTATTAAGAAGCATAAATTTCTAGAAGAGGAATTGCCGGGTCACGGAAGGTGGAATGTAAAATTTTGGTGGATGCTGCCAGATTGTCCCTGCAGGCCCTGCTGGTTTTCCTGTCCCTCGTTAAAATCCCTGCCAGGCATCAGTTATACACTGATGTGTGCATGCGGGGTGTGTTAGAGACGCAGTACCCTCCCGCAGAGGCTGCAGATTGTTGGCTCTTTTGCAATGTTTTATTTCGCGTGCATGTTAGAAATGTTCATAAAGATTTTATCTTTTTGAAGTCATCCGTACACACGTGTGCTGCTCAAACATACAACCCCTATATCACAAGTCAATAGCTCGCACACCTGAGTCACCAGGAGTTCATGCACGTTTAAATTTTGTGTGATTTTCTTCGTTTATTTCTTTCTTTGTTTGTTTATTTATTCATTTATGTATGTGTGTATGTGTGTATTCATGCATGTATTTATTTATTTATTTATTTATAATAAACTGGGAAGCGGCAGAGAGAGGGAGAGAGAGATTTCCAAGGAGGCTCCACACTGTCAGTGCAGAGCCTGACGTGGTGCTTAAACTCACAAGCCACGAGATCATGACTTGATTGTGAAACCAGGAGTCTGATGCTTCACCAAATGAGCCACCCAGGTGCCCGTGCACGTTTCAGATTTTGAAAATCATTGCCAACCGTTAACAATAGAGAGCTCACGTATGAATTAAAAACCCAGAGATCTTTAAAAGATGAATTAAACCCCACGACTGGAAACACCACCAGCTCGGCATTTGCCCAGGGAAGCTGCTGGTGCTCCCGCGGGACACTTCCTGTCACTGGCCTGCCCGTCTGTCGTGAGGCGGTGGACTTGGCCCTGGAGTGCGCACCCCCTGCCTGCTACCCACGCCCCTCTGCCCGCCGTGCACCCTGCTGATCAGGGCCTTGTCTTGGATCGTCTTCAGTGCTGTTCAGACTCTCTCCCCGACGTGGCATGTAGGAGTAGAAACCGCCTGTGTAAAATACACCACACCATTTCACTGCATTGTTTCTGACAATGAGTGGAAGCTGGGCTTGCTGCCTTGGTTGGCTAGACTGTTCTGTGGCAGACAGTCATTCGAAAGACACGGCAATAGCAGCATCAAAGGTCTGTAAGGCAGGAACCACACAAGCTGCCTGAACCTCGTGGGCACAGACGGCACACTGGGCTGGAGTCAAAATGAGGCTCATGAGAGAGCCCCAGTCCGGGCCGCGTGGAGTAAGTAGCACGAGTATTTTTTAAAAGTGCCCGTGGTAAAAGGGCTGTGATGGACATGCAGCTGAACTGATTGTTGCCATTCTTTTCCTATCGGAAAGAGCAGGCCTTCACGGACCTATTGCCCATGTTGCTTGACGACGGAAACAGCTGGAAGTGACCAGCCTTATGGGGTTCCTTCGTGCGTTCTCTTCTGCATGGGGGCGAGGACTTTGTCAGAACTGCTCGGTGAGGTTTTTAGAGGCTCCACATCCTCCCACCCTTTGAGGGAGGGAGAGTGTCTCTTGTCTGCAAAGGCACCAAAGGCACAGGCTGACTGTCCTAAAGCTCAGGTCTTTCCTCTATTCGGGGTAATTTGACATCTGTATAAACATCCTGTGAACGGAAGGGGAGGGGGCAGTGTCAACAATGGACCAAGCGAGGATGACCTCAGGGGGAATGTTACCCCCTCAGAATGCCCAGCTTTAAATGTTTTCCCTACTTGTTCCCAATTGTTAAGACCACAAGTTCCTTGTGTGGGGAACCAAGGGCAGTATTGCTGGGTAATCATTAATGATTCCAGGATTGCTTTCTGATTGGGGATAGTGTTGGCCACATTTTCCAATGTCTGTAAAATACGAATGAATTGTTTCTGTTGTGGGGAGAGACAGTTTCCGTAATGAATTTCTCAAATGTCCGTGGCAGTGAATCCTAATAGAGTTTCAATTTATCCCTTACCTTTTCCCTGTGCTTCTTTGTTTCTTCAATTCTACATATGAGTGAAAGTATTGCATGGGATTTGTCTTTATCTCACAGACTTATTTCGCTTAGCAGAATACTAACTACTTCAAACATGTCCCTGCAAATGGAAAGTATTCATTCCTTGTTTTTGCTGATATATATACATATATATATATATCACTGATATACATGGATATATATATATCACTGATATATATGGATATATATATATATATCACTGATATACATGTATATATATACATGGATATGGATATATGGATATATATATGGATATATATGATTGATATATATATTCATATATATGTCTGTATATATCCATATACATGTACTTATATATATATCAAAATACATATCCATATGTGTATTCATTTATATCCAAACATATGTGTATATATATATTTATATATCCACATATACCCATATACGTCTTTACATATTTATATACATAATTACATACCTATACATATATATCCATGACTATATCCATGAATGTATCTACATCTCTATATGTTTATATGAATCTATAGATATATAGATATATGTAAACATATATATTTATTCATATATCAATATATATCGATTATATAGATATAGATATAGATTTAGATATTGATATAGATATACATCCAACTATAGGACCCAGATGGAGGTAGAGAATATGATGGTATGGGAAAGAAGTCAACCAGAAAAAGGCAAGTACCATCCAGTAATTTTACTCATATGTTTAATTGAAGTAACAGACAAGCAAATGGAAACACTGAGAGACAGAGTGAGACAGAGAGAGAGAGAACAATGAAGAAACAGACTCTTAAGATGAAACAATCTGATAGTACCATAGGGGTGGTGGGATGCACTGGGGGGTGGTGAAATCGGTGATGGTGTTTGAACGGTGTCCTTGTCATGATGAACACAGAGTGATCTATGGAATAGTAGACTTGAAAGTAATATAACTCTTCATATTCACTAACTGGCATTAAAGAAACAAAAACAGAAAAGACACTGTGAAAAAGCAAGACAATTAAATGAGGACCTATCCACTCATTGACTAGGTGAATTACATGAGATCTTAGCTATGGCACTCTTGCCATGCCTGCCGTGGCCTAAGACTAACTTGGAGGAAGTGACAGTGTCTTCTGAGGCACACAGGGCTTTGACACTGCTATTGTGGTGTCTTTGAAATGACCGTCGGCTACAGGGCAGTATTCCCAACCAAGGCAGCAGTCATTGTCAATAAATCCATGCACTGAAATTGGGCGGTGTATTTTCCACAGGCCATCCACGATATAGGGACTCTGACTCTCTCCCTCACTGTTTCTCCCTATACACTCTGCTTACTGTACCTATATGTGCGGGCTTCTCTCTCATTCATTCCCTGGATTAAGAACTAGGATGATGAGAGCAAATGGTCTCTGGCTACTCTACCTCCGGATGAAGATTTGAAGGAAACTTCCCAAGCTGCTGCCGAAACCCCTTTTGTTTCAGGGATCTTCCCTGTCTTCTCTGGCCTGACATGGACTGCCTAATTTCCCTTTTGGAAAACCAAACCAAGCCAAACAAAAAAAAAAAAAACATGGTGTCTGCTCATCTAACTGAGCTGACACGCTTTAGAACCACGTGAACTCTTTTCTCTGCCCCCTGTGCCTCTGTTGGCCTTCAGGCAGACACCTCACCTTTTCTGCCTTCTCTTTCCCCCTCCTACTGTTTCTGCACCACCTGGGGTGCAGCCTACCCTGCAAACCAGCCTGCAAACCAGCCCTGGCCACTGCCCAGTGTCCTTGGGAATGGTGCTGGGGGTAGAATCGGCTCCAACACCTGGAACGGCCACAGGGTGCCCACAACTGTCCCAGGGGTTCTCCCAACATCCAGCATGTTTCAAAGCCACGGGAACAGAAACGACGATGAGAGCAACGGTGACTTCACCGGCTCGGGAGTCGGCTCCCAGGGCCTCGACATCCTCACGTGGCTTCTGTGGAAGGTGTGGGCTCAGCAAGTCAGGGAGGAACCTACACTTGTGTCTAAAATACCCACACGACAGACTTCACCCTCTTTTGGGGATGATTTCCTGGCACTGCCTCAGCCAAGAACAGCTTCATTTTCCTGCAAGATATTGGGGCCAAGGAAGACAAGCACCGCAGGTGACCCACACAGGTCAGAGGGATAGTCCTTCACAGTAGGGACGGGAGGTTAAAGACGGGAGCTGGTGCGGCCTAAATAAAATTCTGAGCACACTTTCAAGGTTCCTTTTACCTACACTTCCTGACTAGGAGACACCACCGGGAGAGGTGGCAGTGTAAGGCTATGCCGAGTCAGGAGCAGGGCCCGCTCTCCCACGGGACAATCCCTCGGCTCTCCTATTTGGGGCTTTTCATGAGAACACAGTACGTAGAACCAGCTCTCCAGTATACCCCATGCTCAGTGACAAAGCGGGAAAATTAGAGTCGTGGAGGGGAGTTTAAGTTCGAAGATATTCAGAAACATCGTGTGTGGCAGGAGCCCCCGTTGCAGAGAGTGTAGGTGACCACGTCCCTCGACGCAATCTCCACCATTGAAGACAAGATGCTAGAATCGTCAATACAGGAACTGTTTGTGATGGGAGATTCTAAGCCTCCACGTACCTATGCAAACACAGTTATAGAAGCACGGAGTCGCGTGTTGTGGGAACATGAGCTCCCAAGACAGACCAAGTCGTGCCCGTGTGGGTTCACAGGAAAGCTCTGCCCCCCCTGGTTTGTCTCTGCCCTTCAAAAGACCAATTTCACACCAACATTAAGAGATGTGCTTCTGGTGCCCAGAAACTTTCACGGTCTTGGCCCCCATCTCTGCTCTTTTCCACTTACATCATTCTGAAAAGTGTAGCCAATGAAGAGTGAAGCCCACACAGGGGACTGTAAGAAACACAGACAACCCAAATGAAAACAAAAGGAAAATCACCTTTGGGAAAAGGGAGACAGAAGGACACTGGTGACTCATACCACAAAATCGGGTTGGTCTCCCAGAGGTCTCATCGGCATATCCATCATCCTGGGGTTTGGACACGGTTTGGCCTGCCAAAACTTTCCACATCTGAAAGAGCAGAGCCCAGGGTCAGGGACACCTGGGAGAAGGGCTCTCAGAGGCCACCCAACAAGCTCTCTGGCCACAGCTTGTCAGCTCTAAGCTCGGGGGGCTGGGCAGCCGGGCCAGCAAATGCACACGCACAACCCTGTGTGGGAATGACTACATCAGACACAAAAGCAACATCATGTGGGATTTCTAATACTGCTCTCAAAGGGCATCTGAGACCATCAGAAACATTCCAGTTTCAATTCGAGTGGGAAAGTGTTCTGGAGAACAAAGAGTCACCCGTGCATTTAAGTCATCCATTAAGAATACGTCCCTCCGGGGGAACCTGTGAGGCTTGCTCTGTTAAGCGTCCAACTTGGGCTCAGGTCATTATCTCGCCAATCGTGAGTCCTAAGCCCCCATCGGGCTCTGTGCTATCAGTGCAGAACCCACTTCAGAGCCTCTGTCTCCCTCTCTCTCTGCCCCTCCACCGTGTGGTGCTCTCTCTCTCTCTCTTTCTCTGTCTCTCTTTCAAAAATAAATATTCAAAAAGAAAGGAAAGCAAGAAATCAGCAAGGAAGAAAGCAAGCAAGAAAGCAAGAAAGCAAGCTAGCAGGAAAGAATTCACGCCTTCACTATGTCCTAACAACAGTGTTACCCAAACAGGAAGGAGCCCAACAACATGAGGGAATGCCAAATTACATGGCCTTTCTCACTTCAGAGAAACAACAGGACCCATTTTGATTTCAAGTACTTCCTGGAAGGGTAATAGTGACGTCCATAACTCGGGCTCTGGCACCTCCATTGTTTCAAGTGATTTATTGGAGGGCTGCTTCAACACCTCTGGGGAACTATCTGGCTCGTACAATGCAGACTTTTCTCCTACTGGGTAGCTCAGAGGATGGTCTGTCCGCTCTCTGACCAGCACATCAGAGCTGGAAGGGTCCATCTGGCACAGAGACAAGGGACAGTCGCCTCACACCTAAACAGGACAAGACTTTTCCCACGCGCAAATGTAATATCGAACTTTTAAGGGTATCAAGAGAAGCCTATGTATGAGAACCGACTCGTCTTCCACACCAGTGCTGGTAAAATTCCACCGGGGCCAGGAAGCAACTGAAAGTCTATTTGAAGTCGATCAAGCTGAAGCTCCACCCACGTGTCTGATCCGGGGACACCAGTAGGTGCTTTCTGGGGTGCCACACCTGTGCTCTGGTAGTTTGAATTCAGCCAGAACAATAGCCCGTCTGGACCCACCCCCTCCAGCTCCACTGGGTTTCCAAGTCCAAATCCGGGATGGCAGCGAGGGGCAAATCAGGGCTCAGCTGTCAAGTGTCCAGGTGGGACCTCTGTCACTGTCCCCTGAACGGGCAACAGTATGCCAGCAGGTAAGGCAGGATCCACACTGTCCCTTCAAAGCCACCACTTCAAAGCTCCACTCTGTCTAGGTGCCCCAAGACCAGCAAGAATTTCCCAGATGTAATCTGCTCTTGCCGCCTTTTAGACAGCAAACAGACTCAACTCTCAGCCCTGGGAGGGGAACCCAGACAGTGTCGTCCCAAGGAGCCCATTCACGAATGAAAGAACGGCTAACCGAAAGTTGTGTGATTTGCCCACAGTCTCTGCCTCTCCAGTCAAGTGGGTCCCACGGCCCTGAGCTGGACAGAGGCCACCCAACTGCAGGAATTCAGCCACCTGCAGTTCGGGCCGGAGGAAACGGTCACACGAATGGACAGGGGGAGCACCTGTGCCTCCTTCCTCACACCCGGCCTGGCAGCCCTGCCTACCGTCCACATGCTTCCTGCTCCCCAGCTCCAGAATTCTCTTTGGAAACTACAGGCAACACTGGAAACCGGGCTGGATTTTTTAAATGTGATTTAATTAATTAATCATTTGTTTTATTTATTTATTTATTTACTAAATTCATACGTAATCTCTACACCTAACGTGGGGCTCAAACTCACGACCGTATGACCCCCAAATCAAGAGTCAAGGCTGTTCCAGCAGAGCCAGCCAGGCGCCCTCTTGATTATACCTTCCAAACAACAAAATATCCTCCCAGAAAATTTCTGTCCTGATCTGATCTTCGCACACCCAAAGGGAGCATCCCCTCCCTTTCCTTGCTCAGGGACTCACTCCTGTGTTCTGGGTGGAGGGAACACAATGGTGACAAGGGACATACCTTTCTGTTTTCTTTTTTGTTATAATTTTATTTTTTTTATTTTTGAAAATTTACGTCCAAATTGGTTAGCATATACTGCAACAATGATTTCAGGAGTACATTCCCTAGTGCCCTTTACCCATTTAGCCCATCCCCCCTTCTCACAACCCCTCCAGTATCCCTGTTTGTTCTCCATATTTCTGAGTCTCTTCTGTTTTGTCCCCCTCCCTGTTTTTATATTAGTTTTGTTTCCCTTCCCTTATGTTCATCCCTTTTGTCTCTTGAAGTCCTCATATGAGTGAAGTCATATGATTTTTTTCTTTCTCTGACGAATTTCACTTAGCATAATATCCTCCAGTTCCATCCATGTAGCTGCACATGGCAAGATTTCATTCATTTTGATAAGGCACAGACCTTTCTTCCAGGCGGAAGGTGAGGCTGTTCACAGGTCTCTCTCTGAAACCCAGCGATCCACTGAGGAAATCCCAGGCATCTGGAGGGATCCGTGTGTAACACGATGAAGAGTAAAAACGTCAGGAGGACGTCTGCCGCCAGGGCAAGTCGTCAGGCGTGCAGAACTTTTCAGGACTCCAGGACATCCTCCCACACTTCACACGGCTTTGTGAAGACATCCGAAGGAGGGAAGGAGGAAGTGCATTTGACTAACGAAATAGCTCAACTGGTTTTCAGACACATTGAGAAAATACAGAAAATAACACGTTTCCAAAGATTTGTAGCTGCATAACGTTTTCTCTTCCTGCAAACAGAAATCATTGCTGCAACCTGCCAGCATACATGGCCTCCAGTCTTTGTTCCTTGTAAATGAGGACTTTGCTACAAGTGATAAAATTCTATTACTGTGAGTTAAACACATACTCACACACGCAAACACACACACACACGCACCCACACACACACAAAAGGGCCACCAGGGTGGCACAGTAGGTTAAGCGTCTGACTTCGACTCAGGTCACGATCTCGAGCCCTTCGTCCAGCTCTGTGCTGTAAGCTAGGAGCCTGGAGCCTGCTTCTGATTCTGTGTCTCCCTCTCTCTCTGCTCCGCCACTGCTCACACCCCATCTTCCTCTCTAAAAAAGGAACAAACATTAATAAATAAATGAATAAATAAATAAATAAATAATTACATAACCCAAGGAAACCTCTCTGAAGGGACCGTGTTGCAGCTGGGAGACAACCTAGCACAGGGAATGCTGTCTGCATGAAAAGCAGGGAGCTTCTGGGAGCAAAGGGAAAGGCCGGCTGCAATTCTAATGAATAGTAATTGTTACTGCCCAGAGATCAAGACACCAATCCGTCAAGCCACCGACTCCCCACCAACTCCCAGAAATGATACAGCAGCCTCGACAGGCACCCCACGGTTAGACATTACAGAGCAGAGAAATAAAGTGCCCTCTTTGCCTAGAAACAAGCCAGTCTCAAGCATATGCCACTTACACCCACGAACCACTCTGTCACACACAAGAACCCCAGGGTCCCCGGCATCCCATCTACACATCCATGTCGACAAGCACATCACTGACGCTGACCCAGGCTCAAGGGGAGGCCTTAGACTCCACCTCTCAAAGGGAGTAGTAGCGAAGCCCCTACCTCCCATCGCGACATTGATGTCATCATAGGCCACCTCTCAGCAAGTCTACCATGTCACCACTTGTAGGACGCATCCTGATGTCACAGGAATCAAAATGTGAAAGCAGCGTCAAGATGGAATCGGCACTTGCACGCCGGTTTGTGATGGGAGACGTGTCTCCGCTGCCGGTGCAGCTCAAAGTTTGAACCCGGGCTACTTTACGTTCCAAAGTGAGGGCCAGGGAGCAGTCATTCCAGGCTGACATCATCTATCGCACGGAGGGGATCCCTAAACAACCACTAACGTTTTCTATTCTAGAAACTTCTGCACAAATGCCAAAGGAAGATGTACAGTAAACCCTCATGAATGCATCACCCATCTTCCACCAGTATCAACCCACAGGGTCACTTAATCATTGATGCATACCCTGACCTAACCCAGGGCGTCGCATTCCCAGAGGGTGGGTGAGGTCACGTGTAAATACTGAGACATACGGTGGCACCGTGAGCCTTTTGTGTTGTCCTCCTTGCAATCCACGTGGCTGAGCAATACATATCACTTCTTTACCTAGATGCCACCGGGTAAATCTGAAGTGGATGTGCCAGGGCTCACACTGGCCACAAATGAGTTTCTAGGGAAGCAAGGGGAGGAAACGGTTAGAATACTATCACATGGGGTAGGGAGGGGAGTAAAAACCAAGGTGGGGGCAGCCACAGTTTCTCTGGAAATAATGAGTGTGGTGGCACTTTGGGCAAAACGTTAAAAACAGGGGCCCCTGGGTGGCTCAGCTAGTTGAGTGTCCAACTTCCGTTCAGGTCATGATCTCACCATTGGTGAGTTCAAGCCCTGCGTCAGGCTCTGTACTGAAAGCCAAGAGCATGGAGCCTTTTTTGGATTCTATATCTCCCTCTATCTCTGCCCCTCCCCCAGTCGCATTCTGTGGGTGTGTCTGTCTCTCCCTCTCAAAAATAAACAAACATTAAAACATTTGAAAAAGTAACAAAACCAGGGTCACTCAGCTGCCACTCAGGGGAGTATACAACTCTTGTAGGAGGGTCATGGGTCTGTGCAGACGTTGCTTCAAATCTTAAAAAATAAATCGAAATTAGGGGCACCTGGGTGGCTCAGTCTGTTTAGCTTCTGACTCTTGATTTCAGCTCACATCATGATCTTTTTTGTTGGTGAGAGTTGTGTCCCATGTCGGGTTTGTGCTGACAGTGAGGAACCCGCTTGGGATTCTCTCTCCCTCTGTCTCTGCCCCTCCTCCTCTCTCTCTCTGTCCCTCTCAAAATGAACACAACTTTTACAAAATTTAAAGGTAACATAAAAAAGAAAATAAGGTGTTGGAGATGAAGACATCCTCAACCCTCTATTTGTGCAATGTGACAATCCTTTAGTCACTGCTTTAATTACAAGTTAAATTTTTTTATTTTTTTACGTTCATTTTGAGAGCAAGCACTTGCGTGAGCGGGGGAGGGGAGAGAGAGAATGCCAAGCAGGGTCCGTGCTGTCAGCGCAGAGACCGATGCCATGCTCAAACCCCACAAACCATGAGACTATGACCTGAGCCGAGATCAAGAGGCAGATGCTCAACCAACTGAGCCACACCGGCACCCGTAGTTAATGATTTTTAAAGCAACTTCCATTATTTTGTTCCCATTAGAAGTTTAAAAATAGCTTTTACTTAATTTTCCAAGAGCATCCTGGCCTGGAAACCAGAGCCATGGCTCCCAGGCCTGGAGGCTAAGCTGTGGGCCGCCCCCCAGCACCAGTGGAGAAAGGTTCTGTTTGCCTTCTCTGTGGATGGCTGGCCAGACGCACCAAAGACACTCCAAGCCAGTGGGACGGTGGCCACCGGTTGCACAGGAGAGGCCAACGTACCCTCTAACTGCTGGATGTGCCCCGGTGCGTGTCTCCGAAACCCTGTGTGCAGCCTCTCCGTGGCGGGGAGGGAAGGAACCGTCCCAGGGTCGCCTGAGCGACAGGGATCTTGTGCCAGAGCCTCTTGAGTTGGCCTGGTGGTGGCTGCCAGCCCCCAGTGCGGGCAGACCCTCCCGCCTGCCACACTGGCTGGTATAAGACTCAGCACTGGGTCTGAGCTTCGGGAGAAGCAGCCTAGTGGGTTCCAGGGGCTGAGACGATGGGGGAAGGATGCAGCCCTGGGCACTTCTTGGGACCTTGAGAGGACAGCAGCAGGACAGGAAAGCCCACACAGAGGGTGGAAGAGGAGTGGAGACTGGGTGGAAAGCACGCGCCTGTAAACACATGCGCACACGCACACACTCCAGTCTCCTGGGGTCCTGGAGGAAGAGCAGCCTCAGCTGGCCCTGACCGTGGAAGAGTCGCCCTGCCCTGTTGGCCTATTGCCTGGGCCCCCGGCTGCACTGATTCCGGGGCCGCTACCCTGGGGTCTGGACACTTGGCCCTCCTGTGGAGGACACCCCTGTCCTGAACTGCCACTTCCAGCTGTGGTATTCTATCAGCTGGTTTCCACACTACTACTTCCACGTGGCAGAAGTGCCTTCATGGCCCCGAGCACCAGAGAAAACCACGGCAGCCACTTCTCAAGTCAAGGCAGCTTATTCTCACAAGTCTTTATTGGCAGTGAGAAACGCTCCACTACTGCCTTGAAAGCCAGCAATAAATAATGCCGTGATAAAACGAGTTCAAAGTAGACGGTACCTACTCTGTCATACAATCAGGAAGTTCACAAAAGATGAATAGAAAACACAGGGAAACTGTCAAACGTCCAATGAAAAGCAGAAACGACATGTAAAGAGACGTGTCGTTTCTATCTCTGTCCCAGCTGCATAAGAAATAAGGCTCCATGATCTGAGCACATTCCTTGGTGGCTTTTTTATATGCCACCTCAAAATTATAAGTTACGTTGGCTACTCTAACCTGAAATGGCTCTCTCCTCAAAATCTACACATGGAGATGGGGCGCCTGGGTGGCTCAGTCACTTACGCGTCCGACTTCAGCTCAGGTCATGATCTCACAGTTCGTGAGTTCGAGCCCCACGCCCGGCCCCGTGCTGACAGACAGCTCAGAGCCTGGAGCCTGCTTCGGATTGTGTGTCTTCTCCTGTCTCTGCGGCATCCATGCTCATGCTCTGTCTCTCTCTCTGTCTTTCAATAATAAAGAAACATTAAAAAAAATTAAATAAAATCTACAAATGGAGAATGAGGTCCACTCCTTAAACTTGTTTACAAACAAATCTAAACAGCTGATTTCCGTAAGAACAATAAGGCCTTTATTAGGGTTGCACTCCATTGTTTCCAGGATCTTGCATCTTGCTCTGTGCTGAGCACCCAGCGCCCTGGCCCGAGGTGGGAGACCAGTGCACCCTGATTGGTCCTCTGAGAGTTCTGCTGCCAGGGGTCTAAGGTTCGGGTTGGGGGAGAGAAGGGGGTGGGCAGGGTTCCGGGGAAGAGGTGGCCAGGTTGCCCCACCCAGGCTTTCTGGGGTCTCGGCTCCCAGGTTGTGCGGGTCACTCCAGGCAAACTGCCCAGGCCCCCAGGGACCAGGCTCAGAAAGAGCATACCGGCCCTGGGAGATTTTCACAGTGTTTCAATCAGCTTTGCACTCCAAGTTTCATTAGCTGATAGTCAACACCAGATATTTTTAATCTCTTCACACTGCACAAGAAAGCATTTCTTGCTAGAAAAAGTGTAGTTAAGGTGAGTCATTAAAACACAGCGACAATTGCTGCAAATTAAGTCTGCTTATATCAAAACCATGGTTGTAGAGCTAAGGGACATTCGTAAAGGATAATGCAGGCTGTGTCACGGTGATTTTACAAACATGGTAAAATCCTTTTCTCTGTCAGGGTTTCTTAACAAACAATTAAACAATGATAATTACAATACATGCACAGGTTATAAAAGACCGTATTTGTCGTAGGATTCATACATACAGCCATGACAGTACATTCATTTGAAAGACTAAACTGAGATATAAGAACATCAATTGATTCCAAAGGATATTTATAGCCCGGATATACATGAAAGTCAGGAACTCTCTATAGGGAGTGACAAATTTACAGAAATGTACGAAACATTAAATGCTAAATGAGTTTCTCTATCCTATTCACGAATTTTTCAGTAATCAAACACTGTAATAAAATATCTCAGGGTTCATATAACAAGGATTAACAGATGAAAGATATGGTTGAAGTTTCAAATGTAGTCACTGCTGGGCTCAGCGCGCTGCAAGACCATCGGGAGAAGCAGTGTGGGTAAACTGCAAGATAAAAGGAAAGAATCAGTCTTAAGACAGCCCGAAAAGCACCTTCCGGGGCCCCAGGTGGGGCCTAGCGCGTGTCCCCCCTCCCCAAAGACCTTCCTGGCTGAAGAGATTTGAGAATCTAGAGAAAATATGAAGCATTTTGCATTATCAATGAGAATTATTCGATTGAGTTCCTACTGGCTTAAGACTGAAAGTTCCCAAATTAAAAAAAACAAGATGAAGGAATCAATCAACTATTCTTTTATTTTGTCAGGATTTTAAGTAATCTCCACTCCAAAATGGGGCTCAAACTCACTACCCTAAGTTCAAGTGTCATAGGCTCCACCTGGCCTCCAGCCAGGAGCTCCCAACAATCAAACACTGTGGCTGAGACAGGAAAACAGGATGAGAGCAGAACAAAGCCCACCCCTGGAGGTCCTCAGAGCAGGGAGAAGAGGGCCGGGCTCCGGGGCCCACACCCGAAATCTCCATGTTCAAACTCAGCGCCTCAGAGGGCAATGTGCTTCCGCTTTCAAAAGCTAATCTCAACTGAGAGGCCACCAGTGTCACTCATGTGAGGACGAGAATCCTCTTGGGCCTGGTCCATTCAAGAAGGTGTGCGTAAAACAAGCCAGCCAGGGCCTGTTGACCCGGGAGCTCCACCAGACCAGGCAAAGGCCAGTGCCACTTGCTCCCGAACGACCGGGAAGGTCAGCTCAGACCTGGAAAATTTCCTACTGCTCCAACAGCAATCCTGCCTCCCTACCAAAAAAGACATTAGCAGACACTGAACCCAAACTTCTTTTTTTACGAAAAGAGTGGAAATACAGTTTTCTCTGGAAAAACTGAGAACACACCAACCTCTTTAAGTGTAAGCACACAAACACCAGCATCCTCTTAGCAGGTGTAGAGAAGCTCGTGTGTGTGTGTGTGTGTGTGTGTGTGTGTGCGTGTGTGTGCGTGTGTGTATGTGTGTGTGTTTGTGAGTCTATGTGCGTCTGCGTGTCTGTGTATTTCTGAAAGTCCCTAAGTGAGCCTGCTGCGGCTCTCCTGGCTCACATGGACATTGCGCAGACAGGACACAGGGTGTCCGACTGTGGCCTGCACGGACGGTGCCCTCTACTCACCAACAGGAGGCGTCGGCAGGATTAAGACACGACTGGCTGAATCCAGCCTCTGTGGTGCAGATACTATGCCTGCTCCAAGCAACACAAGGGGCAGCGTGCAAATGCAGTATGCGGTTAGTCTTTTTTTTTCAACGTTTTTTTTTTTTTTTTTTTTTTATTTTTGGGACAGAGAGAGACAGAGCATGAACGGGGGAGGGGCAGAGAGAGAGGGAGACACAGAATCGGAAACAGGCTCCAGGCTCCGAGCCATCAGCCCAGAGCCTGACGCGGGGCTCGAACTCACGGACTGCGAGATCGTGACCTGGCTGAAGTCGGACGCTTAACCGACTGCGCCACCCAGGCGCCCCTTGCGGTTAGTCTTAAAATAGCACATGAGGGCACAAATACAGCCCCACACATTCTAAACCACAGCAGCAACCACTGAGGGCTCCCGGGGCACTTCTGAGTGGGGTTCTCTCCACCCGCAAGCAGCCGGGGGAGTCCCCGGGAGTTCACTCTCAAATAGCAAAGGGGCAGTAGAGGCCATGAAAACACTTTCGCCGTGTCCATCTGCCATCTTGTGAAAGAGGGGCCAGGGCTGCCCATCACATACGTAGCTCTGCAAGTGACGCTCTGAGGCTGGTCCAACGCTCTGAGGACACCCACGATGCCTAGTTGTAGTAGTGGAGAGAATACGCTAATATTCCATCAGATAGAAATGTTAAAAAAAAATCTCAATCATTGTGAAACTTTGATAAGCAGAAGTCAGGAGTAATCTTAGATCATCCGAGCCTGAGCATGCCACAGCATCTGAACGCCTTGTTACATATTAAGTCGGCCATTCTCCATCAGTGTTCACATTCCAACCCAAGAGCCTCCCATACCTCCGCCAAGAGGCTGGGGCAGAGCAGCACGTCACATACAGACCGGCAACATCTTCTTTGGCTGCATAGAGGACAGAGAGGAAGTGACCCAGAAGTCTGCAGGGAGAGTCTCTGCTGACTCAGCAGGTAAGTCAAGAGTGTCTTGATCTACATTGCTATCTCTAAGAAGGTGCCCTCCTGAAGCTTCTATCATCATCCTGGGAAATTACAGGACACATTGTGAAATAAAAACCAAAACTATATAGTAAGGTTACCAGCCCTTTAAAATGACCGCACTCTGCAAGTTTGTTTACACCTGTTTACCCCCATTCCTGACAGCCATTGGGGGCCCCCTGCCCAGATGGCTGCCCCAGGCGGTAAAGGGAGGCAGGGCCGTATTTGTGCCAGGACACTGACTGGGCACAAGTCAGGACACTCCTGGGCTGACTGGACCTGCCGCACTGTCTTTGTGAAATCACCTTCCTGCTATAGAAGATACTACCTTTTGGTTTTCAAAACAGTCTTTAAGCTGCGGACAGTGCTACACGCTAGGACGGTCCCACCACACCCTTTCACATGTCCTATTCTCGTCACACTTGAGTGTTCTTATGGCAATGAAGACAGTCTTAAGTAGTGGTGTGGGAGTAAATCAGTCCTGCTGTTGTATAAGGAGAAATCAACACTTCGTGTCTTTTTAAATAAACGACTGTAACCTTCTCCCAGAGCACAGGGCCCTGGACTGCAGAGAGACCTCCGGCCGCCCCCAAACACAACTTACAGGCTCTATTGCCAGGCTGCCATCAACGTGTTATGATGTGAAAAATATTTCTCAAGACTATCAAAAGTCAAATATCAAAAGGAAAGAAACCAAACTCCTCACCTCTGTTAAAATATTGGTTTCTCAATAGCTCATTGGTTTGGTAGTTTTTTAAGTTTTTGTAGGTACATTAATTTATTTTTGAAAGAGACAGAAACAGTATGAGTTGCGGAAGGGCAGAGAGCTAGGGAGAGAGAGAATCCGAAGCAGAATCGCCATTGTCACCGCTGAGCCCAATGGGAGGCTCAAACTCACGAAGTGTGAGATCCTGACCTGAGCTGAAAGCAAGACTCAGATGCTTAAATGATTGAGCTACCAGGCGCCCCTGTTTGTTAGATTTTCAGAGAGAGAGGGAGAAAGTGAGAACGATTGTGTGTGAGCGAGAGAGGGGCCGATGGAAAGGGTGACAGAGGACCCAAAGCAGGCTCCACGCAGACAGCAGCCAGCCCAATGCTGGCCTCAGACTCACAAGCAGTGTGATCCTGACCTGAGCCAAAGTCAGACACTCAACCAACTGAGCCACACAGGCGCCCCAAAGCTCATTTGTTAATAAATTAAGAGTGAAGCTTAACTTGTAAGGTAAAATTATCTCCACATTTGGAAGAGTAGTCTGGTACATGATTCCTACAAACATAATAATCTACGTTCCTTTTTCTTTTTTTTTTTTTTTTAAGATTTTACTTTTAGGAAATCTCTACCCCCAACACAGGGCTCAAAGTGACAACCCAGAGATTATGAGTCACGCTGTCCTCCGACTCAGCCAGCCAGGCACCCCCAAATATAATACTTAACAGTTAACGCAAATTTAGATATCATTAGCCCGAAAACTTATTTCACCGACCCTTTGGTCAGTCCCCATGACCAAAAGGTGGTTCAACTCCCATTCCAAGATAGCACGAGCCTGAAATCACGAGCAAACACCCCAAAAGTTATGTCAATCTAAAGGATGATGACATATTGCACTTGCGTTGAAACCAAGACTTCAAACTCAAAACAATATCCATTGAATCCTAATAGTGTATTTTCAATCAGAGATGTTAACGTGGAGTCCATTAATGGGCTTGATTTACTTATCTTTGAGAGGCAGAGAGACAGCACGAGCAGGGGAGGGCCAGCGAGAGATGGAGAGAGAGAATCCCAAACAGACTCCATGTTGTCGGCACGGAGCCCGACTTGGGGCTCGACGCCACCAACTATGAGATCATGACCTGAGCCCAAAGCAAGGGTCGAGCGCCGAATCATCTGAGCCCCCCAGGAAGCCCACAGGAATGGGCCTTTGGGGAGAGGGGTCCATGCTCTCCGGGAAATTAGACAAGGGTGTCGTGGAGGGGGATTTGCAGTGGGGACACTGAGGGCATTCCCAAAGGTGTTCAGTGTTCTGTAGAAGGATCAAAAGATTCCTGATTCTCCATTGAGCCCATGAGTCAAACAGAATTCCACAGGGAAATCAGAAACAGAAGCCATGAAACTTCCACGTGGCACACGAAGTAAGAGTGTTTCTCTCTCCACATAAGAGCTAAATGCACGCCAGTCTCACGAGCCTGTGAGGGGAAGGGACAGGCAGAGCTCAGGCAGGAGGAGGTAGCACCGAGGACTCTGTGCCACACAGCACAGACCGGGCCTGGGGAGAGAGGACTAGCTGTGCGGTGAAGCTACGCGCTGCCTTGCTCCAATACAGGTTGCAGGGTCTCCAGCAGGAGAGCAGTGGGCGGGTGCGGACGGCCCGGTGTCACCTGTGTGTTCTGGGTCGGGTTCTGCACCAGAAGCGCCAGGGCGGTGACATCGAAGGTCCCATCTGAGGCCATCAACGTGCCGTGAACTCCACTGTCTACGCGATTGTTGGCATCCGCTTTAAGGCCAATCGATAGGACCCAGCGAATCACTGGGTCCTTCCTCCAAACCAGCACCTCTGCCGACAGTCAACACCCATGGCCACGGTGGCTGCCAAAAGCTCTCTCCATCACAACCACACCCTGTAATGCAGGACAAGGATCTCTGCTGTGTGCCCGAAGCCTATGCTTCAGCTGCACACTCCGGGTGTTCTGGAAAACCTTCCTCCCGTCAGACAACACTGTTGGCCCCGTGCCTGGGCACCTTGTCACTTCAACACAAACGTCTCAGTTCTAATCGCAAAGCCCGCTTTGTGGACTCAGTTGAAAATCAGAGAGACCTGAAAAGACTCCCCAGCATATTAAGAGACTGTGACGGGATACCTCACGTTCATGCAAAGTAACAAAGACTGCATTTGCTTTAGGAGACATGGAAAAATCACCAGATGATTCACTAGTTACTTCTGGTGAAAGACTGCTTCTGTCAACTGTGAAGAGATTTAAAAGGAAGTACACACTACAGGAAACACATTTACCCAATTCATTTCCAAGGTCTTTCACTAGGTAAAATAGCAGTTGTTCAAACGCACGGACACGCTTCAAACATTTGCAGATCCTTATTACATTTCTCTGTTACATACCTTATAATTAAATTATGTATATACACAACGTGTATCACAAAGGTTGGCTTCTGGCTTTTCTTGTGATTCACAATAACTCAATCACAGCTAGGCTATCCTTCAACTGGGCCATCCCCGCTGCCCCTTTTTCTCAAGTTTATTGATTTTTGAGAGAGACACAGACAGAGACAGAGACAGAGACACAGCAAGAAAATGGGGGAGTGGCAGACGAAGGGAGGGAGGGACAGAATCCCACCTAGGCTCCACACTGTCAGCGCAGAACACGACAAAGGGCTCGAACCCACGGACCGTGACATCATGAGCTGAGCTGAAGTCGGAGCCTTAACCGGACGAGCCCTCCAGACGCCCCTCGCTTCTGGATTTTCAATCGGCCCCCAGCACCGAACTCTGTGCTGAAGAACCAGAGTTACAAGCCCACATCCTGGAGGCATGGAAGACTCGTCTGCCTTTTGTGGTTAGTTACTTCCTCAGCTTTCAGACACCCAATTCCTTGCTGTGGCTGCGCCCCTCCCGGTTACAGAACTCTGCCTCCTCCGTGCGGTAAGATGGACGAGCACTGTGACCGCCAGGGACCAAGCCTACTGAGCAGGGTCCCGATTTCCCTCAAGGACTCAATTCTCGACACCACACAAGATTTTCCAATCACCTGCTCCAATGGAAACCTCAGGTGAGTGCTTCCCAGCCTTACAGTTAGAGTCCACTCAAAGACATTGAGAAATCTGTGGAATTCTACAGGGAGTAGGCACACGTATGAGGTCTCCTAACCTGTGACTGACAACACGCGTCTCACAGGACATAAACGAAGCAGTGAGGTGGTCGTTCGTAACAAGAATCGTGCCATCAAATACGACGTGACCACGGCCGTGACTGAGACTCATTCTCCTGAGGCGGACATTGTCAACACTAGGCACCTTTCGTGGAGCCTTATGGGGCTCTACCTCACCGCCACCTCCCTGAGAACTTCACTCCTCATAGCCCACTGTACCCAGAAGCCTTACCAGAAACAGTCGGTTAACACATATTTTATAAGTGACGTGTATATGCTGCATTCCTTCATAAAACAAGGTAAATGTGATTAAGAAAACCATAAAGAAGAGAAAATACATTTACAACACTCTACTGGATGGAAACACATAACTTACATATAAGTGGACCTGATCTTCAAACCCCGGCTGTTCAAGGGTCAACCGTATGTTTCTGGGACTGGCCATGCATGTCCACAGAGACCACAGTATGATCCACTCTCAGACACTGCGTTATACCTATGGTAACACAGAACCCAAGTGAGCGATTTGAACATCTCAGCCCCGGAGAAAGTCACCTACACACACTCTGTGAAACTGAATCAAATGCTGGGGCAAACAACTCAATAAACGCTGTCCTCGTATGACCAAGTACTTAACCCATACCTCCTGAAGATGACAAAATAAACGCAGGAAACACAGTGAAATGTTTTGGCCAATTTTTGTGACCTCTGGACTTACAAGACATACACATTTCTGGGAGCAGTGGGTGTGAGAGCCAGAGGGCACTACCACGAATCTTAATGTTTTCATTACAGAAAGTATAAGGTTGTGGAAGAAAACACACTGGCAACATCCAAGGGACCGAATTTTCCCAGCATGGTTCCAGGAGCAAAAGGCCCTGGAGGCGTTTTTATGTCCGTGGAGGACATAATACTGCTTTGCAGCTATAGAGTGTATTGAACAAACGAACAGCTCCTGCTTTCAAAACAGGTACAGCTGAAAAGTGCTCAGCAAGGTGACAAGAAACACAATGCTTATTTTTTAAAGTTTTTGGTGTTTTTCAGCTTGTCCGCCCAATTTGCTGAGTCCCAGGGCACCTTGGGAAGGGTTTTCAATTCAGTGGCTCCAATTCAGTGCCTGTGGGGAAGCAGAGTGATGAAATGGGAGGTGGGGGGTGTCAACGGCCACGTGAGGTCTCCCGACACGGGGAGGGGTCTGCAGGCAGAGACACCACGGATCTAGAGGAATGAGGCCAGTAAGACCACCCACACGCTGCAAACAGGCAGGGGACACCAACCTGGTCATGCAGGCTCGTCGCTGGCGTGGCTGGGGTGGACCTTTTGTTTTCTGGCGAGCAACCAGCGGATGGATTTTGTGATGCCCTTCTTCTTGGGGGCGTTGTTCAGTGAGTCCTGGTTATTGCTAGTGTTGCTGAGGTTGCTCGAGGGGCCATCCTGAGAGGCTGTGGATCTGGGGGACGCACAGGAGAGCATCTTCCACACGTGCTCGTCGCACGACACACCGCCCCACGTGATTAGAAGCACAATCCCCCAGCTTCTAGGGAGGGCTGCGCCCTGGGAGCTGACACTGTCTCCCTCCCAAGTATATCTGGAGTCCAAGCACCTTGGGTGGAGAACGCTCAGCACCCCTCCCTGGCCGTGACCCGGGAGCACGGAGGACATGCACACCTGAGCCACCCCAGGACGTGGTGCGAGTAACAGAGAGGCTGCTGGAGCTGCCTGGTGGGGGTGGGGGGAAGAGAGCATGGCTCCTGACAACCCCACAGGGCACAGTGCAGCCCAGGAGAGGAGCCCTAGGGAGCATGTCACCCAGGATCCACCGGGAGGAAAAGGCAGGTCTCAGGACTGCTGGTGTGTAGGATCTGAGCAAACGAGGTTGCCCTACAGCCACCAGCATCACAAGACTCTGGTCTTTCCCACCTGCCTTTTGCCCTGCTGGCCACACCCAGGGCACCCAGGCAGGTATCCCAAGAACACCGTGCACGTAAACTCAGTTCATTGGCCTGTCTTTGGAATCGCTGTTCCGACCCTTTCTCCCCCATGGAGAGATCAAAGGTTTCTCAGAGCTGAAAACCAGCCCACAGGCATATCTCCTACGATGCCTGTTGTGCCCCTTACTTTATGGCGTCCCTGATGTCCTCGTGGCTGGCCTTGGGCAGTGCCCCTTGCTGCAGCCTGTCCAAGCTCAGGGACCTCTGGGAAGAAGGAGCTGATGGTTCACATCATGTCCTTGCCACACTATCTTGTGACTCTTCCTCCAAAGGCAGCAACTGTGGGGTGGAGAGGAGAGTGACATGAGTTCACCGTGCACCCAGACAGAGGAGCACACAACCCTGAAATGACAGCCAGCAACTCATTTGAAAAGCTATGAGCTGTGCTTTCTGCAGCGTCCAAAACGACTTCCTAGGATCGGCCTAACGCCAGGCGAAAGGGTGGATTCGCGTCCGGGCAGTGGGCCCACTGAGACCCCCAGCCCATCTGCACCGAGGTGTGTACCTTCCCCAGGACCTCGCACCACCAGGAGACCGGCCACAGAAGGTAGAGGTGGAGACCCAGACCATGTCACCATACACCACGGCCAGCTGAGAAGGAAGGTACTTGGTTCCTGAGGCCATTCAGCGCAAACCCTGGTGAGCACGGAGCCCTCCCATGCACGATTGTGCAAAGCTCTTTGTTTGGGGGAAATGGAGCGAGCTTGTGGCCTAATCCACTGTCACTTCTGGTAGCGATGCAAGGCTGGAATCTACAGGGACGTGTGTAAAATGACAAGGCACCCAACCCCCTGACCCCACACTCGGGTCTGACTTCTGCTTCTCGGGGACATTTCGGTTGAGGTTACAAACTGACGGACTCATCGGCAGCTTACAGACAGTCTGCTCGACACGGTGGAGACACAGTGTCCCTTGGCTGCCGTCACGACAAATGAACCCCTTCTGACTCCATTTTTCCTTCTGTCACAGGTTGTGGGTCTGCGGCTATGTGGCTGTGGGCCCTGGAAAGGACCGTGGGGCCATGGACCCGCCAGCGTTATGACCCTTGGCAGGTCCTGGTGGTGAGTCAGGGCCGGATCTCATGAAACACACGTGTAGGACTGGCGAGACAGGCACAGCCAACTGGGTTTGTACCAGGACCTCCGAAGCTGCATGGGGCTCGGGACTCCCATGGAGGTCAGCACCAAGTGGAGCTGAGCTCAGGGAAGACACAAGCATAACCAACAATTACAGACACCTGCCTCCTCTCCTGATTTCCATGACAATCATCAGACAACGAAAGGCTACCTTAACAGGCTACACATTATCTACAGAAAACCAAACAGGGTTAGACTTGCTTCACGCAAGTAGATTTCATACCCAGGTGGAAGCAAGGATATGGAGAAAACAAACGCCAAAAGGAACAGGACAGGCAGCCACACTAGCGACCAGGCTATGAGGTGAGCAGAGACGGAGGGTTCCGGGAGCCACCCTCCCGTGTCGCAGCGCAGTCCACACACAGGCCCCCGCCCAGCACTGGGTCCTGCCAGACTTGGTCCTATGGGCCATTTCAGTCTCAACCAGAACGGGAGACTCCCGCAAGGCTGGGAAGTGCAATGCCCGTGCTGGCCCTGTCCGCATGGACCTGACACCCACTGCACATACACCTAGACTTCATCCCCCAAAACCTCCAAAGAGCCCTCCAAGTAGCCATCAGTGAGCTGGGGGAGCAGGCCGTCCTGCCTGGGTGTTCATCACACGACCCTCATGAACCTCATGGTTCTTACTCCTGAGACAACCATCCTATCAAGAGATTGTGCTCGTCGCATCATTGTTTGCTTTATCGCATTCTCTCCTGTTAAGAAAGAACTTTGGCCTTCTCTGGATCATTCTCCATCCTGTGGTTCTTTTCCAACAAAGTTCTGTCTGTTGTCCACTCAGGGACAGTATCTCACAGTCATTTTTTCTACTTTTAACTGGGGTGTCAGACCATTTTCTTGTCACCGTGGGATCCCTTGGGCCAAAGGGTCCTTCAACAATTGCCTTTCAGCACTATGTGGACAAATGTAAGCCCAGGGCATTTCAAAGTGCCCAGCAGCAATGCTCATGTGGAGTCAGGGTCACGGATATTGGGAAGGAGCTATCCTCCCTTCTGGGATGAGAGGAATGTGGAGGTAGACATTTCTGTTGCAGCTTGATTTCATAATTTGCTGAACTGAAACACTTTGGCCCTGTTTCTAGCCATTCTGATTTCCCTGGCCATAATGATAACCATGTCTCTGGTCTCAGGCAAGGACAATGAGACTGTCCCCTGCATAGTGAGTGCTGGCCACTCCTAACCAGCTCTGAATCTGGTCTGTGCAGCACGTGTCAATGACGTTTCTTGAAAGGCCGCAGAGAAGAGCTTGAAGCACCACAGAGGAGACGCCCTTTCCTGCTGGCTCTGTCTCCAGGCCAAGAGGGGGGACGCCAGGGGCCCCCTCTTTACTTGATGTGAGTCAGATGGGCGTGTTCTGTCTCCCGAGACCATAAGGATTTGTGAAACGGAAGTCAGCCTCTCTTTTTTCCAGAGAGCAAGGAGCCACTGGACTCCCGTGGAGGGTTCAAGTGTGGAGGGTTAGCCAGTGGCTGATGCCGGGCACGTGGGCTGGCGGGTGCTCCTTCACAGCTGCTGACCGCTTCGTGCCCAGAGCCTTTGCTGAGGGGAGCAGCTGACAGCCCAATTAAGTGACTCCACCCTAGGGGCTCGGGGCTCCATGGAACTTTTCTGGAGACTTCTGTGGCCAAGGGGGACATTTGTCTGTTAGTCTAACTGCACAGAGGCCAGAGACGCTTTTGCCTCCTGTGTACGGGAGCTGCGAGGTGTGGTTCCCAAGGATCCTGCCGCGGATGCCCCTGGGGCGCCCGATAGTGGCTGGTGGAGGAAAACCTGGGGTCACCTGGCATCACAGCGAGGGCCTTGGCACACGTGGGCCGATGGCAGGTGAAGGCCAGAGGGACGTATAGGAGTGCTTCCCGGTCAGTTGGGCAGGAGGTGGTGCAGACACGCTGGATGACAGCTTGACTGGGGGCAGGCGCTGCTCCACCTCGGGGACGTCTGGGCCGCGGGGATGCGTTGCACCTGCTGGGCCCGGGAGACCCTGTCTCCACAGGACCCGGCTAGCGGGCTTGCACTGGAGCCAGGGGCAAGGATGCCTTCCTTGGAGACCTTTTTCTGTGACCTCATTTTCCTAATTGACGGGTTTTGGCCTGGCTGACAAAGTCCCCTTTTCTTTAGATAACAACCTTGGTGTGTATGTGCGTGTTTGTTGATTGTTTCCCTCCGTATTGCAGGCGGACGCACGTCGGCAGCATCCCAGCTTCCAGGTTCCGTCTGGCGGACAGCCCCACGGATGCCAGCAGCAGCAGCAGCAGCAGCGCGGTGTTGCGGCGCCCCCGGAAAGGCCGTGTGGCCCGTCTGCGACATGAGCCTTCCAAGGCAAGGACCTCCATCCTCTGGGGGCTCTCGTGGGACCCACCTGCCAGCTCCAATGTCACCTGCCTTTTCCTGTCTGTGAGGCTCTTCTGGAACTAAAGGACTGATAGGCTGCTTTCTCCTTGCCGCTTCCCCCATTCTTCTTTTGCTGCCTTAGAATTTACTTTTGAGAGCTTTTGTTCTTTCTTTGTATCAAGTAGCAATGTGGATTAAGATAGGACCTAGTGTTAAGCACAGCACAATGCAAATTAGTAAGGGTTTGAAACGCTAATGAAGGTTAAATGAACACGTGTACTCATCCTTAAACAACAAAGAATTCACCTTTGGAGTCTAAGTATTTTTGTCCTTTGTCTCTTCGGCTGCGCATATTTTTATATATTTGTGTAAGTTTTGAGTACCTGTAGTTATGGAACAAGTTTGGTGCAGACATCGTCCCAGAGCTAGGGTGCAGCATGACTGAAAAACCCAGATGAGGGGCGCCGGGTGGCTCAGTCGGTCAAGCGTCCGACTGCTGATTTCTGCTCATGTCACGATCTCTGGGTTTGTGAGATCGAGCCCCGGAGCCCCGCAGCGCCGCATGGGGCTCTACGCTGACCACGCCTAGAGCCTGCTTGGGATTCTCTCTCTCTCCCTCTCTCTGCTCGTCGCCCACTTGAAATAAAACAAAGAAAGCAATAAATACATAAAAAGTCAGAGGAGAAGCCTGCACCCCTATGTGTGCACAGTGTAGTGAGAAGAGACCAGCAGCGAAAAGGAAGTAAAAGGCGCTATGTGTGTTAGTTATCTATTTCTATTTGACAGATGATTGACAAGTCCCTAGATGGGTACCTGTGGATAGCCCCAGAGTCCAAGGGTGGCTCTCTGGGCACTGCCCAGTGTGGCAGTGGAGAGAGACACAGAACTGGCAGAGACCAAGCGGTCACGACAAGGTGGAAGGAGCTCAGTGAGCCAGGTGCTCAGGGAAAGGGAGAGCGGTGGCCTGGTCGTGCTGGGTGGGGCCAGGCAAGGTGGAGGCCGAGGAGCACGGTGGTCTGGTCCAGGAGCCCTTGCGCTAAAGCCCACTCGCCAGAGTTCCAGAGTCTGTGTAGATACAGTAGGGGCAGCTTTCTGGAGGACTTGAACTCTGGTTGGGAGCAGAGACGCAGTGCTAGCTGGAAGGAGACACAGGGTAAAAGTTCTGTGGTTTGTGTTTGGTCAGTTTGCTGTTTTGCCCTGGAGCGTCTGTGGTCAGTCGTTGCTGGCTCGTGTTTCTCCTGCATCTTCATTTGTCAGTAGATAGTGGGGTTTTGCCCCAATAGTGATAAATTGTCGTTAGCGTATCACTGTATAGTACAGGTGGATACGGGTTTGATCTAGGTAATAATTTGTAAACGAGTGTTTCTTCAAAAGACATAAGGCACTGAGCATAGCTGAACGGAAGCTCGATACAGACAGCACGCTTTGCGGTGCCGACGCTCGTGTTCAGGACTCCAAATCTCATGGGCTTACTGAGCACAAGTACTGCCTTCTACACTGAAACTCAGGACTCCTACAACGTGAAGCTGTCACCTGCCCCTAAGCCCGTTTTTATCACGTACCCGCCCAGGGCACCCTCCTGTAACCAGCACAGTGATTTGTGAGAGGTTGTCACTCAAATTCTAGGTCAGGATTTCACATTCACGTCCAGCAGGGCATTAACAGAGTGGGTTTGTTTGGTGTTATACAAGGTGTTGCGGGAACTTCGGCATCCCCTAGGGTGATACTGTAAAAGTGTAACTTGGTTTTCAACCAAGTTACAGGAAAGTTTAGAATAGGCACCTGTTAGATGTCTTTGTTCGGCAGGATGCCATGTTTTAATGAGTTGTGTATGTTGTAATGGAGTTTTACGTCCCTGAGTGATAATTGGTAGCGTCTCTGGTAAACACACGTTTACATGTGTGGTGGCACAAAGTTCTGCTTCCAGTCGTGGTTGTTTCTAAATCTTCTCTCAATTATATCCATCCTGTTGTTCTCTTTAAAAGATGTTTGCTCGTTTTGTCTTGGAAATTTTAACTTCCTAGTGTGCAGTAAATCTGATTTCTCTTCCTTTCTTTGCATGCCTCTGTCAGCCTAGTGATGTAAGGAAGCATCGGAGGAAGCGAAAGGGTTTCGTAGTGCAACCTAGCTGTGTTTGTCTGTGGTGTGGGGGAGAGTGCCCGTCTCTTCACAGTGAGGACCCCAGCTGGGTAAGGACGAGCTGCTGGCGTGTGCGGGGAAGTACAGGAGCCACTGGGGACTCGAGCGTGGCGGCCGGTTTCCACGGTACCTGCGACGGCCACCAGAGCTCGCCGTTATCTCTCGTTTGTGTCTTGCTCGCTGCGCTGCGTACTTACTTCCATGAGACATAGAAGTTTCTAGGAAGAGAAATTACTGAAGCAGAGCCATAGAGTTTCGATTTCGGGATAACCGCTTTTGAGAGCCGTAGCCAGTAGCATTCAATGAGCTCTTCGGGTTCGCCACCTGGTGTGTGCAGTGGTTTAGGATCCTGTTACCTGGCCCTCACAGACATCCCCGCGAGCCACAGCTTGTGTGGTTAGCCCATTTCCAGATGTGCAACCAGAGCCCGAGAGCCCAGGTCCTGTGCATGAGGACACTTTGCAGGGCAAACACTGGCCAAGAAACCACTCTGCCACATACCCCACCTTTGCTCGGGCACCCTTCTCCCATTTACAGTGCCCCTCACTGGGACAGGACACCTCCTGTGTCCAGGGGACAATGATGTGGGTGTGCCCATTCTCAGGGGAAGCGCCGTGCCTCGGGTCGGAACCCTCGACCAGAGAGTCCGCCTCATAACTGGGATGCCTTGCTTCCTGGATCGTACCCCCATCCCAGACCTTCCCAGCCATGTGCTGACAGGGCCGTGCCTCTGATACAGAGCTGGGCGGCAGCTGGGGGAGCCCCTCCACTGCACAGATGGTGTGTCCGTTCAGTTGAATTCTCGCGTTCAAGTGCCAGTTCAGTCACTGGTTGTTTTGTGACCGGGGTGTATTAATCACCGTCTTTTTCTCCTGCCTTGCCCTCCTGGTAAGTGAGGACAGCAAAAGAATCATGGCCCTTGGGGTGCCCACACACTGCCCATCGGTGCACGGTCCTCAGAGATCAGGAGCTCACATCGGCGACGAGGCACAGGGCACGCCCTGCATTCTGCTGGCTCGTGCTGCCTTTTCCTCTGTGGCAAGCCTTTCTCAAGGAACAGAGGGTCGTGTGATGAACACCCAGGCAGGACGGCCTGCTCCCCCAGCTCACTGATGGCTACTTGGAGGGCTCTTTGGAGGTTTTGGGGGATGAAGTCTAGGTGTATGTGCAGTGGGTGTCAGGTCCATGCGGACAGGGCCAGCACGGGCATTGCACTTCCCAGCCTTGCGGGAGTCTCCCGTTCTGGTTGAGACTGAAATGGCCCATAGGACCAAGTCTGGCAGGACCCAGTGCTGGGCGGGGGCCTGTGTGTGGACTGCGCTGCGACACGGGAGGGTGGCTCCCGGAACCCTCCGTCTCTGCTCACCTCATAGCCTGGTCGCTAGTGTGGCTCCGTGTCCTGTTCCCTTTTGGTGTTTGTTTTCTCCATATCCTTGCTTCCAACTGGGTATGAAATCTACTTGCGTGAAGCAAGTCTAACCCTGTTTGGTTTTCTGTGGATAATGTGTAGCCTCTTAAGGTAGCCTTTCGTTGTCTGATGATTGTCATGGAAATCAGGAGAGGAGGCAGGTGTCTGTAATTGTTGGTTATGCTTGTGTCTTCCCTGAGCTCAGCTCCACTTGGTGCTGACCTCCATGGGAGTCCCGAGCCCCATGCAGCTTCGGAGGTCCTGGTACAAACCCAGTTGGCTGTGCCTGTCTCGCCAGTCCTACACGTGTGTTTCATGAGATCCGGCCCTGACTCACCACCAGGACCTGCCAAGGGTCATAACGCTGGCGGGTCCGTGGCCCCACGGTCCTTTCCAGGGCCCACAGCCACATAGCCACAGACCCACAACCTGTGACAGAAGGAAAAATGGAGTCAGAAGGGGTTCATTTGTCGTGACGGCAGCCAAGGGACACTGTGTCTCCACCATGTCGAGCAGACTGTCTGTAAGCTGCCGATGAGTCAGTCAGTTTGTAACCTCAACCGAAATGTCCCCGAGAAGCAGAAGTCAGACCCGAGTGTGGGGTCAGGGGGTTGGGTGCCTTGTCATTTTACACACGTCCCTGTAGATTCCAGCCTTGCATCGCTACCAGAAGTGACAGTGGATTAGGCCACAAGCTCGCTCCATTTCCCCCAAACAAAGAGCTTTGCACAATCGTGCATGGGAGGGCTCGGAGCTCACCAGGGTTTGCCCTGAATGGCGTCAGGAAACAAGCACCTTCCTTCTCAGCTGGCCATGGTGTATGGTGACATGGTCTGGGTCTCCGCCTCTACCTTCTGTGGCCGGGCTCCTGGTGGTGCGAGGTCCTGGGGAGGGTACACCCCTCGGTGCAGATGGGCTGGGGCTCTCAGTGGGCCCACTGCCCGGACGCGAAACCACCCTTTTGCCTGGCGTTAGGCCGATCCTAGGAAGTCGTTTTGGACGCTGCAGAAAGCACAGCTCATAGCTTTTCAAATGAGTTGCTGGCTGTCATTTCAGGGTTGTGTGCTCCTCTGTCTGGGTGCACGGTGAACTCATGTCATTCTCCTCTCCACCCCACAGTTGCTGCCTTTGGAGGAAGAGTCACAAGATAGTGTGGCAAGGACACGATGTGAACCATCAGCTCCTTCTTCCCAGAGGTCCCTGAGCTTGGACAGGCTGCAGCAAGGGGCACTGCCCAAGGCCAGCCACGAGGACATCAGGGACGCCACAAAGTAAGGGGCACAGGCATCGTAGGAGATATGCCTGTGGGCTGGTTTTCAGCTCTGAGAACCCTTTGATCTTTCCATGGGGGAGAAAGGGTCGGAACAGCGATTCCAAAGAAAGGCCAATGAACTGAGTTTACGTGCACGGTGTTCTTGGGATACCTGCCTGGGTGCCCTGGGTGTGGCCAGCAGGGCAAAAGGCAGGTGGGAAAGACCAGAGTCTTGTGATGCTGGTGGCTGTAGGGCAAACTCGTTTGCTCAGATCCTACACACCAGCAGTCCTGAGACCTGCCTTTTCCTTCCGGTGGATCCTGGGTGACATGCTCCCTAGGGCTCCTCTCCTGGGCTGCACTGTGCCCTGTGGGGTTGTCAGGAGCCATGCTCTCTTCCCCCCACCCCCACCAGGCAGCTCCAGCAGCCTCTCTGTTACTCGCACCACGTCCTGGGGTGGCTCAGGTGTGCATGTCCTCCGTGCTCCCGGGTCACGGCCAGGGAGGGGTGCTGAGCGTTCTCCACCCAAGGTGCTTGGACTCCAGATATACTTGGGAGGGAGACAGTGTCAGCTCCCAGGGCGCAGCCCTCCCTAGAAGCTGGGGGATTGTGCTTCTAATCACGTGGGGCGGTGTGTCGTGCGAAGAGCACGCGTGGAAGATGCTCTCCTGTGCGTCCCCCAGATCCACAGCCTCTCAGGATGGCCCCTTGAGCAACCTCAGCAACACTAGCAATAACGAGGACTCACTGAACAACGCCCCCAAGAAGAAGGGCATCACAAAATCCATCCGCTGGTTGCTCGCCAGAAAACAAAAGGTCCACCCCAGCCACGCCAGCGACGAGCCTGCATGACCAGGTTGGTGTCCCCTGCCTGTTTGCAGCGTGTGGGTGGTCTTACTGGCCTCATTCCTCTAGATCCGTGGTATCTCTGCCTGCAGACCCCTCCCCGTGTCGGGAGACCTCACGTGGCCGTTGACACCCCCCACCTCCCATTTCATCACTCTGCTTCCCCACAGCCACTGAATTGGAGCCACTGAATTGAAAACCCTTCCCAAGGTGCCCTGGGACTCAGCAAATTGGGCGGACAAGCTGAAAAACACCAAAAACTTTAAAAAATAAGCATTGTGTTTCTTGTCACCTTGCTGAGCACTTTTCAGCTGTACCTGTTTTGAAAGCGGTAGCTGTTTGCTCAATATAGTCTATAGCTGCCAAGCAGTATTATGTCCTCCACGCTGAACCTGAGGCTCCTCTGAAACTGTGGGTCCTGGAGGACGTAGAGCACGTATGAAATCTTGAAGGGTCTCACATGGATTCCCAGTGTACCTTGAGAAGTTGTGCAGGGAGGATATGTTGTGACTCACGTGAGGGTGTGGCCCCAGAGCACTTGAGTCTGAGCCTGGCTCCTGCACAGTTGGGTTTGGGGCTCTGGGGAAAGTCCATATTAGCATTCCTGTGCTTCCGTTTTCTCACCTGTAACTCGGAACAGTGGGAGCACTTCCGTCACATGGCTTTCAGGAGTGTCTGCATCTAAATATCCACGAGATACTTGCAACACAGAAGCTGCATCACATTATGTGTAACTGCAGCCCCTGTGAGGACCTGGTCACCAGCATTCAGAACCTGTCCTTCATGCTGGTGACCTCTCTGGCGCACTCACTAGGCTGCCCCTGTGTTTCCTTCCCCTGTAGTGTTTGAGTTTCTCTTAAATAGACTCTGACCTTTGCAGTCTAATCAGTACATCTTATTTTCAACTGGTCTCGATTCTGACAACGAGTAACAGCAGTGGGTTTCATTTGCTACCAAGCAGCTGAGGCGCTGTGATGCCCGGGATGGGGGCCCAGAGGAGTGGTGCGGGCATATCTCTCTGGGACTTTCCACTGCAGATCATGTCACACGTGGGTTGACCGTGTCCCAGAGCTGAGTTAAGTGGGTGAAGGAGGCAGGTTGAAACCATATCCCAGTGATCTGACAACTGATAAATAAAAGTGAGCTCTTTTCAACAGAAGAGGTGGTTTGCAGGCTAGCGGGGTGGAGCAGGAGGTGGGCCAAGGGGGCACATTGGGGATGGTGGGACGACGGGACGGGGCCTTGAGCCAGGGCTGAAGTCAGTGGGCTCTGTGATACACCGGACATTAGGCAAGGCGTGTGGCCACTCTTCAATGCCCTGAGAGCCTGCGAGGTCTGGAGTGGGGTGCCTCAAGTCCACACTGGGCCCACAGAGCCCCTCCCCGTAGAGGCCGTTTCCGCTTCAGCCCCCGGACATGTCCGTTGGTTTCTTTCCGTCTGCCTCAATGTAGTCTCCTTCTCAGAACTCATAACAATGATCCTGACTGGCACACTCAGTTGTACTTCAGCTGAATTGCCGTTATTTCTGTTATTGCTCACAATTCCGTAGGAACCCTCAGGCTTTTGGTTCCCTGGGAATGGAAATTTGTAGAAACTGTTTAACAGTGGTCTGATTTGAATGTCCCTATGTTTGAAGTGTATAAAAGTGTTTTACACTAACTTGGATAGTTGCCACCGGGCTGTATGCAATTTGATACTGAAAGTAGACCTTTTGCTCCTGGAACCATGCTGGGAAAATTCTGTCCCTTAGATGTTGCTGATGTGTTTTCTTTCACATCCTTATATTTTCTGTAATGAAAACACTAAGATTCGTGGTAGTGCCTTCTGGTTCTCCCACCCCAGTGCTCCCCGAAATGTGTATTTTTATAAGTTCAGAGGTAACAAAAAGTGTGGGTTGGCTGCTTTCTGCGTGGAGCCTGCTTTGGGTCGTCTTCCTCCTTTCTCTCTGCCCCTTTCTCCTCATACACACTTGTTCTCTCTCTCTGTCTCTCAAACTCTAAAAACAGGGGCGACTGGGTGGCTCAGTCAGTGAAGCATGTGAGTCTTGGTTTCGGCACAGGCCGTGTTCTCACACTTGGTGAATTTGAGCTTCGCGTTGGGCGCAGTGCTGACAGTGGGGAGTTTGCTTACGATTCTCTCTCCCCCTCTCTCTCTGCCCCTGCTCCACTCTTGCTGTTTCTGTCTCTTTCAAAAATGAAAAAAGAACTATAAAAAAATAAATAAACCAATTAGCTATTGAGAAACCAATAGTTTCACAGAGATGAGGAGTTTGGTTTCTTTCATTTTTGCTATTTGACACGGATAGTCTTCAGAAATGTTTTTGACATAACACGTTGGCTGCAGCCTGGGAATAGAGCCTGTAAGTTGTGTTTTGGGGGTAGCCGGATATCTCACTGCAATCCAGGGCCCTGTGCTCTGGAGGAATGTTTCAGTTATTTATTTGAAAAGACACAAAACGTTGCATTCTCCTTCTACAAAACCAGGACTGATTTACTCCCACACCACTACTTAAGACTGTCGTGATTGCCATAAGAATGAACACATGCTTGTGAGGAGAACAGGGCAAGGGAAAGGGTGCTGTGGGACTGTCCCAGCGTGTGGCACAGTCTGCAGCTTAAAGACTATTTGGAAAGCGAAAAGGTAGTCTCTTCTATGGCAGGAAGGTGATTTCACATAGACAGTGGAGCAGGCCCAGGCAGCCCAGGATTCTGCTGACTTGTGCCCGGTCGGGGTCCTGGCACAAGTGTGGCCCTGTCTCCCTTTACCCCCTGGGACTGCCTTCTGGGCAGGGGGCCCGATGGCTGTCAGGAATGTGGGTAAATACCTGTAAACAAAATTGCAGAGCGAGGTCATTTTAAAGGGCTGGTAACTTTAGTATACACTTTTGTTTTTTAATTTCCAATCAGTCTTGATTTCTGGAGGATGACAAAACTTTAGGAAGGCACCTTCTTGGAGAAAACAGTGTAGACCCAAGGACATTTGTGACTTAGCTGCTGGGTCAGCAGAGACTCTCCCTGCAGACTTCTGGGCCACTTCCTGTCTGTCCTCTATGCAGCCAAAGAAGATGCAGCTGGTCGTCGGTCCGTGACATGCTGACCTGCCCCAGCCCCTCGGCGACGGCGCTACGGGAGGCTCTTTGACTGGAATGTGAACAATGGTGGAGAATGGCCGACTTCGTATGTAACAAGGCTGTGGCGCGCTCAGACTTCAATGATCTATGAGGACTCCTAACTTCTGCTTATCTGCTTGAATATTAGTGTGCTCTTCCACCTACTACAGCTAGGCATCGTGGGTGTCCTCAGTGTGTTGGCTCTATCAGAGCCTAGTCCTGGGGGCCTGGGCAGCTTGCCTGGAGTGACCCGCAGAACCTGGGAGCTGAGGCCGTGGCAAGCCTGGGCGGGGGGGGCCCTGGGCCAGTCATTCCCCCACCCCTGCCCCACACCCACCCTGAGCTCCCTGGCACCACAACTCTCAGAAGACCAATCAGGAAGCACTGGGCTCCCACCGCGGGGCAGAGTGCTGGGTGTGCACCCAGGAGGAAGACGCGAGACCCTGGAAATTATGTAGTGCAACTCTAATAAAGGTCTTACTGTTCTTACGGAAATCAAATTTTTACATTTGTTTGTGAACAAGTTTAAAGAGTGGACCTCATTCCCCATTTGTAGATTTTCCTTACGTTTTTTATGTTTATTTATTATTGAGAGACAGAGAGACAGAGCATGAGCATGGGAGGGGAAGAGACAGGAGAAGACACAGATTCCGAAGCAGCCCTCACGAGGCCAACTCAGGAGGCTGTGGCACAAGATCCCTCATAGCTCAGGCGACTCTGGGATGGTTCCTTCCCTCCCCGCCACAGAGAGCTTATGGTCATTGGGTCAAGGGATGGACGCCCTGACCCGTGGGCCTTGTGTGGACGGCACAGCTGACAATCGCTGGGATTTCCTCTTCCTGTACTGTCTCTCCCGCCAGGGCCGATCGTTTACTAACTGTGAAGGACACATAGTTACTTTCTGTGGAGTAAGACTTCCCTTCTCCTTTCTGTCAAGGCATAGTTAGGTCATTCTGTGTCTTCCTGTTGAGAACCTTTGCTGGCTGATCTTTAGTTTCTGCACTTCCTGGTCCTTAGTGTTAAGTGTGAGGTTTGGAACAACAAAGTGCTTCCCTGCGTTTTCCATCTAAGATTCTGTTTTTTTCTCCACCAAAGCTGGGCAAGCCTTCGGCATCTGCGAGTTTCCGGAAACAGACCAATTCCCCACAGGTACATTAGGTTGCACGCGGTTTATTAAAACTTGATTTGGTGAATCCAATGATGCTGAACAAAGAAATGTCAGTTGAGAAACAGACCAAGCACCGAGCAGATGTCCGAGGGGTGTGGCCTCTCTGAGAACACGCGTTAGCCATCCTTGGCTGTGCTCGCCCCATACTGAATGTTCCGGGGCTTGCAGGCCTTTCCACAGACCCGCCAGGTCCCACCGAATACCCTTGACTCTCCTACCGCTACACACTCCTCCTTGAGGCCTCTCTACCTTCATCACTGCTGCCCCTAAGGTCCTTTCTTGTGTGTCACGTCGAGTGTTCTGAATGCAATTGTGACTTCACACTTTCCTCCTCGCCTTTTGCTGGCCGAGTCCTGCTACCTCCCAGGTGGGTGCTCCGCGGTACCGGGAGGGGTCTGTCCCCATGGCCTCTGCAGAGGGGCAGCAGGCGCATGCCCAAGAGGGATTGTTGCCTCCTTCCTGATGATGTGGCTTCACTTGATGGTGTTTCTCAACATCCCTGACGTTCTGCTTTCTCTTACCCCCCTGTCGCTTGAGTCCTCGGTGGGAAGAAGTGGCGTGGATTCTTCTGATTCTCCTCCTTGTCTTCCTGTGGCACCTTTCCCCGTCCTGACTTGAGGCCAGCGCTGTGTCCACACCACCGGGTGCATGGGCAGATTTCAGCGGGAGCAGGGAGGCTCCACCCTGCCCGGCTTCGGTGCTTGCTGGGCCCCATGCCCTGTCCCTTCTCGGTGGATCTTACCTGACTCCTCTTTTAAGAACATTCATCCGTGTACTCCCCAGCCCCCTCCCCAGGGAGTCCAGGGTGGTCTCCAGGTCCTCCACGTAGCTGCACTTACAAAGCCTGCTTTTCCAAATAAAGTCACGTGCACAGGTTCCAGAGATTTGGACATAGAGGGACCACCTCCCCAGTCCACCCGTTTCTGGAGAAGGCCTGCTCTGCCTAGTCCTACCCCGGAGGCATCAGGGTGGAGAGGACGGGCCCAACCCTCCCACGGGGAAGAGGACTCTCGGGTCACATGACAGGCCCTAGACTATCCAGGAAGAAAGCGGAAGATGGAAAATGGTCAAGAGGACCTCTGGCGTGCACCAGGATTACTGCCGGTTGATCTTCTCACTCGAGTGTGGTGTGCCTCTCCTAGCCACGAGCGTGCATGTGCTTGGTGGGGGTGAGTGTTCTCTGCTTTGGTAGAAGGCACTTTCAGGGACCCCTGGACAGGAACCACTCTGGAAAGGCACTAGGACGTGCGGGGGAGACAGTGATGCAGGAGCAAACCATCCTGCCCACACGTGAGAGGAAGCAGCATCAGGCCTGGACGCCAGGATGCCAGCCAGGCTGGGCTGTGGTGAGGGCCAGGTGCAGGGAGGCCTGTGTCCCACGGTGCCGCCTCCAAGGCCCCCGTCCGCTGTGAGCCATGGGCATGGTGGCCGCCCACAGGGTTTCAGGGCACACACACCAGAGCACATCCAGCAGTTAGAGGGTAGGTCAGCCTCGCCTGTGCAACCGGTGGCTGCTGTCCCGCTTGCTTGGATTGTTTTCAGTGCGTCCGGCCAGCCATCCTTAGAGGAGGCGAACAGAACCTTTCTCCCCTGGTGCTGAGGGGAGGCCCACAGCCTAGTCTCTGTGCTTCAGGGCCATGGCTCTGGTTTTCAGGCCAGGATGCTCTCGGAAGCTTAAGTTAAAGCTATTTGTAAACATTTTCAGGAGAATAAAATAATGTCCATTAATTTAAAATTTTTTAATTAGGGTAGCCTGGGTGACTCAGTTGGTTGAGCGTCTGACTCTTGACCTCGGCTCAGGTCACGATCTCATGGTTTATGGGTTTGAGGCCCGCCTCGAGCCCTGGGCTGACAGCACAGACCCTGCTTGGGATTCTCTCTCTCCCCTCCCCCACTCATGCATGTGCTCTGTCTCCAAGTTATAAAAATAAAGTTACAAAAATTAAAAAAATGTTTCACTTGTAATTAAAGCAGTGAGTAAGGCATTGTCACATAGCAAAAATAGAGGGCTAAGGTTGTCTTAGTCTCCAACATCTTATTTTCTTTTTTATTCATGTTAATTTTTAAATTTCAAAAACGATTTCTTTTGAGAGAGAGGAGAGGGGAGGAGGGTCAGAGAGACGGAGAGAGAGTCCCAAGCAGGGCCTCCAATGTCAGCACAAACCTGATATGGGAACTTTTTCACCAACAGAGAGATCATGATCTGAGCTGAAATCAAGAGTCAGGTGCTTAATTGACTGGGCCACCCAGGTACTCCTAATTTCGATTTATTTTCAAAGATGTTAAGTAACTTCTGCACAGACCCACGACCCAGGTATCAAGAGTTGTATACTCCCCTGACTGTGGCAGCTGAGTGACCCTGGTTTTTGTTTCTTTTACATTTTTTTTTTAATTTTTTTTTTAATGTTTTTTTAATTTATTTTTGGGACAGAGAGAGAGAGACAGAGCATGAACGGGGGAGGGGCAGAGAGAGAGGGAGACACAGAATCTGAAACAGGCTCCAGGCTCTGAGCTGTCAGCCCAGAGCCCGACGCGGGGCTCGAACTCACGGACCGCGAGATCGTGACCTGGCTGAAGTCGGACGCTTAACCGACTGCGCCACCCAGGCGCCCCTCTTTTACATTTTTTAATGGTTATTTATTTTTGACAGGGAGAGAGAGACACACACAGAGTGCAACTGGGGGAGGGGAAGAGAGTCAGGGAGACACAGAATCCGAAAAAGGCTCCATGCTCTGAGCTGTCACCAAACAGCCCGACCTAGGGCTTGAACTCATGAATCGTGAGATCATGACCTGAGTCGAAGTTGGACACTCAGCCAAGGGAGCCACCGAGGTGCCCCTGTTTTTCATGTTTTGCTCAAAGTGCCACCACACACATCATTTCAAGGAAAACTGTGGCCGAATTGCCCCCACCCTGGTTCTTACTCCCCTCCCTTCCCCATGCGATAGTATTCTAAAACGGACAAAACAACCGTTTTGTCCCCTTACTTACCTGCTAACTCATGTGTGCTCAGTGTGAGCCCTGGCACATCCACTTCAGATTTACCCAGTGGCATCTAGGTACTAAAGCGATATTTATTGCTCAGCCACGTGGATTGCAAGGAGGACAACACAAAGGGCTCACGGTGCCACCTTATGCTCCGGGATTGACACGTGAACTCACCCACCCTCTGGGAATTCTATGCCCTGGGTTAGGTCAGGGTATGCATCAATGATTAAGTGACCATGTGGGTTGATACTGGTGGAAGATGGGTGATGCATTCATGAGGGTTTACTGTACATCTTCCTTTGGCATTTGTGCAGAAGTTTCTAGAATAGAAAACGTTAGTAGCTGTTCAGGGATCCCCTCCATGCGATAGATGGTCTCAGCCTGGCCCTCACTTTGGATGCTCCCTGGCCCTCACTTTGGAACGTAAGGTAGCCCGGGTTCAAACTTTGAGCTGCACCGGCAGCGGAGACACGTCTCCCATCACAAATCAGCGTGCAAGTCCTACACGTCACGATTCCACCTTGACCTTGCTTTCACATTTTGATTCGTGTGACATCAGGATGCTTCCTACAAGTGGTGACGTCTTAGACCTGCTGAAACGTGGCCTATGATGACATCAAAGTCACGATGGGAGGTAGTTGCTTGTCTCCAACTCCCTTTGAGAGGTGGAGTCTAAGGCCTCCCCTTGAGCCTGGGCCGGCCTCAGTGACATGCTTGACCAAATGGATGTGTAGATGGGATGCTCCGGGAACCTGTGTGACAGAGTTGTTCACAGATGGAAGCGGTGCGTGCTTGGCACTGGCTTGTTTCTAGGGGAAGAGAGGACTTGATTTCTCTACTCTGTAATTCCTAACAATGCAGTGCCTGTCGAGGTTGGTGTATCATTTGTGGGAGTCGGTGGCTTGATGAATTGGTGTCTTGGTCTCTCTGCAGTCGCAGTGACCGTTCATGAGAAGTGCAGCTGGCTTCTCCCTTGTTCCCCGAGTCACCCTGCTCTAATCCAGACAGCAGTCCCTGTGCTGTGCTTGTCTCTCAGCTTCATCACAGTCCCTTCAGAGAGGTTTCCTTGGGTTATTTATATATTTTTTCATGTCTATTTATTTTTGAGAGAGGGAGATAGGATGTGAGAAGGGGAGGAGCAGAGAGAGAGGGAGACACAGAATCAGAAGCAGGCTTCAGGCTCCCGGCTTACAGCCCAGAGGTGGACGCAGGGCTCGAACCCACAAACCTCGAGATCATGACCTGAGTCGAAAGTTGGACGCTTAATCTGGTTAGTCACGCAGGTGGCCCTTTTGTGTGTGTTTGGGCGGGGGGGGGGGGGGATGGGTGTGTGTGGATGTGTGTGTTTGCGAGTGTATGTGTTTAACTTACAGTAATAGATTTTTTCACTTGTGGCAAAGTCCTCATTTACAAGGAACAAACATTGGAAGCCATGAGAAGATGTATGCTGGCAGGTTGCAGTAATGATTTCTGTTGGCACGAAGAGAAAACTTTATGCAGCTATAAATCTTTGGAAGCTTGTTATTTTCTGTATTTTCTCAATGTGTCTGAAAACCAGTTGAGCTATTTCGTTAGCCAAATGCACTTCCTCCTTCCCTCCTTCGGATTTCTTCACAAAGCCGTGTGAAGTGTGAAAGGATGTCCTGGAGTCCTGAAAAGGTCTGCACGCCTGACGACTTGCCCTGGCGGCAGACGTCCTCCTGACGTTTTTACTCTTCATCGTGTTACACACGGATCCCTCCAGATGCCTGGGAGTTCCTCAGTGGATCGCTGGGTTTCAGAGAGAGACCTGTGAGCAGCCTCTCACCTTCCGCCAGGAAGAAAGGTCTGTGCCTTATCAAAATGAATGAAATCTTGCCATTTGCAGTTACATGCATGGAACTGGAGGATATTATGCTAAGTGAAATTAGTCAGAGAAAGACAAAAATCATATGACTTCACTCATATGAGGACTTCAAGAGACAAAAGGGATGAACATAAGGGAAGGGAAACAAAACTAATATAAAAACAGGGAGGGGGACAAAACAGAAGAGACTCATAAATATGGAGAACACACTGAGGGATACTGGAGGGGTTGTGAGGGGGGATGGGCTAAATGGGTAAAGGGCACTAAGGAATGTACTCCTGAAATCATTGTTGCAGTATATGCTAACCAATTTGGAGGTAAATTATAAAACAAAACAAAACAAAACAAAAACAGAAAATTAAAACAAAAAAGAAAAGTCTGTGCCTTGTCACCATGGTATTCCTTCCCCTCAGACCACAGCAGTGAGTCCCTGGGCAAGGATGGGGAGGGGATTCTCCCTTTGGGTGTGCGGAGATCAGATCAGGATAGAAATTTTTTCTGGGAGGATATTTTGTTGTTTATAAGGTAAAGTCAAGAGGGCGCCTGGCTGGCTCTGTTGGACCAGCATGTGACTCTTGATCTCGGGGTCACAGGGTCGTGAGATTGAGTCCCACGTTAGGTGTAGAGATTACCTATCAATCAATCAATCAATCAATCAATATAAATAAATGACATTTTAAAAATCCAGCTCCGTTTCCTCTGTTGCCTGTGGTTTTCAAAGAGAACTCAGGAGCTGGGGAGCAGGAGCATATGGACTGTGGGCATGGCTGCCAGGCAGGATGTGAGGAATCAGGCACAGGTGCTCACCCTGCCCTCTGATGAGGCTGGCTTCCAGAAGGGCCAGGAATGGTGTGGCCTTGCCGAGTTTTCCTCATGAGTCTAGAACAACAGGCAAAGCCCTCTTTCACCTTCACCCTCCGGGAGATTTAGCCTCACCGGCCCTCCCCAGAGACCCTGTCCTTTTGTGTGACAGTTTCCCCTGGTCCGAACTGCAGGCAGCTTAAGTCGTGCATGCAGTTGGGTGGCCTCTTCCCAGCTCGGGGCCATGGGGCACACTTGACTGGAGAGGCAGAGACTGTGTACAAATCACACAACTTCCGGTCTGCCATTGTTTCGTTTGTGAATGGGCGCCCCGGCGAGACACTGCCTGGTTTCCCCTCCCAGGACTGAGATTTGAGTCTGATGTTTAAAACCGCGTCCACAGTAGATTGCATCTGGGAAATTCGTGCCAGGCTTAGGATACCTAGAGAGACGGGAGCGAGATTTGAGGTGGCCTTGAAGGGACAGTGTGGATCCTGCCTTACCTGCTAGCAAACTGTTGCCCTTTCAGGGCACAGTGACAGGGGTCGCATCTGGGCACTTGAGAGCTGTGCCCTGATTTGCCCCTCGCTGCCATCCCGGATTTGGACTTGAGACCCAGTAGAGCTGGAGGGGGCGGGTCCACACAGGCTTTTGTTCTGGCTGAATTCAAGCCCCAGGAGCACCCTAGTGTGGCACCCCAAAAAGCACCCACTGGGTGTCCCCAGTTGAGACACATGGGTGTAGTTTCCCCTTGATCGACTTAAAATAGTGTTTCATTTGCTTCCTGGCCCAGGTGAAGTCTTACTAGTACTGGTGTGGAAAACGAGTCGGTTCTCATACATAGTTTCTCTTGAAACCCGTGAAAGTTCGATTTTACATTTGCGGGTGGGAAGAGTCTTGTCCTGTTCAGGTGTGAGTCTGCTGTCCTTGGTCTCGGTGCCAGATGGACCCTTCTAGCACTCATGTGCTGGAGGTGGAGGGGACAGCACATCCTCTGAGATTCCCAGTAGGAGAAAAGTCCACATTGTACCAGCCAGATATTTCCCCCGCGAGGTGTGAAGCAGCCCTCCAAGAAATCACTTGAAAAAACGGACACGATTGTCAGAGCCTGAGTTAGGGATGTCACTATTACCCTTCCAGGAAGTACTTGATATCAAAATGATTCCTGTTGTTTCTTTGAAGTGAGAAAGTCCATGGAACCGAGGAATCGCTCACGTTGTTGGGCTCCTTCATGTTTGGACAACACTATTGTCATGACTTAGTGAAGGCATGTTTTCTTTCTTACTTGCTTGCTTTCTTTACTTTATTGATGTTTATTAATGAGAGAGAGAGAGAGAGAGAGAGAGCCACAACGGGGGAGGGGCAGGGAGCGAGGGAGACAGAGGATCCAAAGTGGGTTCTGCACTGACAGCGCAGACCCAATGTGGGGCTGGGACTCATGAGTGGCAATATAATGACCTCAGCCAAAGTCGGATGCTTAACAGACTGAGGCCCCCAGGTGCCCCTGGATGGGTGCATTCTTAATGGATGACTTAACTGCATGGGTGACTTTTTGTTTTCCAGAACATTTTCTTAACTGAATTGAAGCCGGAATGTTTCTGATGGTCTCAGATGCCCTTTGAAAGCAGTGTTAGAAATCCCACATGATGTTTCTTTTGTGTCTGATGTAGTCATTCCTGCACGGGGTTGTGGGTGGGCATTTGGTGGCCCGGCTGCCCAGCCCCCCCAAGCTTAGAGCTGTCACACTGTGGCCAGAGAGCTTGTTGTGGCCTCTGAGAGCCGTTCTCCCAGGTGTCCCTGACCCCGGGCCCTGCTCTTTCAGATGTGGAATCTTAGGAAGGCCACACCATGTCCATTCCCCAGGGAGAGGGGGTGCTGATGAGACCCATGGGAGACTGACCTTATTTTGTGCTATGAGTAACCAGTGTCCTTCTGTCTCCTTTTTCCCAAAGGTGATTTTCCTCTTGTTTTCATTTGGGTTTTGTGTTTCTTACAATCCCCTGTGTGGGCTTCACTCCTCATTGACTACACTTTTCTGAATGATGTAAGTGGAAAGGAGCAGAGATGGGGGCCAAGACCGTGAAAGTTTCTGGGCACCATGAGCACATCAAGGAAGAGACTATCTTAATGCTGGAGTGAAATTGGTCTTTTGAAAGGCAGAGACACAGACCAGGGGGACACAGCTTTCCTGTGAACCCACACTGGCACGACTTGGTCTGTCTTGGGAGCTGATGTTCCCACAACACATGACTCTGTGCTTCTATACATGTGTTCGCGTAGGTACGTGGTGGCTTAGAATCTCCCATCACAAACAGTATTGATGATTCAAGCATCTTGTCTTCAAGAGGGGAGATTTCATCAAGGACTCGTTCACCTACGCTCTCTGCAAGTGGGTGTTCCTGCCACACACCATGTCTTTGAATACTTTCGAAGTTAAACTCCCCTCCACGACTCTAATTTTCCTGCTTTGTCACTGCACGTGGGGTATACTGGGGAGCTGCTTTCTAAGTCCCATATTCTCATGAAAAGCCCCAAATAGGAGAGCCGAGGGATTGTCCCGTGGGAGAGCGGGCCCTGCACCTGACTCGGCATGGCCTTACGCTGCCACCTCTCCCGGTGGTGTTTCCTAGTCAGGAAGTGTAGGTAAAAGGAGCCTTGAAACTGTGCTCAGACTTTTCTTTAGGCTGCACCGGCTTCCGATTGGACCTTCCCGTCCCTACTGTGAGGGACCATCCCTCTGATCTGTTTGGTCACCTGTGGTGCTTGACTTCCTTGGCCCCAATATCTTTCAGGAAAATGAAGCTGTTCTTGGCTGAGGCAGTGCCAGGAAATCATCCCCAAAAGAGTGCGAAGTCTGTCGTGTGGGTATTTTAGACACAAGTGTAGGTTCCTCCCTGACTTGCTGAGCCCACACCTCCACAGAAGCCACGTGAGAATGTGGAGGCCCTGGGAGCCGACTCCCGAGCCGGTGAAGTCACCATTGCTCTCATCGTCGTTTCTGTTCCCGTGGCTTTGAAACATGCTGGATGTTGGGAGAACCCCTGGGACAGTTGTGGGCACCCTGTGGCTGGCTCCAGGTCTTGGAGCCGGTTCTACCCCCATCACCATTCCCAAGGACACTGGGCAGTGGCCAGGGCTGGTTTGCTTTTTCGTTATACTCTGGGATTGCCATCCAGATGTGTGGACGTGGTGACCCCTGGACAGCCCTGTGGGGTGGTCTTTGTGCCATTTTGTGGTCCCCTGATTGCGACAGCTCTAAAGGCTTCTTGACCTGCCATATTTTGACCACAGCTTGGGATCTGCTTCACTATTCCCAGTGTTAAATGTAGAAAGGGGCTTTAGATGATAAATTCTGATAGTCTCTTAGGTCACCTTCGAATATGTAAGAATATGTAAACCCAGTAGTACTTCAAGTAAAGAGATGTTGTCTAAACTTTTTGCCTCACTGTCTTTGACTAGTGTCCTCAAAGTCTCTGCGATGTGGGATTGTTGACTTGCTTTCCCCCTCTGCTATGAGCTGAGGCTTGCAAAGTGCTTCTCCTAATCCCGCTACCTGATGAAAGAGAACCTTTTCTCCATATGAATATAGAAAATTCCCATTTTAGTACAGCTACTCTTGGATTTGGGATGACTCCCCCTGTGCTCCGGGCGGAGCACATTAGTTTCTGTTTTCCCTGTAGACTTGACTCTGAGTCCTACTGACAAGATGGGCCTGGCAGACTAAGGGGAGACTGGCAAAGGCAGGGACTGGGGGTGTGGAGGAATGGGGCCTAGTGGTGTAGAGATCCCACCACGTGACCTCACGTGTCGTCTTAGAAGGCACCGACAGCCTCCCACCTTCCCAGTTCTGTCTCTTCTCTTCTCTTCTTCTCTCTTCTCTTCTCTTCTCTTCCCTTCTCTTTCTTCTCTTCTCTTCTCTTCTCTTCTCTTCTCTTCCCTTCCCTTCCTTCCCTTCAAGCATACAGAAGTTGAGAGAGAATGAGTTTTAAGAACACGAGACCCTCAAGGAAAAGAGCTTGAAAGAGGAACAAAAGCCTCTCATGGTTATGGCAGGAAGTTCGGCATGTGGCAGGACTGGATGGACAAGGTCAGTGTTGGCAGCATGTGCCGTTTCACTGCGGGCACAGAGTTGGCGAAGTAGGGGCTCAGACTTCTTGCAGAAGAGCGTTGAGTCCATGCGTTGAAGGTGAGATCCTCCTCTGTTGACTGACCTTTCTCATGAGGTGTTCCTGCATTTTAGAAGCTCTTTTAGGATTCTCATGTGTGCCGGGGTGTGGGCAATGTGGCAGAAGGCCTTACTGGGGGGTGGTGGGGGGGCTCTGGGTGGAGGACAGAAGCCCAGAAGCATCTTGAGTGTGGGTGTTGGTGTCACTGCTGCCCCCAGTTCACCACGAGCCTAATCTGTGCCAGTCTGTAGACCAGAACCAGATCAGAGACTCTCCTTCACGGCGTAGGCTAGCCTTCAGCCAGCTGGTGCCAGAACCAGACCTGGGGCTGTCCTTCAGTGTGCGGGCGAGGCTTCAGCCAGCAGGTGCTTTGCTGTCCTTCAGGCACTGACGACCTTGACAGAACAGTCTAACCTGGCCCTCTGTGTAGAGTCACTTCCCGTGAGTCCGGGAGAGAGCACTCACTGAGGACAGTGGGCAAGCCTCCTCTGCCATCCAGCTATAGGGCTCAGCATGGTTGACTGCACACATCAGCCTTTGGTGGCACTTTGCATCCTCTGTCCTGAGACACCCGGAGCTCGTCCGCTCTATTCCACGCCCCTTGCAAGAGACTACGGTGTAGCGGGGTGATGTGTTACATGTTTCTCCAGGGAGGTACCTGTATACATTTGCAGACCTCCCTGTAGATGTGAATTTCCCAGTTTGAGCAGTGTCTCTTATTCTGGCCCAACAGATGTCTGCCTCTGTTATGCACAGAAGGGAAGCCATCAGCTGATACGGAATTTCTGGTCTATAATTCTAACCTATCCCTTGTAATTCCAGATGCTGCTCAGATCGGACTCAGTGTTGAGCCAAGTGCAGAACTGCACCACTGGGTCACAGTGAGCCACGCTGAACTGTGTTCACACAGAGCATATATTTAGGGGGTCCTAAGGGCACCGAACACCAGGTCTGGAATTTGCCTACGCTGGGGTTGGACCAAGAGTGAGCTACAGGAAACAGACAGGGACGTTTCCTGGTGTGACTGTCATTCCCGGAGATACCTAGACAGGCAGAGTGGGGAGTGGAATCATCTTTGGATTCTACAAAGTTGCCTGGTTGCCTTTTGCGGTACAAACAGACAACCCGTCACCGCCCGTGTGCTTGGGACAGTGAGAGAAACAGGTTGAAGCCTTTCCTTCCGGAAACAAAGCCTGTGCCCATGGGGTTGTAGGGATTTGAAACGGAGAGAAATTCATGGTCTGTCTGGGTCTCTAGCTCTGGGTTGGCAAAATGACACATTGGGGCAAACAATGAATCTATCAAGGAGAAACTTGATGGCAGTAACAACAAAGCTGTCACTGCTGGTTTCTCTGCTTCTGTTGTCCTCTCAACACCTTGGGCTCTGTCCTTACTGGACCCCGAAGCTTCCCTGAGGAGCCCTCCTTCCCGCCAGCCTGTCTGCAGCTGCCTTTCCCCCGTGTCTTCTGCCTGTGGTCCTTCACTCACCCTGGACATTACTGTATTTCCGTGGAGGCTCTCTGGGGCTGGGGCCTGTCTTCCTTACCTCGTGCCTGGCCTGGCACCGTGCAGGCGCTCAGCGATATCTCATGAGTTACCAGCCGCTGCGGTGATGGTACCCAGACAGCTGACGGAACTGCCCAGGTGTCTACACCTGGTATAGTGGGGAGACTGCCCTTACAGACGAATTTGGTGGGGTGCTGCCATGGGCTCACAGCCCCTCTCTCCGTGCCTCCCTGCACCTGTAGGCAAGTTGGCTTCCAGCTCTTCCAGATTGGACCAACTTGTCAGAAATCTAGGTGGCTCAGTCTATTATGTGTCTGAGTCCCGGTTTCGGCTCAGGTCATGATCTCACGGTTCCTGGGTTTGAGCACTGCATCGGGCTGTCTCCTGTCAGTGCAGAGCCTCCTAGGGATTCTCTCTCTCTCAATATCTCTGCACTCCCTGAAATGCTCTGTCTTTGTCTCAGTCAAAATAAAAAATAAAGTTTAAAAAATGAGATTCAAAAACACATATCTCTGAAGTTCTTTGTAACCTGTCCTCTCTGAGTTGGAAAGAGCCCTGAGATCCCTGTGTTAAGATTTGAGGAGAATGTGATGGAGTCTTGGAGAGGAAAACTCTGCTCAGGCAGGCACTGTTTGCACGAGTGTGGCCTGGGCAGGTGTGGCAGCCGCCAGGCCCAGTGCGCACTGCTGTCTGGCATCCAGCCCTTGTCTGCGGGTGAGCCAGTGAGGTGGACCTCATTCCTGCTCTCGCTCCTCGGCTCGTTCCTGGCCTCGGCCAAACCTCCTGCCTGGGCCATGAGACTAGGCTTCCAGACCACGCCCTCCCTGGTGCTGATGCCTAGTTATAGGCATGATTTTCTCAGTTGGATCAACCTGTTTTGATTAAAGAAAAAACTTGGAAAAATTGCCACTCTGCCTGTCTGGCAGTACTCTTAGAAAAGCTCTCTTACAACTCCTTTCTGCTAAGTTTTGTGCTGGGGAGTCCCTTCCGCAGGCTGTCCTCCAGGGGAGCTTTGTCAGCACTTTTGAGTAAAAACCCAGAGGCTGTGGGAGGCCAGTGTGCCTCAGGTCTCCAGGCAGGATGGACATCAGAGCAGAGCCGGGGAGGGGAGAGAGTGGCAGGGCTCCGAAGTTTGGAATAAACCTCGCCACTCTCTCCCTTGAACTGTGCTGAGAAGGGCCTCCTGATTTCCTCTTCACCCCGGCCTCTCCTGACCCAGGTATCTTGTACGGCCCTGGAGAGACCAGGTGGAGGGGTGTGTATGTGCCGTGTCCCAGGCAGTAAGAGGGAAGGTTCAGATGCCCGCACTGGGTCACACGTCTGGGCCGTCCACACTGGGGACAGAGCCTGGTACTGGGAGGCCAGGCAGGGCCGGGGCTGCCTGGGAGCTCGGTAGTCCATATTTTCAGCTTTGGAGGATGTGGGACATCTGGCATTTACTGAACTTGGTGGGCAGATCTCAGAAACGGGCTTGTATATAAATGCTCGGTGGGGGCTGCATTCCAGAAGCTTTGTTTGCAAAGTGCTGTGATGCCCGGGTAGCTGGTCCCACCGAGGCCAGAGTGGCGGGAAGCCTAGACTTTCCTGCGTGGCAGACCCTGTATGTGGATAGAGCAGGCGTTGCAATTGCAGTTTCTGTGTAGAGTGGTGGAGTGCATGGTGTCACCAAGAGCGTGAGTCTGTCTCCGCCTGTCGCCGCAAATCTCTGGTCCTCATTCCTATGCCACACGGTGGGCAAGTGCCTCGCTTTACAGAGCTAGCGATTGTATCGCCATCTGTGGGTGCCAGGTGTCAGACTCGGCTGGGGAGGGTCCCGGCCTCGTGGCCCTTTCCCCACGCCCCTCAGATCACAATCCCCACCTGGTAGGGTCTTGGCTGGCTTCCGGGATCCCTCCTCCACCAGCTTGCACACAGAGCCTGTTCCCAGGAGGAGCCCTGGTGTGGACAAAGGTGGGGGCCTGTTCCCCGAGGACCATGCCCGGGGGTGTCTGATACAGCTGCTATGCCCGGCAGCTGACACCTTTGCTCTGTGACCTGTTTCAGTCAGCTGTCGGCCACGAGTATCAGTCGAAGCTCTCCAAGCACTCGTCCCAGATCCAGTCCATCAGGGGCATTGGAGGCAAGTTTGGTGTCCAGGTGGGCAGAGTTGACCAGGTGAGTGAGGCGTCATGGGAACCAGAGTGCAGGTGACGGAGCCCCTCCCTCTAGACCAGGGAATGCACTGGGCCTCTCGAGATAGCACCTCGACTCAGGCCTGTGGGGTGCCGTCCAGGTGCAGAGCTTCTAGAAGCCCCCCGCCCCAGTCCCTGACTCAGATGATGTTCCAGGTTAACAAGTGAGAAGAGGAACACTGTTTCTTGTAGAAATCCCCCACATTGGTATCTACAGATCACATAGACCAGGGACAGACAGCCTTCCACTGCCTAAGACCGTGCCCGTGGGGACCATTTCTAACCAGGCTCCCTGCATGGGTATCACTGTGACCCGGTGGTGTTCAGGGCAGACATGGCAGAGTGCCGCACACGTGCCCGTTTCCAGGGCTAAGGCCCGGTGTCCTGGCGCCTCTGGGCCTCAGTCTCTCAGTCTCTGACTGAGGGCCGTGTATACCCTGTTTTACATCACAGCAGTTGGGTTTTGGAGTTAACCCTCTGTCTGCATTCAGGCTTTACCACATGTCAGCTGCGGTTCTGCGTTACCTGCTTGTAAAACGGGGCGACGGGGATTCATGTCTCCTAGGGCCGTGTGCGCAGATGCCCCCCCACCATGCCCGTTGTGGTTACTGATGATAGTATTGTTCTTGGAAGAGCTCATGGGAAAGCAGGTGTGCTTGTGGCGGGAGGGGGTCGCCGAGGGTTGGCATTGCGGGGCTGAAGTCCACGAGCACAACTTGCCGTGCAGGGCCTGCAGGTGGCTACCGGTCCACCCGCACTGCCTACTGGGCGTTGCAGAATGTTTCCTGGCCGAAAGTTTCCATCCCCAGAGCTTTGCGCGTGAGGCAGGCCTGCCCATGGCTTAGGAAGGCAGAGGTCAAAAAATAACACGGTTTGTGGTTTCAAACCTTTCACACGCATTCTGGGATCAGATGACCTGTTTTGGAGACCTCTAAAAACGTGTTTCCCTTCTTGTGGTAATTGCACTCTGTTGTGGGTTTTGAATACCAGGGGAAAACTGAGAAACACGCCTCTCAGAAAGCTAAGGCCTGAGGCCAGTCGAGCAGGGGGAGAAGCCAATGTCCCCGGAGGTGGTTTCCTGGGGAGTGCGGTGTCTCCTCTGGGGGAGACTGTGCTCTCCGGGTGCGTGGGTCCTGTGTCACCGCCACGGAAGCTGTCTTTCTGAGCAGTGTTCCCTGGACAGTCGGCTCTGGGGCCTGGTCAGTGAAGAGCTATCTTCTCCCCCAACAATGTAAACCCGAGCCTTTCAATTAATGATGGTTCACTTTTACTGGACACGGGTGCTCTCGAATACGTCACTGGCTGACCTTTCAGTTGTGCCCATGTTGTAGAACCTTTTTTACCAATGAAAGAGTGTCACCTTCTCAGAGGACTTGATGTGTCTTGAGCAAGCCGGTTTCTTCCGCCTCTTGCTTGTCATCAGATGAGCCAGGGCGCGGGTGCTGTGGCCAGGTGTGGGCATTTCCTGTCCCTTTGGAAAGGGATGGTAAGTGAGTAGCTTCCAAAGGGTTAGTTTCCCGAGTGGGAACGCGGCTCGTTTCTGCCCCAAGAAGCAGGTACCCATCACAGGCTTGGGGTCCTCGCTGCCCAGGGCACAAGTTGTAGGCCGAGGCCGGCTCACTGATGTGTGACCGTGGGTGGTGTTTTCATACGTGTGCGTCATGTCCTGGTGACTCCTAATTCCGGAATGTTGCTGTCGTGAGTGATAGACGAGAGACCAGTCCATCGTCGGTCTTTGTCCCCGACCCCTGTCCAGTCCCCTCAAATTACTCGAGCGACTTTGGCATCAAGTACAGCCTCAAGGCAAAGCACGTGGACAAGAGTGTCGTGGACTTCAATCTCCAGGGCATGACCGAGAGACACGAGTCACAGAAAGGTCAGCCTGTGGCAGCACGTCCTCACCGCTTGGGGCCCCGTCGTGTGGGACGCCTCCTGCGTCCCCAGAATAGGACCCGGGGAGACAGGCCCACATTACACTCCCAGCCTTTTTACCTGAACATGTGAGAGCACTCCTGTCTCTTCCATGGCTTTAGGGGGATTGTCGTCCTTCGGATGCCAGCTCAACCCCAGTCCCGTGAAGGGCCCAAGTCTCCCAAGCTACTTCCTTCTTCTCTGGACCATGGGATCCAGGCGCTATGCAGTTTTTGAAGTTAAAAACCTTGTTCTCTTGTGTCATAGACATTAGTGATTATTAAGAAGCATAAATTTCTAGAAGAGGAATTGCCGGGTCACGGAAGGTGGAATGTAAAATTTTGGTGGATGCTGCCAGATTGTCCCTGCAGGCCCTGCTGGTTTTCCTGTCCCTCGTTAAAATCCCTGCCAGGCATCAGTTATACACTGATGTGTGCATGCGGGGTGTGTTAGAGACGCAGTACCCTCCCGCAGAGGCTGCAGATTGTTGGCTCTTTTGCAATGTTTTATTTCGCGTGCATGTTAGAAATGTTCATAAAGATTTTATCTTTTTGAAGTCATCCGTACACACGTGTGCTGCTCAAACATACAACCCCTATATCACAAGTCAATAGCTCGCACACCTGAGTCACCAGGAGTTCATGCACGTTTAAATTTTGTGTGATTTTCTTCGTTTATTTCTTTCTTTGTTTGTTTATTTATTCATTTATGTATGTGTGTATGTGTGTATTCATGCATGTATTTATTTATTTATTTATTTATAATAAACTGGGAAGCGGCAGAGAGAGGGAGAGAGAGATTTCCAAGGAGGCTCCACACTGTCAGTGCAGAGCCTGACGTGGTGCTTAAACTCACAAGCCACGAGATCATGACTTGATTGTGAAACCAGGAGTCTGATGCTTCACCAAATGAGCCACCCAGGTGCCCGTGCACGTTTCAGATTTTGAAAATCATTGCCAACCGTTAACAATAGAGAGCTCACGTATGAATTAAAAACCCAGAGATCTTTAAAAGATGAATTAAACCCCACGACTGGAAACACCACCAGCTCGGCATTTGCCCAGGGAAGCTGCTGGTGCTCCCGCGGGACACTTCCTGTCACTGGCCTGCCCGTCTGTCGTGAGGCGGTGGACTTGGCCCTGGAGTGCGCACCCCCTGCCTGCTACCCACGCCCCTCTGCCCGCCGTGCACCCTGCTGATCAGGGCCTTGTCTTGGATCGTCTTCAGTGCTGTTCAGACTCTCTCCCCGACGTGGCATGTAGGAGTAGAAACCGCCTGTGTAAAATACACCACACCATTTCACTGCATTGTTTCTGACAATGAGTGGAAGCTGGGCTTGCTGCCTTGGTTGGCTAGACTGTTCTGTGGCAGACAGTCATTCGAAAGACACGGCAATAGCAGCATCAAAGGTCTGTAAGGCAGGAACCACACAAGCTGCCTGAACCTCGTGGGCACAGACGGCACACTGGGCTGGAGTCAAAATGAGGCTCATGAGAGAGCCCCAGTCCGGGCCACGTGGAGTAAGTAGCACGAGTATTTTTTAAAAGTGCCCGTGGTAAAAGGGCTGTGATGGACATGCAGCTGAACTGATTGTTGCCATTCTTTTCCTATCGGAAAGAGCAGGCCTTCACGGACCTATTGCCCATGTTGCTTGACGACGGAAACAGCTGGAAGTGACCAGCCTTATGGGGTTCCTTCGTGCGTTCTCTTCTGCATGGGGGCGAGGACTTTGTCAGAACTGCTCGGTGAGGTTTTTAGAGGCTCCACATCCTCCCACCCTTTGAGGGAGGGAGAGTGTCTCTTGTCTGCAAAGGCACCAAAGGCACAGGCTGACTGTCCTAAAGCTCAGGTCTTTCCTCTATTCGGGGTAATTTGACATCTGTATAAACATCCTGTGAACGGAAGGGGAGGGGGCAGTGTCAACAATGGACCAAGCGAGGATGACCTCAGGGGGAATGTTACCCCCTCAGAATGCCCAGCTTTAAATGTTTTCCCTACTTGTTCCCAATTGTTAAGACCACAAGTTCCTTGTGTGGGGAACCAAGGGCAGTATTGCTGGGTAATCATTAATGATTCCAGGATTGCTTTCTGATTGGGGATAGTGTTGGCCACATTTTCCAATGTCTGTAAAATACGAATGAATTGTTTCTGTTGTGGGGAGAGACAGTTTCCGTAATGAATTTCTCAAATGTCCGTGGCAGTGAATCCTAATAGAGTTTCAATTTATCCCTTACCTTTTCCCTGTGCTTCTTTGTTTCTTCAATTCTACATATGAGTGAAAGTATTGCATGGGATTTGTCTTTATCTCACAGACTTATTTCGCTTAGCAGAATACTAACTACTTCAAACATGTCCCTGCAAATGGAAAGTATTCATTCCTTGTTTTTGCTGATATATATACATATATATATATATCACTGATATACATGGATATATATATATCACTGATATATATGGATATATATATATATATCACTGATATACATGTATATATATACATGGATATGGATATATGGATATATATATGGATATATATGATTGATATATATATTCATATATATGTCTGTATATATCCATATACATGTACTTATATATATATCAAAATACATATCCATATGTGTATTCATTTATATCCAAACATATGTGTATATATATATTTATATATCCACATATACCCATATACGTCTTTACATATTTATATACATAATTACATACCTATACATATATATCCATGACTATATCCATGAATGTATCTACATCTCTATATGTTTATATGGATCTATAGATATATAGATATATGTAAACATATATATTTATTCATATATCAATATATATCGATTATATAGATATAGATATAGATTTAGATATTGATATAGATATACATCCAACTATAGGACCCAGATGGAGGTAGAGAATATGATGGTATGGGAAAGAAGTCAACCAGAAAAAGGCAAGTACCATCCAGTAATTTTACTCATATGTTTAATTGAAGTAACAGACAAGCAAATGGAAACACTGAGAGACAGAGTGAGACAGAGAGAGAGAGAACAATGAAGAAACAGACTCTTAAGATGAAACAATCTGATAGTACCATAGGGGTGGTGGGATGCACTGGGGGGTGGTGAAATCGGTGATGGTGTTTGAACGGTGTCCTTGTCATGATGAACACAGAGTGATCTATGGAATAGTAGACTTGAAAGTAATATAACTCTTCATATTCACTAACTGGCATTAAAGAAACAAAAACAGAAAAGACACTGTGAAAAAGCAAGACAATTAAATGAGGACCTATCCACTCATTGACTAGGTGAATTACATGAGATCTTAGCTATGGCACTCTTGCCATGCCTGCCGTGGCCTAAGACTAACTTGGAGGAAGTGACAGTGTCTTCTGAGGCACACAGGGCTTTGACACTGCTATTGTGGTGTCTTTGAAATGACCGTCGGCTACAGGGCAGTATTCCCAACCAAGGCAGCAGTCATTGTCAATAAATCCATGCACTGAAATTGGGCGGTGTATTTTCCACAGGCCATCCACGATATAGGGACTCTGACTCTCTCCCTCACTGTTTCTCCCTATACACTCTGCTTACTGTACCTATATGTGCGGGCTTCTCTCTCATTCATTCCCTGGATTAAGAACTAGGATGATGAGAGCAAATGGTCTCTGGCTACTCTACCTCCGGATGAAGATTTGAAGGAAACTTCCCAAGCTGCTGCCGAAACCCCTTTTGTTTCAGGGATCTTCCCTGTCTTCTCTGGCCTGACATGGACTGCCTAATTTCCCTTTTGGAAAACCAAACCAAGCCAAACAAAAAAAAAAAAAACATGGTGTCTGCTCATCTAACTGAGCTGACACGCTTTAGAACCACGTGAACTCTTTTCTCTGCCCTCTGTGCCTCTGTTGGCCTTCAGGCAGACACCTCACCTTTTCTGCCTTCTCTTTCCCCCTCCTACTGTTTCTGCACCACCTGGGGTGCAGCCTACCCTGCAAACCAGCCTGCAAACCAGCCCTGGCCACTGCCCAGTGTCCTTGGGAATGGTGCTGGGGGTAGAATCGGCTCCAACACCTGGAACGGCCACAGGGTGCCCACAACTGTCCCAGGGGTTCTCCCAACATCCAGCATGTTTCAAAGCCACGGGAACAGAAACGACGATGAGAGCAACGGTGACTTCACCGGCTCGGGAGTCGGCTCCCAGGGCCTCGACATCCTCACGTGGCTTCTGTGGAAGGTGTGGGCTCAGCAAGTCAGGGAGGAACCTACACTTGTGTCTAAAATACCCACACGACAGACTTCACCCTCTTTTGGGGGATGATTTCCTGGCACTGCCTCAGCCAAGAACAGCTTCATTTTCCTGCAAGATATTGGGGCCAAGGAAGACAAGCACCGCAGGTGACCCACACAGGTCAGAGGGATAGTCCTTCACAGTAGGGACGGGAGGTTAAAGACGGGAGCTGGTGCGGCCTAAATAAAATTCTGAGCACACTTTCAAGGTTCCTTTTACCTACACTTCCTGACTAGGAGACACCACCGGGAGAGGTGGCAGTGTAAGGCTATGCCGAGTCAGGAGCAGGGCCCGCTCTCCCACGGGACAATCCCTCGGCTCTCCTATTTGGGGCTTTTCATGAGAACACAGTACGTAGAACCAGCTCTCCAGTATACCCCATGCTCAGTGACAAAGCGGGAAAATTAGAGTCGTGGAGGGGAGTTTAAGTTCGAAGATATTCAGAAACATCGTGTGTGGCAGGAGCCCCCGTTGCAGAGAGTGTAGGTGACCACGTCCCTCGACGCAATCTCCACCATTGAAGACAAGATGCTAGAATCGTCAATACAGGAACTGTTTGTGATGGGAGATTCTAAGCCTCCACGTACCTATGCAAACACAGTTATAGAAGCACGGAGTCGCGTGTTGTGGGAACATGAGCTCCCAAGACAGACCAAGTCGTGCCCGTGTGGGTTCACAGGAAAGCTCTGCCCCCCCTGGTTTGTCTCTGCCCTTCAAAAGACCAATTTCACACCAACATTAAGAGATGTGCTTCTGGTGCCCAGAAACTTTCACGGTCTTGGCCCCCATCTCTGCTCTTTTCCACTTACATCATTCTGAAAAGTGTAGCCAATGAAGAGTGAAGCCCACACAGGGGACTGTAAGAAACACAGACAACCCAAATGAAAACAAAAGGAAAATCACCTTTGGGAAAAGGGAGACAGAAGGACACTGGTGACTCATACCACAAAATCGGGTTGGTCTCCCAGAGGTCTCATCGGCATATCCATCATCCTGGGGTTTGGACACGGTTTGGCCTGCCAAAACTTTCCACATCTGAAAGAGCAGAGCCCAGGGTCAGGGACACCTGGGAGAAGGGCTCTCAGAGGCCACCCAACAAGCTCTCTGGCCACAGCTTGTCAGCTCTAAGCTCGGGGGGCTGGGCAGCCGGGCCAGCAAATGCACACGCACAACCCTGTGTGGGAATGACTACATCAGACACAAAAGCAACATCATGTGGGATTTCTAATACTGCTCTCAAAGGGCATCTGAGACCATCAGAAACATTCCAGTTTCAATTCGAGTGGGAAAGTGTTCTGGAGAACAAAGAGTCACCCGTGCATTTAAGTCATCCATTAAGAATACGTCCCTCCGGGGGAACCTGTGAGGCTTGCTCTGTTAAGCGTCCAACTTGGGCTCAGGTCATTATCTCGCCAATCGTGAGTCCTAAGCCCCCATCGGGCTCTGTGCTATCAGTGCAGAACCCACTTCAGAGCCTCTGTCTCCCTCTCTCTCTGCCCCTCCACCGTGTGGTGCTCTCTCTCTCTCTCTTTCTCTGTCTCTCTTTCAAAAATAAATATTCAAAAAGAAAGGAAAGCAAGAAATCAGCAAGGAAGAAAGCAAGCAAGAAAGCAAGAAAGCAAGCTAGCAGGAAAGAATTCACGCCTTCACTATGTCCTAACAACAGTGTTACCCAAACAGGAAGGAGCCCAACAACATGAGGGAATGCCAAATTACATGGCCTTTCTCACTTCAGAGAAACAACAGGACCCATTTTGATTTCAAGTACTTCCTGGAAGGGTAATAGTGACGTCCATAACTCGGGCTCTGGCACCTCCATTGTTTCAAGTGATTTATTGGAGGGCTGCTTCAACACCTCTGGGGAACTATCTGGCTCGTACAATGCAGACTTTTCTCCTACTGGGTAGCTCAGAGGATGGTCTGTCCGCTCTCTGACCAGCACATCAGAGCTGGAAGGGTCCATCTGGCACAGAGACAAGGGACAGTCGCCTCACACCTAAACAGGACAAGACTTTTCCCACGCGCAAATGTAATATCGAACTTTTAAGGGTATCAAGAGAAGCCTATGTATGAGAACCGACTCGTCTTCCACACCAGTGCTGGTAAAATTCCACCGGGGCCAGGAAGCAACTGAAAGTCTATTTGAAGTCGATCAAGCTGAAGCTCCACCCACGTGTCTGATCCGGGGACACCAGTAGGTGCTTTCTGGGGTGCCACACCTGTGCTCTGGTAGTTTGAATTCAGCCAGAACAATAGCCCGTCTGGACCCACCCCCTCCAGCTCCACTGGGTTTCCAAGTCCAAATCCGGGATGGCAGCGAGGGGCAAATCAGGGCTCAGCTGTCAAGTGTCCAGGTGGGACCTCTGTCACTGTCCCCTGAACGGGCAACAGTATGCCAGCAGGTAAGGCAGGATCCACACTGTCCCTTCAAAGCCACCACTTCAAAGCTCCACTCTGTCTAGGTGCCCCAAGACCAGCAAGAATTTCCCAGATGTAATCTGCTCTTGCCGCCTTTTAGACAGCAAACAGACTCAACTCTCAGCCCTGGGAGGGGAACCCAGACAGTGTCGTCCCAAGGAGCCCATTCACGAATGAAAGAACGGCTAACCGAAAGTTGTGTGATTTGCCCACAGTCTCTGCCTCTCCAGTCAAGTGGGTCCCACGGCCCTGAGCTGGACAGAGGCCACCCAACTGCAGGAATTCAGCCACCTGCAGTTCGGGCCGGAGGAAACGGTCACACGAATGGACAGGGGGAGCACCTGTGCCTCCTTCCTCACACCCGGCCTGGCAGCCCTGCCTACCGTCCACATGCTTCCTGCTCCCCAGCTCCAGAATTCTCTTTGGAAACTACAGGCAACACTGGAAACCGGGCTGGATTTTTTAAATGTGATTTAATTAATTAATCATTTGTTTTATTTATTTATTTATTTATTTACTAAATTCATACGTAATCTCTACACCTAACGTGGGGCTCAAACTCACGACCGTATGACCCCCAAATCAAGAGTCAAGGCTGTTCCAGCAGAGCCAGCCAGGCGCCCTCTTGATTATACCTTCCAAACAACAAAATATCCTCCCAGAAAATTTCTGTCCTGATCTGATCTTCGCACACCCAAAGGGAGCATCCCCTCCCTTTCCTTGCTCAGGGACTCACTCCTGTGTTCTGGGTGGAGGGAACACAATGGTGACAAGGGACATACCTTTCTGTTTTCTTTTTTGTTATAATTTTATTTTTTTTATTTTTGAAAATTTACGTCCAAATTGGTTAGCATATACTGCAACAATGATTTCAGGAGTACATTCCCTAGTGCCCTTTACCCATTTAGCCCATCCCCCCTTCTCACAACCCCTCCAGTATCCCTGTTTGTTCTCCATATTTCTGAGTCTCTTCTGTTTTGTCCCCCTCCCTGTTTTTATATTAGTTTTGTTTCCCTTCCCTTATGTTCATCCCTTTTGTCTCTTGAAGTCCTCATATGAGTGAAGTCATATGATTTTTTTCTTTCTCTGACGAATTTCACTTAGCATAATATCCTCCAGTTCCATCCATGTAGCTGCACATGGCAAGATTTCATTCATTTTGATAAGGCACAGACCTTTCTTCCAGGCGGAAGGTGAGGCTGTTCACAGGTCTCTCTCTGAAACCCAGCGATCCACTGAGGAACTCCCAGGCATCTGGAGGGATCCGTGTGTAACACGATGAAGAGTAAAAACGTCAGGAGGACGTCTGCCGCCAGGGCAAGTCGTCAGGCGTGCAGAACTTTTCAGGACTCCAGGACATCCTCCCACACTTCACACGGCTTTGTGAAGACATCCGAAGGAGGGAAGGAGGAAGTGCATTTGACTAACGAAATAGCTCAACTGGTTTTCAGACACATTGAGAAAATACAGAAAATAACACGTTTCCAAAGATTTGTAGCTGCATAACGTTTTCTCTTCCTGCAAACAGAAATCATTGCTGCAACCTGCCAGCATACATGGCCTCCAGTCTTTGTTCCTTGTAAATGAGGACTTTGCTACAAGTGATAAAATTCTATTACTGTGAGTTAAACACATACACACGCAAACACACACACACACGCACCCACACACACACAAAAGGGCCACCAGGGTGGCACAGTAGGTTAAGCGTCTGACTTCGACTCAGGTCACGATCTCGAGCCCTTCGTCCAGCTCTGTGCTGTAAGCTAGGAGCCTGGAGCCTGCTTCTGATTCTGTGTCTCCCTCTCTCTCTGCTCCGCCACTGCTCACACCCCATCTTCCTCTCTAAAAAAGGAACAAACATTAATAAATAAATGAATAAATAAATAAATAAATAATTACATAACCCAAGGAAACCTCTCTGAAGGGACCGTGTTGCAGCTGGGAGACAACCTAGCACAGGGAATGCTGTCTGCATGAAAAGCAGGGAGCTTCTGGGAGCAAAGGGAAAGGCCGGCTGCAATTCTAATGAATAGTAATTGTTACTGCCCAGAGATCAAGACACCAATCCGTCAAGCCACCGACTCCCCACCAACTCCCAGAAATGATACAGCAGCCTCGACAGGCACCCCACGGTTAGACATTACAGAGCAGAGAAATAAAGTGCCCTCTTTGCCTAGAAACAAGCCAGTCTCAAGCATATGCCACTTACACCCACGAACCACTCTGTCACACACAAGAACCCCAGGGTCCCCGGCATCCCATCTACACATCCATGTCGACAAGCACATCACTGACGCTGACCCAGGCTCAAGGGGAGGCCTTAGACTCCACCTCTCAAAGGGAGTAGTAGCGAAGCCCCTACCTCCCATCGCGACGTTGATGTCATCATAGGCCACCTCTCAGCAAGTCTACCATGTCACCACTTGTAGGACGCATCCTGATGTCACAGGAATCAAAATGTGAAAGCAGCGTCAAGATGGAATCGGCACTTGCACGCCGGTTTGTGATGGGAGACGTGTCTCCGCTGCCGGTGCAGCTCAAAGTTTGAACCCGGGCTACTTTACGTTCCAAAGTGAGGGCCAGGGAGCAGTCATTCCAGGCTGACATCATCTATCGCACGGAGGGGATCCCTAAACAACCACTAACGTTTTCTATTCTAGAAACTTCTGCACAAATGCCAAAGGAAGATGTACAGTAAACCCTCATGAATGCATCACCCATCTTCCACCAGTATCAACCCACAGGGTCACTTAATCATTGATGCATACCCTGACCTAACCCAGGGCGTCGCATTCCCAGAGGGTGGGTGAGGTCACGTGTAAATACTGAGACATACGGTGGCACCGTGAGCCCTTTGTGTTGTCCTCCTTGCAATCCACGTGGCTGAGCAATACATATCACTTCTTTACCTAGATGCCACCGGGTAAATCTGAAGTGGATGTGCCAGGGCTCACACTGGCCACAAATGAGTTTCTAGGGAAGCAAGGGGAGGAAACGGTTAGAATACTATCACATGGGGTAGGGAGGGGAGTAAAAACCAAGGTGGGGGCAGCCACAGTTTCTCTGGAAATAATGAGTGTGGTGGCACTTTGGGCAAAACGTTAAAAACAGGGGCCCCTGGGTGGCTCAGCTAGTTGAGTGTCCAACTTCCGTTCAGGTCATGATCTCACCATTGGTGAGTTCAAGCCCTGCGTCAGGCTCTGTACTGAAAGCCAAGAGCATGGAGCCTTTTTTGGATTCTATATCTCCCTCTATCTCTGCCCCTCCCCCAGTCGCATTCTGTGGGTGTGTCTGTCTCTCCCTCTCAAAAATAAACAAACATTAAAACATTTGAAAAAGTAACAAAACCAGGGTCACTCAGCTGCCACTCAGGGGAGTATACAACTCTTGTAGGAGGGTCATGGGTCTGTGCAGACGTTGCTTCAAATCTTAAAAAATAAATCGAAATTAGGGGCACCTGGGTGGCTCAGTCTGTTTAGCTTCTGACTCTTGATTTCAGCTCACATCATGATCTTTTTTGTTGGTGAGAGTTGTGTCCCATGTCGGGTTTGTGCTGACAGTGAGGAACCCGCTTGGGATTCTCTCTCCCTCTGTCTCTGCCCCTCCTCCTCTCTCTCTCTGTCCCTCTCAAAATGAACACAACTTTTACAAAATTTAAAGGTAACATAAAAAAGAAAATAAGGTGTTGGAGATGAAGACATCCTCAACCCTCTATTTGTGCAATGTGACAATCCTTTAGTCACTGCTTTAATTACAAGTTAAATTTTTTTATTTTTTTACGTTCATTTTGAGAGCAAGCACTTGCGTGAGCGGGGGAGGGGAGAGAGAGAATGCCAAGCAGGGTCCGTGCTGTCAGCGCAGAGACCGATGCCATGCTCAAACCCCACAAACCATGAGACTATGACCTGAGCCGAGATCAAGAGGCAGATGCTCAACCAACTGAGCCACACCGGCACCCGTAGTTAATGATTTTTAAAGCAACTTCCATTATTTTGTTCCCATTAGAAGTTTAAAAATAGCTTTTACTTAATTTTCCAAGAGCATCCTGGCCTGGAAACCAGAGCCATGGCTCCCAGGCCTGGAGGCTAAGCTGTGGGCCGCCCCCCAGCACCAGTGGAGAAAGGTTCTGTTTGCCTTCTCTGTGGATGGCTGGCCAGACGCACCAAAGACACTCCAAGCCAGTGGGACGGTGGCCACCGGTTGCACAGGAGAGGCCAACGTACCCTCTAACTGCTGGATGTGCCCCGATGCGTGTCTCCGAAACCCTGTGTGCAGCCTCTCCGTGGCGGGGAGGGAAGGAACCGTCCCAGGGTCGCCTGAGCGACAGGGATCTTGTGCCAGAGCCTCTTGAGTTGGCCTGGTGGTGGCTGCCAGCCCCCAGTGCGGGCAGACCCTCCCGCCTGCCACACTGGCTGGTATAAGACTCAGCACTGGGTCTGAGCTTCGGGAGAAGCAGCCTAGTGGGTTCCAGGGGCTGAGACGATGGGGAAGGATGCAGCCCTGGGCACTTCTTGGGACCTTGAGAGGACAGCAGCAGGACAGGAAAGCCCACACAGAGGGTGGAAGAGGAGTGGAGACTGGGTGGAAAGCACGCGCCTGTACACACATGCGCACACGCACACACTCCAGTCTCCTGGGGTCCTGGAGGAAGAGCAGCCTCAGCTGGCCCTGACCGTGGAAGAGTCGCCCTGCCCTGTTGGCCTATTGCCTGGGCCCCCGGCTGCACTGATTCCGGGGCCGCTACCCTGGGGTCTGGACACTTGGCCCTCCTGTGGAGGACACCCCTGTCCTGAACTGCCACTTCCAGCTGTGGTATTCTATCAGCTGGTTTCCACACTACTACTTCCACGTGGCAGAAGTGCCTTCATGGCCCCGAGCACCAGAGAAAACCACGGCAGCCACTTCTCAAGTCAAGGCAGCTTATTCTCACAAGTCTTTATTGGCAGTGAGAAACGCTCCACTACTGCCTTGAAAGCCAGCAATAAATAATGCCGTGATAAAACGAGTTCAAAGTAGACGGTACCTACTCTGTCATACAATCAGGAAGTTCACAAAAGATGAATAGAAAACACAGGGAAACTGTCAAACGTCCAATGAAAAGCAGAAACGACATGTAAAGAGACGTGTCGTTTCTATCTCTGTCCCAGCTGCATAAGAAATAAGGCTCCATGATCTGAGCACATTCCTTGGTGGCTTTTTTATATGCCACCTCAAAATTATAAGTTACGTTGGCTACTCTAACCTGAAATGGCTCTCTCCTCAAAATCTACACATGGAGATGGGGCGCCTGGGTGGCTCAGTCACTTACGCGTCCGACTTCAGCTCAGGTCATGATCTCACAGTTCGTGAGTTCGAGCCCCACGCCCGGCCCCGTGCTGACAGACAGCTCAGAGCCTGGAGCCTGCTTCGGATTGTGTGTCTTCTCCTGTCTCTGCGGCATCCATGCTCATGCTCTGTCTCTCTCTCTGTCTTTCAATAATAAAGAAACATTAAAAAAAATTAAATAAAATCTACAAATGGAGAATGAGGTCCACTCCTTAAACTTGTTTACAAACAAATCTAAACAGCTGATTTCCGTAAGAACAATAAGGCCTTTATTAGGGTTGCACTCCATTGTTTCCAGGATCTTGCATCTTGCTCTGTGCTGAGCACCCAGCGCCCTGGCCCGAGGTGGGAGACCAGTGCACCCTGATTGGTCCTCTGAGAGTTCTGCTGCCAGGGGTCTAAGGTTCGGGTTGGGGGAGAGAAGGGGGTGGGCAGGGTTCCGGGGAAGAGGTGGCCAGGTTGCCCCACCCAGGCTTTCTGGGGTCTCGGCTCCCAGGTTGTGCGGGTCACTCCAGGCAAACTGCCCAGGCCCCCAGGGACCAGGCTCAGAAAGAGCATACCGGCCCTGGGAGATTTTCACAGTGTTTCAATCAGCTTTGCACTCCAAGTTTCATTAGCTGATAGTCAACACCAGATATTTTTAATCTCTTCACACTGCACAAGAAAGCATTTCTTGCTAGAAAAAGTGTAGTTAAGGTGAGTCATTAAAACACAACGACAATTGCTGCAAATTAAGTCTGCTTATATCAAAACCATGGTTGTAGAGCTAAGGGACATTCGTAAAGGATAATGCAGGCTGTGTCACGGTGATTTTACAAACATGGTAAAATCCTTTTCTCTGTCAGGGTTTCTTAACAAACAATTAAACAATGATAATTACAATACATGCACAGGTTATAAAAGACCGTATTTGTCGTAGGATTCATACATACAGCCATGACAGTACATTCATTTGAAAGACTAAACTGAGATATAAGAACATCAATTGATTCCAAAGGATATTTATAGCCCGGATATACATGAAAGTCAGGAACTCTCTATAGGGAGTGACAAATTTACAGAAATGTACGAAACATTAAATGCTAAATGAGTTTCTCTATCCTATTCACGAATTTTTCAGTAATCAAACACTGTAATAAAATATCTCAGGGTCCATATAACAAGGATTAACAGATGAAAGATCTGGTTGAAGTTTCAAATGTAGTCACTGCTGGGCTCAGCGTGCTGCAAGACCATCGGGAGAAGCAGTGTGGGTAAACTGCAAGATAAAAGGAAAGAATCAGTCTTAAGACAGCCCGAAAAGCACCTTCCGGGGCCCCAGGTGGGGCCTAGCGCGTGTCCCCCCTCCCCAAAGACCTTCCTGGCTGAAGAGATTTGAGAATCTAGAGAAAATATGAAGCATTTTGCATTATCAATGAGAATTATTCGATTGAGTTCCTACTGGCTTAAGACTGAAAGTTCCCAAATTAAAAAAAACAAGATGAAGGAATCAATCAACTATTCTTTTATTTTGTCAGGATTTTAAGTAATCTCCACTCCAAAATGGGGCTCAAACTCACTACCCTAAGTTCAAGTGTCATAGGCTCCACCTGGCCTCCAGCCAGGAGCTCCCAACAATCAAACACTGTGGCTGAGACAGGAAAACAGGATGAGAGCAGAACAAAGCCCACCCCTGGAGGTCCTCAGAGCAGGGAGAAGAGGGCCGGGCTCCGGGGCCCACACCCGAAATCTCCATGTTCAAACTCAGCGCCTCAGAGGGCAATGTGCTTCCGCTTTCAAAAGCTAATCTCAACTGAGAGGCCACCAGTGTCACTCATGTGAGGACGAGAATCCTCTTGGGCCTGGTCCATTCAAGAAGGTGTGCGTAAAACAAGCCAGCCAGGGCCTGTTGACCCGGGAGCTCCACCAGACCAGGCAAAGGCCAGTGCCACTTGCTCCCGAACGACCGGGAAGGTCAGCTCAGACCTGGAAAATTTCCTACTGCTCCAACAGCAATCCTGCCTCCCTACCAAAAAAGACATTAGCAGACACTGAACCCAAACTTCTTTTTTTACGAAAAGAGTGGAAATACAGTTTTCTCTGGAAAAACTGAGAACACACCAACCTCTTTAAGTGTAAGCACACAAACACCAGCATCCTCTTAGCAGGTGTAGAGAAGCTCGTGTGTGTGTGTGTGTGTGTGTGTGCGTGTGTGTGCGTGTGTGTATGTGTGTGTGTTTGTGAGTCTATGTGCGTCTGCGTGTCTGTGTATTTCTGAAAGTCCCTAAGTGAGCCTGCTGCGGCTCTCCTGGCTCACATGGACATTGCGCAGACAGGACACAGGGTGTCCGACTGTGGCCTGCACGGACGGTGCCCTCTACTCACCAACAGGAGGCGTCGGCAGGATTAAGACACGACTGGCTGAATCCAGCCTCTGTGGTGCAGATACTATGCCTGCTCCAAGCAACACAAGGGGCAGCGTGCAAATGCAGTATGCGGTTAGTCTTTTTTTTTCAACGTTTTTTTTTTTTTTTTTTTTTTATTTTTGGGACAGAGAGAGACAGAGCATGAACGGGGGAGGGGCAGAGAGAGAGGGAGACACAGAATCGGAAACAGGCTCCAGGCTCCGAGCCATCAGCCCAGAGCCTGACGCGGGGCTCGAACTCACGGACTGCGAGATCGTGACCTGGCTGAAGTCGGACGCTTAACCGACTGCGCCACCCAGGCGCCCCTTGCGGTTAGTCTTAAAATAGCACATGAGGGCACAAATACAGCCCCACACATTCTAAACCACAGCAGCAACCACTGAGGGCTCCCGGGGCACTTCTGAGTGGGGTTCTCTCCACCCGCAAGCAGCCGGGGGAGTCCCCGGGAGTTCACTCTCAAATAGCAAAGGGGCAGTAGAGGCCATGAAAACACTTTCGCCGTGTCCATCTGCCATCTTGTGAAAGAGGGGCCAGGGCTGCCCATCACATACGTAGCTCTGCAAGTGACGCTCTGAGGCTGGTCCAACGCTCTGAGGACACCCACGATGCCTAGTTGTAGTAGTGGAGAGAATACGCTAATATTCCATCAGATAGAAATGTTAAAAAAAAATCTCAATCATTGTGAAACTTTGATAAGCAGAAGTCAGGAGTAATCTTAGATCATCCGAGCCTGAGCATGCCACAGCATCTGAACGCCTTGTTACATATTAAGTCGGCCATTCTCCATCAGTGTTCACATTCCAACCCAAGAGCCTCCCATACCTCCGCCAAGAGGCTGGGGCAGAGCAGCACGTCACATACAGACCGGCAACATCTTCTTTGGCTGCATAGAGGACAGAGAGGAAGTGACCCAGAAGTCTGCAGGGAGAGTCTCTGCTGACTCAGCAGGTAAGTCAAGAGTGTCTTGATCTACATTGCTATCTCTAAGAAGGTGCCCTCCTGAAGCTTCTATCATCATCCTGGGAAATTACAGGACACATTGTGAAATAAAAACCAAAACTATATAGTAAGGTTACCAGCCCTTTAAAATGACCGCACTCTGCAAGTTTGTTTACACCTGTTTACCCCCATTCCTGACAGCCATTGGGGGCCCCCTGCCCAGATGGCTGCCCCAGGCGGTAAAGGGAGGCAGGGCCGTATTTGTGCCAGGACACTGACTGGGCACAAGTCAGGACACTCCTGGGCTGACTGGACCTGCCGCACTGTCTTTGTGAAATCACCTTCCTGCTATAGAAGATACTACCTTTTGGTTTTCAAAACAGTCTTTAAGCTGCGGACAGTGCTACACGCTAGGACGGTCCCACCACACCCTTTCACATGTCCTATTCTCGTCACACTTGAGTGTTCTTATGGCAATGAAGACAGTCTTAAGTAGTGGTGTGGGAGTAAATCAGTCCTGCTGTTGTATAAGGAGAAATCAACACTTCGTGTCTTTTTAAATAAACGACTGTAACCTTCTCCCAGAGCACAGGGCCCTGGACTGCAGAGAGACCTCCGGCCGCCCCCAAACACAACTTACAGGCTCTATTGCCAGGCTGCCATCAACGTGTTATGATGTGAAAAATATTTCTCAAGACTATCAAAAGTCAAATATCAAAAGGAAAGAAACCAAACTCCTCACCTCTGTTAAAATATTGGTTTCTCAATAGCTCATTGGTTTGGTAGTTTTTTAAGTTTTTGTAGGTACATTAATTTATTTTTGAAAGAGACAGAAACAGTATGAGTTGCGGAAGGGCAGAGAGCTAGGGAGAGAGAGAATCCGAAGCAGAATCGCCATTGTCACCGCTGAGCCCAATGGGAGGCTCAAACTCACGAAGTGTGAGATCCTGACCTGAGCTGAAAGCAAGACTCAGATGCTTAAATGATTGAGCTACCAGGCGCCCCTGTTTGTTAGATTTTCAGAGAGAGAGGGAGAAAGTGAGAACGATTGTGTGTGAGCGAGAGAGGGGCCGATGGAAAGGGTGACAGAGGACCCAAAGCAGGCTCCACGCAGACAGCAGCCAGCCCAATGCTGGCCTCAGACTCACAAGCAGTGTGATCCTGACCTGAGCCAAAGTCAGACACTCAACCAACTGAGCCACACAGGCGCCCCAAAGCTCATTTGTTAATAAATTAAGAGTGAAGCTTAACTTGTAAGGTAAAATTATCTCCACATTTGGAAGAGTAGTCTGGTACATGATTCCTACAAACATAATAATCTACGTTCCTTTTTCTTTTTTTTTTTTTTTAAGATTTTACTTTTAGGAAATCTCTACCCCCAACACAGGGCTCAAAGTGACAACCCAGAGATTATGAGTCACGCTGTCCTCCGACTCAGCCAGCCAGGCACCCCCAAATATAATACTTAACAGTTAACGCAAATTTAGATATCATTAGCCCGAAAACTTATTTCACCGACCCTTTGGTCAGTCCCCATGACCAAAAGGTGGTTCAACTCCCATTCCAAGATAGCACGAGCCTGAAATCACGAGCAAACACCCCAAAAGTTATGTCAATCTAAAGGATGACGACATATTGCACTTGCGTTGAAACCAAGACTTCAAACTCAAAACAATATCCATTGAATCCTAATAGTGTATTTTCAATCAGAGATGTTAACGTGGAGTCCATTAATGGGCTTGATTTACTTATCTTTGAGAGGCAGAGAGACAGCACGAGCAGGGGAGGGCCAGCGAGAGATGGAGAGAGAGAATCCCAAACAGACTCCATGTTGTCGGCACGGAGCCCGACTTGGGGCTCGACGCCACCAACTATGAGATCATGACCTGAGCCCAAAGCAAGGGTCGAGCGCCGAATCATCTGAGCCCCCCAGGAAGCCCACAGGAATGGGCCTTTGGGGAGAGGGGTCCATGCTCTCCGGGAAATTAGACAAGGGTGTCGTGGAGGGGGATTTGCAGTGGGGACACTGAGGGCATTCCCAAAGGTGTTCAGTGTTCTGTAGAAGGATCAAAAGATTCCTGATTCTCCATTGAGCCCATGAGTCAAACAGAATTCCACAGGGAAATCAGAAACAGAAGCCATGAAACTTCCACGTGGCACACGAAGTAAGAGTGTTTCTCTCTCCACATAAGAGCTAAATGCACGCCAGTCTCACGAGCCTGTGAGGGGAAGGGACAGGCAGAGCTCAGGCAGGAGGAGGTAGCACCGAGGACTCTGTGCCACACAGCACAGACCGGGCCTGGGGAGAGAGGACTAGCTGTGCGGTGAAGCTACGCGCTGCCTTGCTCCAATACAGGTTGCAGGGTCTCCAGCAGGAGAGCAGTGGGCGGGTGCGGACGGCCCGGTGTCACCTGTGTGTTCTGGGTCGGGTTCTGCACCAGAAGCGCCAGGGCGGTGACATCGAAGGTCCCATCTGAGGCCATCAACGTGCCGTGAACTCCACTGTCTACGCGATTGTTGGCATCCGCTTTAAGGCCAATCGATAGGACCCAGCGAATCACTGGGTCCTTCCTCCAAACCAGCACCTCTGCCGACAGTCAACACCCATGGCCACGGTGGCTGCCAAAAGCTCTCTCCATCACAACCACACCCTGTAATGCAGGACAAGGATCTCTGCTGTGTGCCCGAAGCCTATGCTTCAGCTGCACACTCCGGGTGTTCTGGAAAACCTTCCTCCCGTCAGACAACACTGTTGGCCCCGTGCCTGGGCACCTTGTCACTTCAACACAAACGTCTCAGTTCTAATCGCAAAGCCCGCTTTGTGGACTCAGTTGAAAATCAGAGAGACCTGAAAAGACTCCCCAGCATATTAAGAGACTGTGACGGGATACCTCACGTTCATGCAAAGTAACAAAGACTGCATTTGCTTTAGGAGACATGGAAAAATCACCAGATGATTCACTAGTTACTTCTGGTGAAAGACTGCTTCTGTCAACTGTGAAGAGATTTAAAAGGAAGTACACACTACAGGAAACACATTTACCCAATTCATTTCCAAGGTCTTTCACTAGGTAAAATAGCAGTTGTTCAAACGCACGGACACGCTTCAAACATTTGCAGATCCTTATTACATTTCTCTGTTACATACCTTATAATTAAATTATGTATATACACAACGTGTATCACAAAGGTTGGCTTCTGGCTTTTCTTGTGATTCACAATAACTCAATCACAGCTAGGCTATCCTTCAACTGGGCCATCCCCGCTGCCCCTTTTTCTCAAGTTTATTGATTTTTGAGAGAGACACAGACAGAGACAGAGACAGAGACACAGCAAGAAAATGGGGGAGTGGCAGACGAAGGGAGGGAGGGACAGAATCCCACCTAGGCTCCACACTGTCAGCGCAGAACACGACAAAGGGCTCGAACCCACGGACCGTGACATCATGAGCTGAGCTGAAGTCGGAGCCTTAACCGGACGAGCCCTCCAGACGCCCCTCGCTTCTGGATTTTCAATCGGCCCCCAGCACCGAACTCTGTGCTGAAGAACCAGAGTTACAAGCCCACATCCTGGAGGCATGGAAGACTCGTCTGCCTTTTGTGGTTAGTTACTTCCTCAGCTTTCAGACACCCAATTCCTTGCTGTGGCTGCGCCCCTCCCGGTTACAGAACTCTGCCTCCTCCGTGCGGTAAGATGGACGAGCACTGTGACCGCCAGGGACCAAGCCTACTGAGCAGGGTCCCGATTTCCCTCAAGGACTCAATTCTCGACACCACACAAGATTTTCCAATCACCTGCTCCAATGGAAACCTCAGGTGAGTGCTTCCCAGCCTTACAGTTAGAGTCCACTCAAAGACATTGAGAAATCTGTGGAATTCTACAGGGAGTAGGCACACGTATGAGGTCTCCTAACCTGTGACTGACAACACGCGTCTCACAGGACATAAACGAAGCAGTGAGGTGGTCGTTCGTAACAAGAATCGTGCCATCAAATACGACGTGACCACGGCCGTGACTGAGACTCATTCTCCTGAGGCGGACATTGTCAACACTAGGCACCTTTCGTGGAGCCTTATGGGGCTCTACCTCACCGCCACCTCCCTGAGAACTTCACTCCTCATAGCCCACTGTACCCAGAAGCCTTACCAGAAACAGTCGGTTAACACATATTTTATAAGTGACGTGTATATGCTGCATTCCTTCATAAAACAAGGTAAATGTGATTAAGAAAACCATAAAGAAGAGAAAATACATTTACAACACTCTACTGGATGGAAACACATAACTTACATATAAGTGGACCTGATCTTCAAACCCCGGCTGTTCAAGGGTCAACCGTATGTTTCTGGGACTGGCCATGCATGTCCACAGAGACCACAGTATGATCCACTCTCAGACACTGCGTTATACCTATGGTAACACAGAACCCAAGTGAGCGATTTGAACATCTCAGCCCCGGAGAAAGTCACCTACACACACTCTGTGAAACTGAATCAAATGCTGGGGCAAACAACTCAATAAACGCTGTCCTCGTATGACCAAGTACTTAACCCATACCTCCTGAAGATGACAAAATAAACGCAGGAAACACAGTGAAATGTTTTGGCCAATTTTTGTGACCTCTGGACTTACAAGACATACACATTTCTGGGAGCAGTGGGTGTGAGAGCCAGAGGGCACTACCACGAATCTTAATGTTTTCATTACAGAAAGTATAAGGTTGTGGAAGAAAACACACTGGCAACATCCAAGGGACCGAATTTTCCCAGCATGGTTCCAGGAGCAAAAGGCCCTGGAGGCCTTTTTATGTCCGTGGAGGACATAATACTGCTTTGCAGCTATAGAGTGTATTGAACAAACGAACAGCTCCTGCTTTCAAAACAGGTACAGCTGAAAAGTGCTCAGCAAGGTGACAAGAAACACAATGCTTATTTTTTAAAGTTTTTGGTGTTTTTCAGCTTGTCCGCCCAATTTGCTGAGTCCCAGGGCACCTTGGGAAGGGTTTTCAATTCAGTGGCTCCAATTCAGTGCCTGTGGGGAAGCAGAGTGATGAAATGGGAGGTGGGGGGTGTCAACGGCCACGTGAGGTCTCCCGACACGGGGAGGGGTCTGCAGGCAGAGACACCACGGATCTAGAGGAATGAGGCCAGTAAGACCACCCACACGCTGCAAACAGGCAGGGGACACCAACCTGGTCATGCAGGCTCGTCGCTGGCGTGGCTGGGGTGGACCTTTTGTTTTCTGGCGAGCAACCAGCGGATGGATTTTGTGATGCCCTTCTTCTTGGGGGCGTTGTTCAGTGAGTCCTGGTTATTGCTAGTGTTGCTGAGGTTGCTCGAGGGGCCATCCTGAGAGGCTGTGGATCTGGGGGACGCACAGGAGAGCATCTTCCACACGTGCTCGTCGCACGACACACCGCCCCACGTGATTAGAAGCACAATCCCCCAGCTTCTAGGGAGGGCTGCGCCCTGGGAGCTGACACTGTCTCCCTCCCAAGTATATCTGGAGTCCAAGCACCTTGGGTGGAGAACGCTCAGCACCCCTCCCTGGCCGTGACCCGGGAGCACGGAGGACATGCACACCTGAGCCACCCCAGGACGTGGTGCGAGTAACAGAGAGGCTGCTGGAGCTGCCTGGTGGGGGTGGGGGGAAGAGAGCATGGCTCCTGACAACCCCACAGGGCACAGTGCAGCCCAGGAGAGGAGCCCTAGGGAGCATGTCACCCAGGATCCACCGGGAGGAAAAGGCAGGTCTCAGGACTGCTGGTGTGTAGGATCTGAGCAAACGAGGTTGCCCTACAGCCACCAGCATCACAAGACTCTGGTCTTTCCCACCTGCCTTTTGCCCTGCTGGCCACACCCAGGGCACCCAGGCAGGTATCCCAAGAACACCGTGCACGTAAACTCAGTTCATTGGCCTGTCTTTGGAATCGCTGTTCCGACCCTTTCTCCCCCATGGAGAGATCAAAGGTTTCTCAGAGCTGAAAACCAGCCCACAGGCATATCTCCTACGATGCCTGTTGTGCCCCTTACTTTATGGCGTCCCTGATGTCCTCGTGGCTGGCCTTGGGCAGTGCCCCTTGCTGCAGCCTGTCCAAGCTCAGGGACCTCTGGGAAGAAGGAGCTGATGGTTCACATCATGTCCTTGCCACACTATCTTGTGACTCTTCCTCCAAAGGCAGCAACTGTGGGGTGGAGAGGAGAGTGACATGAGTTCACCGTGCACCCAGACAGAGGAGCACACAACCCTGAAATGACAGCCAGCAACTCATTTGAAAAGCTATGAGCTGTGCTTTCTGCAGCGTCCAAAACGACTTCCTAGGATCGGCCTAACGCCAGGCGAAAGGGTGGATTCGCGTCCGGGCAGTGGGCCCACTGAGACCCCCAGCCCATCTGCACCGAGGTGTGTACCTTCCCCAGGACCTCGCACCACCAGGAGACCGGCCACAGAAGGTAGAGGTGGAGACCCAGACCATGTCACCATACACCACGGCCAGCTGAGAAGGAAGGTACTTGGTTCCTGAGGCCATTCAGCGCAAACCCTGGTGAGCACGGAGCCCTCCCATGCACGATTGTGCAAAGCTCTTTGTTTGGGGGAAATGGAGCGAGCTTGTGGCCTAATCCACTGTCACTTCTGGTAGCGATGCAAGGCTGGAATCTACAGGGACGTGTGTAAAATGACAAGGCACCCAACCCCCTGACCCCACACTCGGGTCTGACTTCTGCTTCTCGGGGACATTTCGGTTGAGGTTACAAACTGACGGACTCATCGGCAGCTTACAGACAGTCTGCTCGACACGGTGGAGACACAGTGTCCCTTGGCTGCCGTCACGACAAATGAACCCCTTCTGACTCCATTTTTCCTTCTGTCACAGGTTGTGGGTCTGCGGCTATGTGGCTGTGGGCCCTGGAAAGGACCGTGGGGCCATGGACCCGCCAGCGTTATGACCCTTGGCAGGTCCTGGTGGTGAGTCAGGGCCGGATCTCATGAAACACACGTGTAGGACTGGCGAGACAGGCACAGCCAACTGGGTTTGTACCAGGACCTCCGAAGCTGCATGGGGCTCGGGACTCCCATGGAGGTCAGCACCAAGTGGAGCTGAGCTCAGGGAAGACACAAGCATAACCAACAATTACAGACACCTGCCTCCTCTCCTGATTTCCATGACAATCATCAGACAACGAAAGGCTACCTTAACAGGCTACACATTATCTACAGAAAACCAAACAGGGTTAGACTTGCTTCACGCAAGTAGATTTCATACCCAGGTGGAAGCAAGGATATGGAGAAAACAAACGCCAAAAGGAACAGGACAGGCAGCCACACTAGCGACCAGGCTATGAGGTGAGCAGAGACGGAGGGTTCCGGGAGCCACCCTCCCGTGTCGCAGCGCAGTCCACACACAGGCCCCCGCCCAGCACTGGGTCCTGCCAGACTTGGTCCTATGGGCCATTTCAGTCTCAACCAGAACGGGAGACTCCCGCAAGGCTGGGAAGTGCAATGCCCGTGCTGGCCCTGTCCGCATGGACCTGACACCCACTGCACATACACCTAGACTTCATCCCCCAAAACCTCCAAAGAGCCCTCCAAGTAGCCATCAGTGAGCTGGGGGAGCAGGCCGTCCTGCCTGGGTGTTCATCACACGACCCTCATGAACCTCATGGTTCTTACTCCTGAGACAACCATCCTATCAAGAGATTGTGCTCGTCGCATCATTGTTTGCTTTATCGCATTCTCTCCTGTTAAGAAAGAACTTTGGCCTTCTCTGGATCATTCTCCATCCTGTGGTTCTTTTCCAACAAAGTTCTGTCTGTTGTCCACTCAGGGACAGTATCTCACAGTCATTTTTTCTACTTTTAACTGGGGTGTCAGACCATTTTCTTGTCACCGTGGGATCCCTTGGGCCAAAGGGTCCTTCAACAATTGCCTTTCAGCACTATGTGGACAAATGTAAGCCCAGGGCATTTCAAAGTGCCCAGCAGCAATGCTCATGTGGAGTCAGGGTCACGGATATTGGGAAGGAGCTATCCTCCCTTCTGGGATGAGAGGAATGTGGAGGTAGACATTTCTGTTGCAGCTTGATTTCATAATTTGCTGAACTGAAACACTTTGGCCCTGTTTCTAGCCATTCTGATTTCCCTGGCCATAATGATAACCATGTCTCTGGTCTCAGGCAAGGACAATGAGACTGTCCCCTGCATAGTGAGTGCTGGCCACTCCTAACCAGCTCTGAATCTGGTCTGTGCAGCACGTGTCAATGACGTTTCTTGAAAGGCCGCAGAGAAGAGCTTGAAGCACCACAGAGGAGACGCCCTTTCCTGCTGGCTCTGTCTCCAGGCCAAGAGGGGGGACGCCAGGGGCCCCCTCTTTACTTGATGTGAGTCAGATGGGCGTGTTCTGTCTCCCGAGACCATAAGGATTTGTGAAACGGAAGTCAGCCTCTCTTTTTTCCAGAGAGCAAGGAGCCACTGGACTCCCGTGGAGGGTTCAAGTGTGGAGGGTTAGCCAGTGGCTGATGCCGGGCACGTGGGCTGGCGGGTGCTCCTTCACAGCTGCTGACCGCTTCGTGCCCAGAGCCTTTGCTGAGGGGAGCAGCTGACAGCCCAATTAAGTGACTCCACCCTAGGGGCTCGGGGCTCCATGGAACTTTTCTGGAGACTTCTGTGGCCAAGGGGGACATTTGTCTGTTAGTCTAACTGCACAGAGGCCAGAGACGCTTTTGCCTCCTGTGTACGGGAGCTGCGAGGTGTGGTTCCCAAGGATCCTGCCGCGGATGCCCCTGGGGCGCCCGATAGTGGCTGGTGGAGGAAAACCTGGGGTCACCTGGCATCACAGCGAGGGTCTTGGCACACGTGGGCCGATGGCAGGTGAAGGCCAGAGGGACGTATAGGAGTGCTTCCCGGTCAGTTGGGCAGGAGGTGGTGCAGACACGCTGGATGACAGCTTGACTGGGGGCAGGCGCTGCTCCACCTCGGGGACGTCTGGGCCGCGGGGATGCGTTGCACCTGCTGGGCCCGGGAGACCCTGTCTCCACAGGACCCGGCTAGCGGGCTTGCACTGGAGCCAGGGGCAAGGATGCCTTCCTTGGAGACCTTTTTCTGTGACCTCATTTTCCTAATTGACGGGTTTTGGCCTGGCTGACAAAGTCCCCTTTTCTTTAGATAACAACCTTGGTGTGTATGTGCGTGTTTGTTGATTGTTTCCCTCCGTATTGCAGGCGGACGCACGTCGGCAGCATCCCAGCTTCCAGGTTCCGTCTGGCGGACAGCCCCACGGATGCCAGCAGCAGCAGCAGCAGCAGCGCGGTGTTGCGGCGCCCCCGGAAAGGCCGTGTGGCCCGTCTGCGACATGAGCCTTCCAAGGCAAGGACCTCCATCCTCTGGGGGCTCTCGTGGGACCCACCTGCCAGCTCCAATGTCACCTGCCTTTTCCTGTCTGTGAGGCTCTTCTGGAACTAAAGGACTGATAGGCTGCTTTCTCCTTGCCGCTTCCCCCATTCTTCTTTTGCTGCCTTAGAATTTACTTTTGAGAGCTTTTGTTCTTTCTTTGTATCAAGTAGCAATGTGGATTAAGATAGGACCTAGTGTTAAGCACAGCACAATGCAAATTAGTAAGGGTTTGAAACGCTAATGAAGGTTAAATGAACACGTGTACTCATCCTTAAACAACAAAGAATTCACCTTTGGAGTCTAAGTATTTTTGTCCTTTGTCTCTTCGGCTGCGCATATTTTTATATATTTGTGTAAGTTTTGAGTACCTGTAGTTATGGAACAAGTTTGGTGCAGACATCGTCCCAGAGCTAGGGTGCAGCATGACTGAAAAACCCAGATGAGGGGCGCCGGGTGGCTCAGTCGGTCAAGCGTCCGACTGCTGATTTCTGCTCATGTCACGATCTCTGGGTTTGTGAGATCGAGCCCCGGAGCCCCGCAGCGCCGCATGGGGCTCTACGCTGACCACGCCTAGAGCCTGCTTGGGATTCTCTCTCTCTCCCTCTCTCTGCTCGTCGCCCACTTGAAATAAAACAAAGAAAGCAATAAATACATAAAAAGTCAGAGGAGAAGCCTGCACCCCTATGTGTGCACAGTGTAGTGAGAAGAGACCAGCAGCGAAAGGGAAGTAAAAGGCGCTATGTGTGTTAGTTATCTATTTCTATTTGACAGATGATTGACAAGTCCCTAGATGGGTACCTGTGGATAGCCCCAGAGTCCAAGGGTGGCTCTCTGGGCACTGCCCAGTGTGGCAGTGGAGAGAGACACAGAACTGGCAGAGACCAAGCGGTCACGACAAGGTGGAAGGAGCTCAGTGAGCCAGGTGCTCAGGGAAAGGGAGAGCGGTGGCCTGGTCGTGCTGGGTGGGGCCAGGCAAGGTGGAGGCCGAGGAGCACGGTGGTCTGGTCCAGGAGCCCTTGCGCTAAAGCCCACTCGCCAGAGTTCCAGAGTCTGTGTAGATACAGTAGGGGCAGCTTTCTGGAGGACTTGAACTCTGGTTGGGAGCAGAGACGCAGTGCTAGCTGGAAGGAGACACAGGGTAAAAGTTCTGTGGTTTGTGTTTGGTCAGTTTGCTGTTTTGCCCTGGAGCGTCTGTGGTCAGTCGTTGCTGGCTCGTGTTTCTCCTGCATCTTCATTTGTCAGTAGATAGTGGGGTTTTGCCCCAATAGTGATAAATTGTCGTTAGCGTATCACTGTATAGTACAGGTGGATACGGGTTTGATCTAGGTAATAATTTGTAAACGAGTGTTTCTTCAAAAGACATAAGGCACTGAGCATAGCTGAACGGAAGCTCGATACAGACAGCACGCTTTGCGGTGCCGACGCTCGTGTTCAGGACTCCAAATCTCATGGGCTTACTGAGCACAAGTACTGCCTTCTACACTGAAACTCAGGACTCCTACAACGTGAAGCTGTCACCTGCCCCTAAGCCCGTTTTTATCACGTACCCGCCCAGGGCACCCTCCTGTAACCAGCACAGTGATTTGTGAGAGGTTGTCACTCAAATTCTAGGTCAGGATTTCACATTCACGTCCAGCAGGGCATTAACAGAGTGGGTTTGTTTGGTGTTATACAAGGTGTTGCGGGAACTTCGGCATCCCCTAGGGTGATACTGTAAAAGTGTAACTTGGTTTTCAACCAAGTTACAGGAAAGTCTAGAATAGGCACCTGTTAGATGTCTTTGTTCGGCAGGATGCCATGTTTTAATGAGTTGTGTATGTTGTAATGGAGTTTTACGTCCCTGAGTGATAATTGGTAGCGTCTCTGGTAAACACACGTTTACATGTGTGGTGGCACAAAGTTCTGCTTCCAGTCGTGGTTGTTTCTAAATCTTCTCTCAATTATATCCATCCTGTTGTTCTCTTTAAAAGATGTTTGCTCGTTTTGTCTTGGAAATTTTAACTTCCTAGTGTGCAGTAAATCTGATTTCTCTTCCTTTCTTTGCATGCCTCTGTCAGCCTAGTGATGTAAGGAAGCATCGGAGGAAGCGAAAGGGTTTCGTAGTGCAACCTAGCTGTGTTTGTCTGTGGTGTGGGGGAGAGTGCCCGTCTCTTCACAGTGAGGACCCCAGCTGGGTAAGGACGAGCTGCTGGCGTGTGCGGGGAAGTACAGGAGCCGCTGGGGACTCGAGCGTGGCGGCCGGTTTCCACGGTACCTGCGACGGCCACCAGAGCTCGCCGTTATCTCTCGTTTGTGTCTTGCTCGCTGCGCTGCGTACTTACTTCCATGAGACATAGAAGTTTCTAGGAAGAGAAATTACTGAAGCAGAGCCATAGAGTTTCGATTTCGGGATAACCGCTTTTGAGAGCCGTAGCCAGTAGCATTCAATGAGCTCTTCGGGTTCGCCACCTGGTGTGTGCAGTGGTTTAGGATCCTGTTACCTGGCCCTCACAGACATCCCCGCGAGCCACAGCTTGTGTGGTTAGCCCATTTCCAGATGTGCAACCAGAGCCCGAGAGCCCAGGTCCTGTGCATGAGGACACTTTGCAGGGCAAACACTGGCCAAGAAACCACTCTGCCACATACCCCACCTTTGCTCGGGCGCCCTTCTCCCATTTACAGTGCCCCTCACTGGGACAGGACACCTCCTGTGTCCAGGGGACAATGATGTGGGTGTGCCCATTCTCAGGGGAAGCGCCGTGCCTCGGGTCGGAACCCTCGACCAGAGAGTCCGCCTCATAACTGGGATGCCTTGCTTCCTGGATCGTACCCCCATCCCAGACCTTCCCAGCCATGTGCTGACAGGGCCGTGCCTCTGATACAGAGCTGGGCGGCAGCTGGGGGAGCCCCTCCACTGCACAGATGGTGTGTCCGTTCAGTTGAATTCTCGCGTTCAAGTGCCAGTTCAGTCACTGGTTGTTTTGTGACCGGGGTGTATTAATCACCGTCTTTTTCTCCTGCCTTGCCCTCCTGGTAAGTGAGGACAGCAAAAGAATCATGGCCCTTGGGGTGCCCACACACTGCCCATCGGTGCACGGTCCTCAGAGATCAGGAGCTCACATCGGCGACGAGGCACAGGGCACGCCCTGCATTCTGCTGGCTCGTGCTGCCTTTTCCTCTGTGGCAAGCCTTTCTCAAGGAACAGAGGGTCGTGTGATGAACACCCAGGCAGGACGGCCTGCTCCCCCAGCTCACTGATGGCTACTTGGAGGGCTCTTTGGAGGTTTTGGGGGATGAAGTCTAGGTGTATGTGCAGTGGGTGTCAGGTCCATGCGGACAGGGCCAGCACGGGCATTGCACTTCCCAGCCTTGCGGGAGTCTCCCGTTCTGGTTGAGACTGAAATGGCCCATAGGACCAAGTCTGGCAGGACCCAGTGCTGGGCGGGGGCCTGTGTGTGGACTGCGCTGCGACACGGGAGGGTGGCTCCCGGAACCCTCCGTCTCTGCTCACCTCATAGCCTGGTCGCTAGTGTGGCTCCGTGTCCTGTTCCCTTTTGGTGTTTGTTTTCTCCATATCCTTGCTTCCAACTGGGTATGAAATCTACTTGCGTGAAGCAAGTCTAACCCTGTTTGGTTTTCTGTGGATAATGTGTAGCCTCTTAAGGTAGCCTTTCGTTGTCTGATGATTGTCATGGAAATCAGGAGAGGAGGCAGGTGTCTGTAATTGTTGGTTATGCTTGTGTCTTCCCTGAGCTCAGCTCCACTTGGTGCTGACCTCCATGGGAGTCCCGAGCCCCATGCAGCTTCGGAGGTCCTGGTACAAACCCAGTTGGCTGTGCCTGTCTCGCCAGTCCTACACGTGTGTTTCATGAGATCCGGCCCTGACTCACCACCAGGACCTGCCAAGGGTCATAACGCTGGCGGGTCCGTGGCCCCACGGTCCTTTCCAGGGCCCACAGCCACATAGCCACAGACCCACAACCTGTGACAGAAGGAAAAATGGAGTCAGAAGGGGTTCATTTGTCGTGACGGCAGCCAAGGGACACTGTGTCTCCACCATGTCGAGCAGACTGTCTGTAAGCTGCCGATGAGTCCGTCAGTTTGTAACCTCAACCGAAATGTCCCCGAGAAGCAGAAGTCAGACCCGAGTGTGGGGTCAGGGGGTTGGGTGCCTTGTCATTTTACACACGTCCCTGTAGATTCCAGCCTTGCATCGCTACCAGAAGTGACAGTGGATTAGGCCACAAGCTCGCTCCATTTCCCCCAAACAAAGAGCTTTGCACAATCGTGCATGGGAGGGCTCGGAGCTCACCAGGGTTTGCCCTGAATGGCGTCAGGAAACAAGCACCTTCCTTCTCAGCTGGCCATGGTGTATGGTGACATGGTCTGGGTCTCCGCCTCTACCTTCTGTGGCCGGGCTCCTGGTGGTGCGAGGTCCTGGGGAGGGTACACCCCTCGGTGCAGATGGGCTGGGGCTCTCAGTGGGCCCACTGCCCGGACGCGAAACCACCCTTTTGCCTGGCGTTAGGCCGATCCTAGGAAGTCGTTTTGGACGCTGCAGAAAGCACAGCTCATAGCTTTTCAAATGAGTTGCTGGCTGTCATTTCAGGGTTGTGTGCTCCTCTGTCTGGGTGCACGGTGAACTCATGTCATTCTCCTCTCCACCCCACAGTTGCTGCCTTTGGAGGAAGAGTCACAAGATAGTGTGGCAAGGACACGATGTGAACCATCAGCTCCTTCTTCCCAGAGGTCCCTGAGCTTGGACAGGCTGCAGCAAGGGGCACTGCCCAAGGCCAGCCACGAGGACATCAGGGACGCCACAAAGTAAGGGGCACAGGCATCGTAGGAGATATGCCTGTGGGCTGGTTTTCAGCTCTGAGAACCCTTTGATCTTTCCATGGGGGAGAAAGGGTCGGAACAGCGATTCCAAAGAAAGGCCAATGAACTGAGTTTACGTGCACGGTGTTCTTGGGATACCTGCCTGGGTGCCCTGGGTGTGGCCAGCAGGGCAAAAGGCAGGTGGGAAAGACCAGAGTCTTGTGATGCTGGTGGCTGTAGGGCAAACTCGTTTGCTCAGATCCTACACACCAGCAGTCCTGAGACCTGCCTTTTCCTTCCGGTGGATCCTGGGTGACATGCTCCCTAGGGCTCCTCTCCTGGGCTGCACTGTGCCCTGTGGGGTTGTCAGGAGCCATGCTCTCTTCCCCCCACCCCCACCAGGCAGCTCCAGCAGCCTCTCTGTTACTCGCACCACGTCCTGGGGTGGCTCAGGTGTGCATGTCCTCCGTGCTCCCGGGTCACGGCCAGGGAGGGGTGCTGAGCGTTCTCCACCCAAGGTGCTTGGACTCCAGATATACTTGGGAGGGAGACAGTGTCAGCTCCCAGGGCGCAGCCCTCCCTAGAAGCTGGGGGATTGTGCTTCTAATCACGTGGGGCGGTGTGTCGTGCGAAGAGCACGCGTGGAAGATGCTCTCCTGTGCGTCCCCCAGATCCACAGCCTCTCAGGATGGCCCCTTGAGCAACCTCAGCAACACTAGCAATAACGAGGACTCACTGAACAACGCCCCCAAGAAGAAGGGCATCACAAAATCCATCCGCTGGTTGCTCGCCAGAAAACAAAAGGTCCACCCCAGCCACGCCAGCGACGAGCCTGCATGACCAGGTTGGTGTCCCCTGCCTGTTTGCAGCGTGTGGGTGGTCTTACTGGCCTCATTCCTCTAGATCCGTGGTATCTCTGCCTGCAGACCCCTCCCCGTGTCGGGAGACCTCACGTGGCCGTTGACACCCCCCACCTCCCATTTCATCACTCTGCTTCCCCACAGCCACTGAATTGGAGCCACTGAATTGAAAACCCTTCCCAAGGTGCCCTGGGACTCAGCAAATTGGGCGGACAAGCTGAAAAACACCAAAAACTTTAAAAAATAAGCATTGTGTTTCTTGTCACCTTGCTGAGCACTTTTCAGCTGTACCTGTTTTGAAAGCGGTAGCTGTTTGCTCAATATAGTCTATAGCTGCCAAGCAGTATTATGTCCTCCACGCTGAACCTGAGGCTCCTCTGAAACTGTGGGTCCTGGAGGACGTAGAGCACGTATGAAATCTTGAAGGGTCTCACATGGATTCCCAGTGTACCTTGAGAAGTTGTGCAGGGAGGATATGTTGTGACTCACGTGAGGGTGTGGCCCCAGAGCACTTGAGTCTGAGCCTGGCTCCTGCACAGTTGGGTTTGGGGCTCTGGGGAAAGTCCATATTAGCATTCCTGTGCTTCCGTTTTCTCACCTGTAACTCGGAACAGTGGGAGCACTTCCGTCACATGGCTTTCAGGAGTGTCTGCATCTAAATATCCACGAGATACTTGCAACACAGAAGCTGCATCACATTATGTGTAACTGCAGCCCCTGTGAGGACCTGGTCACCAGCATTCAGAACCTGTCCTTCATGCTGGTGACCTCTCTGGCGCACTCACTAGGCTGCCCCTGTGTTTCCTTCCCCTGTAGTGTTTGAGTTTCTCTTAAATAGACTCTGACCTTTGCAGTCTAATCAGTACATCTTATTTTCAACTGGTCTCGATTCTGACAACGAGTAACAGCAGTGGGTTTCATTTGCTACCAAGCAGCTGAGGCGCTGTGATGCCCGGGATGGGGGCCCAGAGGAGTGGTGCGGGCATATCTCTCTGGGACTTTCCACTGCAGATCATGTCACACGTGGGTTGACCGTGTCCCAGAGCTGAGTTAAGTGGGTGAAGGAGGCAGGTTGAAACCATATCCCAGTGATCTGACAACTGATAAATAAAAGTGAGCTCTTTTCAACAGAAGAGGTGGTTTGCAGGCTAGCGGGGTGGAGCAGGAGGTGGGCCAAGGGGGCACATTGGGGATGGTGGGACGACGGGACGGGGCCTTGAGCCAGGGCTGAAGTCAGTGGGCTCTGTGATACACCGGACATTAGGCAAGGCGTGTGGCCACTCTTCAATGCCCTGAGAGCCTGCGAGGTCTGGAGTGGGGTGCCTCAAGTCCACACTGGGCCCACAGAGCCCCTCCCCGTAGAGGCCGTTTCCGCTTCAGCCCCCGGACATGTCCGTTGGTTTCTTTCCGTCTGCCTCAATGTAGTCTCCTTCTCAGAACTCATAACAATGATCCTGACTGGCACACTCAGTTGTACTTCAGCTGAATTGCCGTTATTTCTGTTATTGCTCACAATTCCGTAGGAACCCTCAGGCTTTTGGTTCCCTGGGAATGGAAATTTGTAGAAACTGTTTAACAGTGGTCTGATTTGAATGTCCCTATGTTTGAAGTGTATAAAAGTGTTTTACACTAACTTGGATAGTTGCCACCGGGCTGTATGCAATTTGATACTGAAAGTAGACCTTTTGCTCCTGGAACCATGCTGGGAAAATTCTGTCCCTTAGATGTTGCTGATGTGTTTTCTTTCACATCCTTATATTTTCTGTAATGAAAACACTAAGATTCGTGGTAGTGCCTTCTGGTTCTCCCACCCCAGTGCTCCCCGAAATGTGTATTTTTATAAGTTCAGAGGTAACAAAAAGTGTGGGTTGGCTGCTTTCTGCGTGGAGCCTGCTTTGGGTCGTCTTCCTCCTTTCTCTCTGCCCCTTTCTCCTCATACACACTTGTTCTCTCTCTCTGTCTCTCAAACTCTAAAAACAGGGGCGACTGGGTGGCTCAGTCAGTGAAGCATGTGAGTCTTGGTTTCGGCACAGGCCGTGTTCTCACACTTGGTGAATTTGAGCTTCGCGTTGGGCGCAGTGCTGACAGTGGGGAGTTTGCTTACGATTCTCTCTCCCCCTCTCTCTCTGCCCCTGCTCCACTCTTGCTGTTTCTGTCTCTTTCAAAAATGAAAAAAGAACTATAAAAAAATAAATAAACCAATTAGCTATTGAGAAACCAATAGTTTCACAGAGATGAGGAGTTTGGTTTCTTTCATTTTTGCTATTTGACACGGATAGTCTTCAGAAATGTTTTTGACATAACACGTTGGCTGCAGCCTGGGAATAGAGCCTGTAAGTTGTGTTTTGGGGGTAGCCGGATATCTCACTGCAATCCAGGGCCCTGTGCTCTGGAGGAATGTTTCAGTTATTTATTTGAAAAGACACAAAACGTTGCATTCTCCTTCTACAAAACCAGGACTGATTTACTCCCACACCACTACTTAAGACTGTCGTGATTGCCATAAGAATGAACACATGCTTGTGAGGAGAACAGGGCAAGGGAAAGGGTGCTGTGGGACTGTCCCAGCGTGTGGCACAGTCTGCAGCTTAAAGACTATTTGGAAAGCGAAAAGGTAGTCTCTTCTATGGCAGGAAGGTGATTTCACATAGACAGTGGAGCAGGCCCAGGCAGCCCAGGATTCTGCTGACTTGTGCCCGGTCGGGGTCCTGGCACAAGTGTGGCCCTGTCTCCCTTTACCCCCTGGGACTGCCTTCTGGGCAGGGGGCCCGATGGCTGTCAGGAATGTGGGTAAATACCTGTAAACAAAATTGCAGAGCGAGGTCATTTTAAAGGGCTGGTAACTTTAGTATACACTTTTGTTTTTTAATTTCCAATCAGTCTTGATTTCTGGAGGATGACAAAACTTTAGGAAGGCACCTTCTTGGAGAAAACAGTGTAGACCCAAGGACATTTGTGACTTAGCTGCTGGGTCAGCAGAGACTCTCCCTGCAGACTTCTGGGCCACTTCCTGTCTGTCCTCTATGCAGCCAAAGAAGATGCAGCTGGTCGTCGGTCCGTGACATGCTGACCTGCCCCAGCCCCTCGGCGACGGCGCTACGGGAGGCTCTTTGACTGGAATGTGAACAATGGTGGAGAATGGCCGACTTCGTATGTAACAAGGCTGTGGCGCGCTCAGACTTCAATGATCTATGAGGACTCCTAACTTCTGCTTATCTGCTTGAATATTAGTGTGCTCTTCCACCTACTACAGCTAGGCATCGTGGGTGTCCTCAGTGTGTTGGCTCTATCAGAGCCTAGTCCTGGGGGCCTGGGCAGCTTGCCTGGAGTGACCCGCAGAACCTGGGAGCTGAGGCCGTGGCAAGCCTGGGCGGGGGGGGCCCTGGGCCAGTCATTCCCCCACCCCTGCCCCACACCCACCCTGAGCTCCCTGGCACCACAACTCTCAGAAGACCAATCAGGAAGCACTGGGCTCCCACCGCGGGGCAGAGTGCTGGGTGTGCACCCAGGAGGAAGACGCGAGACCCTGGAAATTATGTAGTGCAACTCTAATAAAGGTCTTACTGTTCTTACGGAAATCAAATTTTTACATTTGTTTGTGAACAAGTTTAAAGAGTGGACCTCATTCCCCATTTGTAGATTTTCCTTACGTTTTTTATGTTTATTTATTATTGAGAGACAGAGAGACAGAGCATGAGCATGGGAGGGGAAGAGACAGGAGAAGACACAGATTCCGAAGCAGCCCTCACGAGGCCAACTCAGGAGGCTGTGGCACAAGATCCCTCATAGCTCAGGCGACTCTGGGATGGTTCCTTCCCTCCCCGCCACAGAGAGCTTATGGTCATTGGGTCAAGGGATGGACGCCCTGACCCGTGGGCCTTGTGTGGACGGCACAGCTGACAATCGCTGGGATTTCCTCTTCCTGTACTGTCTCTCCCGCCAGGGCCGATCGTTTACTAACTGTGAAGGACACATAGTTACTTTCTGTGGAGTAAGACTTCCCTTCTCCTTTCTGTCAAGGCATAGTTAGGTCATTCTGTGTCTTCCTGTTGAGAACCTTTGCTGGCTGATCTTTAGTTTCTGCACTTCCTGGTCCTTAGTGTTAAGTGTGAGGTTTGGAACAACAAAGTGCTTCCCTGCGTTTTCCATCTAAGATTCTGTTTTTTTCTCCACCAAAGCTGGGCAAGCCTTCGGCATCTGCGAGTTTCCGGAAACAGACCAATTCCCCACAGGTACATTAGGTTGCACGCGGTTTATTAAAACTTGATTTGGTGAATCCAATGATGCTGAACAAAGAAATGTCAGTTGAGAAACAGACCAAGCACCGAGCAGATGTCCGAGGGGTGTGGCCTCTCTGAGAACACGCGTTAGCCATCCTTGGCTGTGCTCGCCCCATACTGAATGTTCCGGGGCTTGCAGGCCTTTCCACAGACCCGCCAGGTCCCACCGAATACCCTTGACTCTCCTACCGCTACACACTCCTCCTTGAGGCCTCTCTACCTTCATCACTGCTGCCCCTAAGGTCCTTTCTTGTGTGTCACGTCGAGTGTTCTGAATGCAATTGTGACTTCACACTTTCCTCCTCGCCTTTTGCTGGCCGAGTCCTGCTACCTCCCAGGTGGGTGCTCCGCGGTACCGGGAGGGGTCTGTCCCCATGGCCTCTGCAGAGGGGCAGCAGGCGCATGCCCAAGAGGGATTGTTGCCTCCTTCCTGATGATGTGGCTTCACTTGATGGTGTTTCTCAACATCCCTGACGTTCTGCTTTCTCTTACCCCCCTGTCGCTTGAGTCCTCGGTGGGAAGAAGTGGCGTGGATTCTTCTGATTCTCCTCCTTGTCTTCCTGTGGCACCTTTCCCCGTCCTGACTTGAGGCCAGCGCTGTGTCCACACCACCGGGTGCATGGGCAGATTTCAGCGGGAGCAGGGAGGCTCCACCCTGCCCGGCTTCGGTGCTTGCTGGGCCCCATGCCCTGTCCCTTCTCGGTGGATCTTACCTGACTCCTCTTTTAAGAACATTCATCCGTGTACTCCCCAGCCCCCTCCCCAGGGAGTCCAGGGTGGTCTCCAGGTCCTCCACGTAGCTGCACTTACAAAGCCTGCTTTTCCAAATAAAGTCACGTGCACAGGTTCCAGAGATTTGGACATAGAGGGACCACCTCCCCAGTCCACCCGTTTCTGGAGAAGGCCTGCTCTGCCTAGTCCTACCCCGGAGGCATCAGGGTGGAGAGGACGGGCCCAACCCTCCCACGGGGAAGAGGACTCTCGGGTCACATGACAGGCCCTAGACTATCCAGGAAGAAAGCGGAAGATGGAAAATGGTCAAGAGGACCTCTGGCGTGCACCAGGATTACTGCCGGTTGATCTTCTCACTCGAGTGTGGTGTGCCTCTCCTAGCCACGAGCGTGCATGTGCTTGGTGGGGGTGAGTGTTCTCTGCTTTGGTAGAAGGCACTTTCAGGGACCCCTGGACAGGAACCACTCTGGAAAGGCACTAGGACGTGCGGGGGAGACAGTGATGCAGGAGCAAACCATCCTGCCCACACGTGAGAGGAAGCAGCATCAGGCCTGGACGCCAGGATGCCAGCCAGGCTGGGCTGTGGTGAGGGCCAGGTGCAGGGAGGCCTGTGTCCCACGGTGCCGCCTCCAAGGCCCCCGTCCGCTGTGAGCCATGGGCATGGTGGCCGCCCACAGGGTTTCAGGGCACACACACCAGAGCACATCCAGCAGTTAGAGGGTAGGTCAGCCTCGCCTGTGCAACCGGTGGCTGCTGTCCCGCTTGCTTGGATTGTTTTCAGTGCGTCCGGCCAGCCATCCTTAGAGGAGGCGAACAGAACCTTTCTCCCCTGGTGCTGAGGGGAGGCCCACAGCCTAGTCTCTGTGCTTCAGGGCCATGGCTCTGGTTTTCAGGCCAGGATGCTCTCGGAAGCTTAAGTTAAAGCTATTTGTAAACATTTTCAGGAGAATAAAATAATGTCCATTAATTTAAAATTTTTTAATTAGGGTAGCCTGGGTGACTCAGTTGGTTGAGCGTCTGACTCTTGACCTCGGCTCAGGTCACGATCTCATGGTTTATGGGTTTGAGGCCCGCCTCGAGCCCTGGGCTGACAGCACAGACCCTGCTTGGGATTCTCTCTCTCCCCTCCCCCACTCATGCATGTGCTCTGTCTCCAAGTTATAAAAATAAAGTTACAAAAATTAAAAAAATGTTTCACTTGTAATTAAAGCAGTGAGTAAGGCATTGTCACATAGCAAAAATAGAGGGCTAAGGTTGTCTTAGTCTCCAACATCTTATTTTCTTTTTTATTCATGTTAATTTTTAAATTTCAAAAACGATTTCTTTTGAGAGAGAGGAGAGGGGAGGAGGGTCAGAGAGACGGAGAGAGAGTCCCAAGCAGGGCCTCCAATGTCAGCACAAACCTGATATGGGAACTTTTTCACCAACAGAGAGATCATGATCTGAGCTGAAATCAAGAGTCAGGTGCTTAATTGACTGGGCCACCCAGGTACTCCTAATTTCGATTTATTTTCAAAGATGTTAAGTAACTTCTGCACAGACCCACGACCCAGGTATCAAGAGTTGTATACTCCCCTGACTGTGGCAGCTGAGTGACCCTGGTTTTTGTTTCTTTTACATTTTTTTTTTAATTTTTTTTTTAATGTTTTTTTAATTTATTTTTGGGACAGAGAGAGAGAGACAGAGCATGAACGGGGGAGGGGCAGAGAGAGAGGGAGACACAGAATCTGAAACAGGCTCCAGGCTCTGAGCTGTCAGCCCAGAGCCCGACGCGGGGCTCGAACTCACGGACCGCGAGATCGTGACCTGGCTGAAGTCGGACGCTTAACCGACTGCGCCACCCAGGCGCCCCTCTTTTACATTTTTTAATGGTTATTTATTTTTGACAGGGAGAGAGAGACACACACAGAGTGCAACTGGGGGAGGGGAAGAGAGTCAGGGAGACACAGAATCCGAAAAAGGCTCCATGCTCTGAGCTGTCACCAAACAGCCCGACCTAGGGCTTGAACTCATGAATCGTGAGATCATGACCTGAGTCGAAGTTGGACACTCAGCCAAGGGAGCCACCGAGGTGCCCCTGTTTTTCATGTTTTGCTCAAAGTGCCACCACACACATCATTTCAAGGAAAACTGTGGCCGAATTGCCCCCACCCTGGTTCTTACTCCCCTCCCTTCCCCATGCGATAGTATTCTAAAACGGACAAAACAACCGTTTTGTCCCCTTACTTACCTGCTAACTCATGTGTGCTCAGTGTGAGCCCTGGCACATCCACTTCAGATTTACCCAGTGGCATCTAGGTACTAAAGCGATATTTATTGCTCAGCCACGTGGATTGCAAGGAGGACAACACAAAGGGCTCACGGTGCCACCTTATGCTCCGGGATTGACACGTGAACTCACCCACCCTCTGGGAATTCTATGCCCTGGGTTAGGTCAGGGTATGCATCAATGATTAAGTGACCATGTGGGTTGATACTGGTGGAAGATGGGTGATGCATTCATGAGGGTTTACTGTACATCTTCCTTTGGCATTTGTGCAGAAGTTTCTAGAATAGAAAACGTTAGTAGCTGTTCAGGGATCCCCTCCATGCGATAGATGGTCTCAGCCTGGCCCTCACTTTGGATGCTCCCTGGCCCTCACTTTGGAACGTAAGGTAGCCCGGGTTCAAACTTTGAGCTGCACCGGCAGCGGAGACACGTCTCCCATCACAAATCAGCGTGCAAGTCCTACACGTCACGATTCCACCTTGACCTTGCTTTCACATTTTGATTCGTGTGACATCAGGATGCTTCCTACAAGTGGTGACGTCTTAGACCTGCTGAAACGTGGCCTATGATGACATCAAAGTCACGATGGGAGGTAGTTGCTTGTCTCCAACTCCCTTTGAGAGGTGGAGTCTAAGGCCTCCCCTTGAGCCTGGGCCGGCCTCAGTGACATGCTTGACCAAATGGATGTGTAGATGGGATGCTCCGGGAACCTGTGTGACAGAGTTGTTCACAGATGGAAGCGGTGCGTGCTTGGCACTGGCTTGTTTCTAGGGGAAGAGAGGACTTGATTTCTCTACTCTGTAATTCCTAACAATGCAGTGCCTGTCGAGGTTGGTGTATCATTTGTGGGAGTCGGTGGCTTGATGAATTGGTGTCTTGGTCTCTCTGCAGTCGCAGTGACCGTTCATGAGAAGTGCAGCTGGCTTCTCCCTTGTTCCCCGAGTCACCCTGCTCTAATCCAGACAGCAGTCCCTGTGCTGTGCTTGTCTCTCAGCTTCATCACAGTCCCTTCAGAGAGGTTTCCTTGGGTTATTTATATATTTTTTCATGTCTATTTATTTTTGAGAGAGGGAGATAGGATGTGAGAAGGGGAGGAGCAGAGAGAGAGGGAGACACAGAATCAGAAGCAGGCTTCAGGCTCCCGGCTTACAGCCCAGAGGTGGACGCAGGGCTCGAACCCACAAACCTCGAGATCATGACCTGAGTCGAAAGTTGGACGCTTAATCTGGTTAGTCACGCAGGTGGCCCTTTTGTGTGTGTTTGGGCGGGGGGGGGGGGGGATGGGTGTGTGTGGATGTGTGTGTTTGCGAGTGTATGTGTTTAACTTACAGTAATAGATTTTTTCACTTGTGGCAAAGTCCTCATTTACAAGGAACAAACATTGGAAGCCATGAGAAGATGTATGCTGGCAGGTTGCAGTAATGATTTCTGTTGGCACGAAGAGAAAACTTTATGCAGCTATAAATCTTTGGAAGCTTGTTATTTTCTGTATTTTCTCAATGTGTCTGAAAACCAGTTGAGCTATTTCGTTAGCCAAATGCACTTCCTCCTTCCCTCCTTCGGATTTCTTCACAAAGCCGTGTGAAGTGTGAAAGGATGTCCTGGAGTCCTGAAAAGGTCTGCACGCCTGACGACTTGCCCTGGCGGCAGACGTCCTCCTGACGTTTTTACTCTTCATCGTGTTACACACGGATCCCTCCAGATGCCTGGGAGTTCCTCAGTGGATCGCTGGGTTTCAGAGAGAGACCTGTGAGCAGCCTCTCACCTTCCGCCAGGAAGAAAGGTCTGTGCCTTATCAAAATGAATGAAATCTTGCCATTTGCAGTTACATGCATGGAACTGGAGGATATTATGCTAAGTGAAATTAGTCAGAGAAAGACAAAAATCATATGACTTCACTCATATGAGGACTTCAAGAGACAAAAGGGATGAACATAAGGGAAGGGAAACAAAACTAATATAAAAACAGGGAGGGGGACAAAACAGAAGAGACTCATAAATATGGAGAACACACTGAGGGATACTGGAGGGGTTGTGAGGGGGGATGGGCTAAATGGGTAAAGGGCACTAAGGAATGTACTCCTGAAATCATTGTTGCAGTATATGCTAACCAATTTGGAGGTAAATTATAAAACAAAACAAAACAAAACAAAAACAGAAAATTAAAACAAAAAAGAAAAGTCTGTGCCTTGTCACCATGGTATTCCTTCCCCTCAGACCACAGCAGTGAGTCCCTGGGCAAGGATGGGGAGGGGATTCTCCCTTTGGGTGTGCGGAGATCAGATCAGGATAGAAATTTTTTCTGGGAGGATATTTTGTTGTTTATAAGGTAAAGTCAAGAGGGCGCCTGGCTGGCTCTGTTGGACCAGCATGTGACTCTTGATCTCGGGGTCACAGGGTCGTGAGATTGAGTCCCACGTTAGGTGTAGAGATTACCTATCAATCAATCAATCAATCAATCAATATAAATAAATGACATTTTAAAAATCCAGCTCCGTTTCCTCTGTTGCCTGTGGTTTTCAAAGAGAACTCAGGAGCTGGGGAGCAGGAGCATATGGACTGTGGGCATGGCTGCCAGGCAGGATGTGAGGAATCAGGCACAGGTGCTCACCCTGCCCTCTGATGAGGCTGGCTTCCAGAAGGGCCAGGAATGGTGTGGCCTTGCCGAGTTTTCCTCATGAGTCTAGAACAACAGGCAAAGCCCTCTTTCACCTTCACCCTCCGGGAGATTTAGCCTCACCGGCCCTCCCCAGAGACCCTGTCCTTTTGTGTGACAGTTTCCCCTGGTCCGAACTGCAGGCAGCTTAAGTCGTGCATGCAGTTGGGTGGCCTCTTCCCAGCTCGGGGCCATGGGGCACACTTGACTGGAGAGGCAGAGACTGTGTACAAATCACACAACTTCCGGTCTGCCATTGTTTCGTTTGTGAATGGGCGCCCCGGCGAGACACTGCCTGGTTTCCCCTCCCAGGACTGAGATTTGAGTCTGATGTTTAAAACCGCGTCCACAGTAGATTGCATCTGGGAAATTCGTGCCAGGCTTAGGATACCTAGAGAGACGGGAGCGAGATTTGAGGTGGCCTTGAAGGGACAGTGTGGATCCTGCCTTACCTGCTAGCAAACTGTTGCCCTTTCAGGGCACAGTGACAGGGGTCGCATCTGGGCACTTGAGAGCTGTGCCCTGATTTGCCCCTCGCTGCCATCCCGGATTTGGACTTGAGACCCAGTAGAGCTGGAGGGGGCGGGTCCACACAGGCTTTTGTTCTGGCTGAATTCAAGCCCCAGGAGCACCCTAGTGTGGCACCCCAAAAAGCACCCACTGGGTGTCCCCAGTTGAGACACATGGGTGTAGTTTCCCCTTGATCGACTTAAAATAGTGTTTCATTTGCTTCCTGGCCCAGGTGAAGTCTTACTAGTACTGGTGTGGAAAACGAGTCGGTTCTCATACATAGTTTCTCTTGAAACCCGTGAAAGTTCGATTTTACATTTGCGGGTGGGAAGAGTCTTGTCCTGTTCAGGTGTGAGTCTGCTGTCCTTGGTCTCGGTGCCAGATGGACCCTTCTAGCACTCATGTGCTGGAGGTGGAGGGGACAGCACATCCTCTGAGATTCCCAGTAGGAGAAAAGTCCACATTGTACCAGCCAGATATTTCCCCCGCGAGGTGTGAAGCAGCCCTCCAAGAAATCACTTGAAAAAACGGACACGATTGTCAGAGCCTGAGTTAGGGATGTCACTATTACCCTTCCAGGAAGTACTTGATATCAAAATGATTCCTGTTGTTTCTTTGAAGTGAGAAAGTCCATGGAACCGAGGAATCGCTCACGTTGTTGGGCTCCTTCATGTTTGGACAACACTATTGTCATGACTTAGTGAAGGCATGTTTTCTTTCTTACTTGCTTGCTTTCTTTACTTTATTGATGTTTATTAATGAGAGAGAGAGAGAGAGAGAGAGAGCCACAACGGGGGAGGGGCAGGGAGCGAGGGAGACAGAGGATCCAAAGTGGGTTCTGCACTGACAGCGCAGACCCAATGTGGGGCTGGGACTCATGAGTGGCAATATAATGACCTCAGCCAAAGTCGGATGCTTAACAGACTGAGGCCCCCAGGTGCCCCTGGATGGGTGCATTCTTAATGGATGACTTAACTGCATGGGTGACTTTTTGTTTTCCAGAACATTTTCTTAACTGAATTGAAGCCGGAATGTTTCTGATGGTCTCAGATGCCCTTTGAAAGCAGTGTTAGAAATCCCACATGATGTTTCTTTTGTGTCTGATGTAGTCATTCCTGCACGGGGTTGTGGGTGGGCATTTGGTGGCCCGGCTGCCCAGCCCCCCCAAGCTTAGAGCTGTCACACTGTGGCCAGAGAGCTTGTTGTGGCCTCTGAGAGCCGTTCTCCCAGGTGTCCCTGACCCCGGGCCCTGCTCTTTCAGATGTGGAATCTTAGGAAGGCCACACCATGTCCATTCCCCAGGGAGAGGGGGTGCTGATGAGACCCATGGGAGACTGACCTTATTTTGTGCTATGAGTAACCAGTGTCCTTCTGTCTCCTTTTTCCCAAAGGTGATTTTCCTCTTGTTTTCATTTGGGTTTTGTGTTTCTTACAATCCCCTGTGTGGGCTTCACTCCTCATTGACTACACTTTTCTGAATGATGTAAGTGGAAAGGAGCAGAGATGGGGGCCAAGACCGTGAAAGTTTCTGGGCACCATGAGCACATCAAGGAAGAGACTATCTTAATGCTGGAGTGAAATTGGTCTTTTGAAAGGCAGAGACACAGACCAGGGGGACACAGCTTTCCTGTGAACCCACACTGGCACGACTTGGTCTGTCTTGGGAGCTGATGTTCCCACAACACATGACTCTGTGCTTCTATACATGTGTTCGCGTAGGTACGTGGTGGCTTAGAATCTCCCATCACAAACAGTATTGATGATTCAAGCATCTTGTCTTCAAGAGGGGAGATTTCATCAAGGACTCGTTCACCTACGCTCTCTGCAAGTGGGTGTTCCTGCCACACACCATGTCTTTGAATACTTTCGAAGTTAAACTCCCCTCCACGACTCTAATTTTCCTGCTTTGTCACTGCACGTGGGGTATACTGGGGAGCTGCTTTCTAAGTCCCATATTCTCATGAAAAGCCCCAAATAGGAGAGCCGAGGGATTGTCCCGTGGGAGAGCGGGCCCTGCACCTGACTCGGCATGGCCTTACGCTGCCACCTCTCCCGGTGGTGTTTCCTAGTCAGGAAGTGTAGGTAAAAGGAGCCTTGAAACTGTGCTCAGACTTTTCTTTAGGCTGCACCGGCTTCCGATTGGACCTTCCCGTCCCTACTGTGAGGGACCATCCCTCTGATCTGTTTGGTCACCTGTGGTGCTTGACTTCCTTGGCCCCAATATCTTTCAGGAAAATGAAGCTGTTCTTGGCTGAGGCAGTGCCAGGAAATCATCCCCAAAAGAGTGCGAAGTCTGTCGTGTGGGTATTTTAGACACAAGTGTAGGTTCCTCCCTGACTTGCTGAGCCCACACCTCCACAGAAGCCACGTGAGAATGTGGAGGCCCTGGGAGCCGACTCCCGAGCCGGTGAAGTCACCATTGCTCTCATCGTCGTTTCTGTTCCCGTGGCTTTGAAACATGCTGGATGTTGGGAGAACCCCTGGGACAGTTGTGGGCACCCTGTGGCTGGCTCCAGGTCTTGGAGCCGGTTCTACCCCCATCACCATTCCCAAGGACACTGGGCAGTGGCCAGGGCTGGTTTGCTTTTTCGTTATACTCTGGGATTGCCATCCAGATGTGTGGACGTGGTGACCCCTGGACAGCCCTGTGGGGTGGTCTTTGTGCCATTTTGTGGTCCCCTGATTGCGACAGCTCTAAAGGCTTCTTGACCTGCCATATTTTGACCACAGCTTGGGATCTGCTTCACTATTCCCAGTGTTAAATGTAGAAAGGGGCTTTAGATGATAAATTCTGATAGTCTCTTAGGTCACCTTCGAATATGTAAGAATATGTAAACCCAGTAGTACTTCAAGTAAAGAGATGTTGTCTAAACTTTTTGCCTCACTGTCTTTGACTAGTGTCCTCAAAGTCTCTGCGATGTGGGATTGTTGACTTGCTTTCCCCCTCTGCTATGAGCTGAGGCTTGCAAAGTGCTTCTCCTAATCCCGCTACCTGATGAAAGAGAACCTTTTCTCCATATGAATATAGAAAATTCCCATTTTAGTACAGCTACTCTTGGATTTGGGATGACTCCCCCTGTGCTCCGGGCGGAGCACATTAGTTTCTGTTTTCCCTGTAGACTTGACTCTGAGTCCTACTGACAAGATGGGCCTGGCAGACTAAGGGGAGACTGGCAAAGGCAGGGACTGGGGGTGTGGAGGAATGGGGCCTAGTGGTGTAGAGATCCCACCACGTGACCTCACGTGTCGTCTTAGAAGGCACCGACAGCCTCCCACCTTCCCAGTTCTGTCTCTTCTCTTCTCTTCTTCTCTCTTCTCTTCTCTTCTCTTCCCTTCTCTTTCTTCTCTTCTCTTCTCTTCTCTTCTCTTCTCTTCCCTTCCCTTCCTTCCCTTCAAGCATACAGAAGTTGAGAGAGAATGAGTTTTAAGAACACGAGACCCTCAAGGAAAAGAGCTTGAAAGAGGAACAAAAGCCTCTCATGGTTATGGCAGGAAGTTCGGCATGTGGCAGGACTGGATGGACAAGGTCAGTGTTGGCAGCATGTGCCGTTTCACTGCGGGCACAGAGTTGGCGAAGTAGGGGCTCAGACTTCTTGCAGAAGAGCGTTGAGTCCATGCGTTGAAGGTGAGATCCTCCTCTGTTGACTGACCTTTCTCATGAGGTGTTCCTGCATTTTAGAAGCTCTTTTAGGATTCTCATGTGTGCCGGGGTGTGGGCAATGTGGCAGAAGGCCTTACTGGGGGGTGGTGGGGGGGCTCTGGGTGGAGGACAGAAGCCCAGAAGCATCTTGAGTGTGGGTGTTGGTGTCACTGCTGCCCCCAGTTCACCACGAGCCTAATCTGTGCCAGTCTGTAGACCAGAACCAGATCAGAGACTCTCCTTCACGGCGTAGGCTAGCCTTCAGCCAGCTGGTGCCAGAACCAGACCTGGGGCTGTCCTTCAGTGTGCGGGCGAGGCTTCAGCCAGCAGGTGCTTTGCTGTCCTTCAGGCACTGACGACCTTGACAGAACAGTCTAACCTGGCCCTCTGTGTAGAGTCACTTCCCGTGAGTCCGGGAGAGAGCACTCACTGAGGACAGTGGGCAAGCCTCCTCTGCCATCCAGCTATAGGGCTCAGCATGGTTGACTGCACACATCAGCCTTTGGTGGCACTTTGCATCCTCTGTCCTGAGACACCCGGAGCTCGTCCGCTCTATTCCACGCCCCTTGCAAGAGACTACGGTGTAGCGGGGTGATGTGTTACATGTTTCTCCAGGGAGGTACCTGTATACATTTGCAGACCTCCCTGTAGATGTGAATTTCCCAGTTTGAGCAGTGTCTCTTATTCTGGCCCAACAGATGTCTGCCTCTGTTATGCACAGAAGGGAAGCCATCAGCTGATACGGAATTTCTGGTCTATAATTCTAACCTATCCCTTGTAATTCCAGATGCTGCTCAGATCGGACTCAGTGTTGAGCCAAGTGCAGAACTGCACCACTGGGTCACAGTGAGCCACGCTGAACTGTGTTCACACAGAGCATATATTTAGGGGGTCCTAAGGGCACCGAACACCAGGTCTGGAATTTGCCTACGCTGGGGTTGGACCAAGAGTGAGCTACAGGAAACAGACAGGGACGTTTCCTGGTGTGACTGTCATTCCCGGAGATACCTAGACAGGCAGAGTGGGGAGTGGAATCATCTTTGGATTCTACAAAGTTGCCTGGTTGCCTTTTGCGGTACAAACAGACAACCCGTCACCGCCCGTGTGCTTGGGACAGTGAGAGAAACAGGTTGAAGCCTTTCCTTCCGGAAACAAAGCCTGTGCCCATGGGGTTGTAGGGATTTGAAACGGAGAGAAATTCATGGTCTGTCTGGGTCTCTAGCTCTGGGTTGGCAAAATGACACATTGGGGCAAACAATGAATCTATCAAGGAGAAACTTGATGGCAGTAACAACAAAGCTGTCACTGCTGGTTTCTCTGCTTCTGTTGTCCTCTCAACACCTTGGGCTCTGTCCTTACTGGACCCCGAAGCTTCCCTGAGGAGCCCTCCTTCCCGCCAGCCTGTCTGCAGCTGCCTTTCCCCCGTGTCTTCTGCCTGTGGTCCTTCACTCACCCTGGACATTACTGTATTTCCGTGGAGGCTCTCTGGGGCTGGGGCCTGTCTTCCTTACCTCGTGCCTGGCCTGGCACCGTGCAGGCGCTCAGCGATATCTCATGAGTTACCAGCCGCTGCGGTGATGGTACCCAGACAGCTGACGGAACTGCCCAGGTGTCTACACCTGGTATAGTGGGGAGACTGCCCTTACAGACGAATTTGGTGGGGTGCTGCCATGGGCTCACAGCCCCTCTCTCCGTGCCTCCCTGCACCTGTAGGCAAGTTGGCTTCCAGCTCTTCCAGATTGGACCAACTTGTCAGAAATCTAGGTGGCTCAGTCTATTATGTGTCTGAGTCCCGGTTTCGGCTCAGGTCATGATCTCACGGTTCCTGGGTTTGAGCACTGCATCGGGCTGTCTCCTGTCAGTGCAGAGCCTCCTAGGGATTCTCTCTCTCTCAATATCTCTGCACTCCCTGAAATGCTCTGTCTTTGTCTCAGTCAAAATAAAAAATAAAGTTTAAAAAATGAGATTCAAAAACACATATCTCTGAAGTTCTTTGTAACCTGTCCTCTCTGAGTTGGAAAGAGCCCTGAGATCCCTGTGTTAAGATTTGAGGAGAATGTGATGGAGTCTTGGAGAGGAAAACTCTGCTCAGGCAGGCACTGTTTGCACGAGTGTGGCCTGGGCAGGTGTGGCAGCCGCCAGGCCCAGTGCGCACTGCTGTCTGGCATCCAGCCCTTGTCTGCGGGTGAGCCAGTGAGGTGGACCTCATTCCTGCTCTCGCTCCTCGGCTCGTTCCTGGCCTCGGCCAAACCTCCTGCCTGGGCCATGAGACTAGGCTTCCAGACCACGCCCTCCCTGGTGCTGATGCCTAGTTATAGGCATGATTTTCTCAGTTGGATCAACCTGTTTTGATTAAAGAAAAAACTTGGAAAAATTGCCACTCTGCCTGTCTGGCAGTACTCTTAGAAAAGCTCTCTTACAACTCCTTTCTGCTAAGTTTTGTGCTGGGGAGTCCCTTCCGCAGGCTGTCCTCCAGGGGAGCTTTGTCAGCACTTTTGAGTAAAAACCCAGAGGCTGTGGGAGGCCAGTGTGCCTCAGGTCTCCAGGCAGGATGGACATCAGAGCAGAGCCGGGGAGGGGAGAGAGTGGCAGGGCTCCGAAGTTTGGAATAAACCTCGCCACTCTCTCCCTTGAACTGTGCTGAGAAGGGCCTCCTGATTTCCTCTTCACCCCGGCCTCTCCTGACCCAGGTATCTTGTACGGCCCTGGAGAGACCAGGTGGAGGGGTGTGTATGTGCCGTGTCCCAGGCAGTAAGAGGGAAGGTTCAGATGCCCGCACTGGGTCACACGTCTGGGCCGTCCACACTGGGGACAGAGCCTGGTACTGGGAGGCCAGGCAGGGCCGGGGCTGCCTGGGAGCTCGGTAGTCCATATTTTCAGCTTTGGAGGATGTGGGACATCTGGCATTTACTGAACTTGGTGGGCAGATCTCAGAAACGGGCTTGTATATAAATGCTCGGTGGGGGCTGCATTCCAGAAGCTTTGTTTGCAAAGTGCTGTGATGCCCGGGTAGCTGGTCCCACCGAGGCCAGAGTGGCGGGAAGCCTAGACTTTCCTGCGTGGCAGACCCTGTATGTGGATAGAGCAGGCGTTGCAATTGCAGTTTCTGTGTAGAGTGGTGGAGTGCATGGTGTCACCAAGAGCGTGAGTCTGTCTCCGCCTGTCGCCGCAAATCTCTGGTCCTCATTCCTATGCCACACGGTGGGCAAGTGCCTCGCTTTACAGAGCTAGCGATTGTATCGCCATCTGTGGGTGCCAGGTGTCAGACTCGGCTGGGGAGGGTCCCGGCCTCGTGGCCCTTTCCCCACGCCCCTCAGATCACAATCCCCACCTGGTAGGGTCTTGGCTGGCTTCCGGGATCCCTCCTCCACCAGCTTGCACACAGAGCCTGTTCCCAGGAGGAGCCCTGGTGTGGACAAAGGTGGGGGCCTGTTCCCCGAGGACCATGCCCGGGGGTGTCTGATACAGCTGCTATGCCCGGCAGCTGACACCTTTGCTCTGTGACCTGTTTCAGTCAGCTGTCGGCCACGAGTATCAGTCGAAGCTCTCCAAGCACTCGTCCCAGATCCAGTCCATCAGGGGCATTGGAGGCAAGTTTGGTGTCCAGGTGGGCAGAGTTGACCAGGTGAGTGAGGCGTCATGGGAACCAGAGTGCAGGTGACGGAGCCCCTCCCTCTAGACCAGGGAATGCACTGGGCCTCTCGAGATAGCACCTCGACTCAGGCCTGTGGGGTGCCGTCCAGGTGCAGAGCTTCTAGAAGCCCCCCGCCCCAGTCCCTGACTCAGATGATGTTCCAGGTTAACAAGTGAGAAGAGGAACACTGTTTCTTGTAGAAATCCCCCACATTGGTATCTACAGATCACATAGACCAGGGACAGACAGCCTTCCACTGCCTAAGACCGTGCCCGTGGGGACCATTTCTAACCAGGCTCCCTGCATGGGTATCACTGTGACCCGGTGGTGTTCAGGGCAGACATGGCAGAGTGCCGCACACGTGCCCGTTTCCAGGGCTAAGGCCCGGTGTCCTGGCGCCTCTGGGCCTCAGTCTCTCAGTCTCTGACTGAGGGCCGTGTATACCCTGTTTTACATCACAGCAGTTGGGTTTTGGAGTTAACCCTCTGTCTGCATTCAGGCTTTACCACATGTCAGCTGCGGTTCTGCGTTACCTGCTTGTAAAACGGGGCGACGGGGATTCATGTCTCCTAGGGCCGTGTGCGCAGATGCCCCCCCACCATGCCCGTTGTGGTTACTGATGATAGTATTGTTCTTGGAAGAGCTCATGGGAAAGCAGGTGTGCTTGTGGCGGGAGGGGGTCGCCGAGGGTTGGCATTGCGGGGCTGAAGTCCACGAGCACAACTTGCCGTGCAGGGCCTGCAGGTGGCTACCGGTCCACCCGCACTGCCTACTGGGCGTTGCAGAATGTTTCCTGGCCGAAAGTTTCCATCCCCAGAGCTTTGCGCGTGAGGCAGGCCTGCCCATGGCTTAGGAAGGCAGAGGTCAAAAAATAACACGGTTTGTGGTTTCAAACCTTTCACACGCATTCTGGGATCAGATGACCTGTTTTGGAGACCTCTAAAAACGTGTTTCCCTTCTTGTGGTAATTGCACTCTGTTGTGGGTTTTGAATACCAGGGGAAAACTGAGAAACACGCCTCTCAGAAAGCTAAGGCCTGAGGCCAGTCGAGCAGGGGGAGAAGCCAATGTCCCCGGAGGTGGTTTCCTGGGGAGTGCGGTGTCTCCTCTGGGGGAGACTGTGCTCTCCGGGTGCGTGGGTCCTGTGTCACCGCCACGGAAGCTGTCTTTCTGAGCAGTGTTCCCTGGACAGTCGGCTCTGGGGCCTGGTCAGTGAAGAGCTATCTTCTCCCCCAACAATGTAAACCCGAGCCTTTCAATTAATGATGGTTCACTTTTACTGGACACGGGTGCTCTCGAATACGTCACTGGCTGACCTTTCAGTTGTGCCCATGTTGTAGAACCTTTTTTACCAATGAAAGAGTGTCACCTTCTCAGAGGACTTGATGTGTCTTGAGCAAGCCGGTTTCTTCCGCCTCTTGCTTGTCATCAGATGAGCCAGGGCGCGGGTGCTGTGGCCAGGTGTGGGCATTTCCTGTCCCTTTGGAAAGGGATGGTAAGTGAGTAGCTTCCAAAGGGTTAGTTTCCCGAGTGGGAACGCGGCTCGTTTCTGCCCCAAGAAGCAGGTACCCATCACAGGCTTGGGGTCCTCGCTGCCCAGGGCACAAGTTGTAGGCCGAGGCCGGCTCACTGATGTGTGACCGTGGGTGGTGTTTTCATACGTGTGCGTCATGTCCTGGTGACTCCTAATTCCGGAATGTTGCTGTCGTGAGTGATAGACGAGAGACCAGTCCATCGTCGGTCTTTGTCCCCGACCCCTGTCCAGTCCCCTCAAATTACTCGAGCGACTTTGGCATCAAGTACAGCCTCAAGGCAAAGCACGTGGACAAGAGTGTCGTGGACTTCAATCTCCAGGGCATGACCGAGAGACACGAGTCACAGAAAGGTCAGCCTGTGGCAGCACGTCCTCACCGCTTGGGGCCCCGTCGTGTGGGACGCCTCCTGCGTCCCCAGAATAGGACCCGGGGAGACAGGCCCACATTACACTCCCAGCCTTTTTACCTGAACATGTGAGAGCACTCCTGTCTCTTCCATGGCTTTAGGGGGATTGTCGTCCTTCGGATGCCAGCTCAACCCCAGTCCCGTGAAGGGCCCAAGTCTCCCAAGCTACTTCCTTCTTCTCTGGACCATGGGATCCAGGCGCTATGCAGTTTTTGAAGTTAAAAACCTTGTTCTCTTGTGTCATAGACATTAGTGATTATTAAGAAGCATAAATTTCTAGAAGAGGAATTGCCGGGTCACGGAAGGTGGAATGTAAAATTTTGGTGGATGCTGCCAGATTGTCCCTGCAGGCCCTGCTGGTTTTCCTGTCCCTCGTTAAAATCCCTGCCAGGCATCAGTTATACACTGATGTGTGCATGCGGGGTGTGTTAGAGACGCAGTACCCTCCCGCAGAGGCTGCAGATTGTTGGCTCTTTTGCAATGTTTTATTTCGCGTGCATGTTAGAAATGTTCATAAAGATTTTATCTTTTTGAAGTCATCCGTACACACGTGTGCTGCTCAAACATACAACCCCTATATCACAAGTCAATAGCTCGCACACCTGAGTCACCAGGAGTTCATGCACGTTTAAATTTTGTGTGATTTTCTTCGTTTATTTCTTTCTTTGTTTGTTTATTTATTCATTTATGTATGTGTGTATGTGTGTATTCATGCATGTATTTATTTATTTATTTATTTATAATAAACTGGGAAGCGGCAGAGAGAGGGAGAGAGAGATTTCCAAGGAGGCTCCACACTGTCAGTGCAGAGCCTGACGTGGTGCTTAAACTCACAAGCCACGAGATCATGACTTGATTGTGAAACCAGGAGTCTGATGCTTCACCAAATGAGCCACCCAGGTGCCCGTGCACGTTTCAGATTTTGAAAATCATTGCCAACCGTTAACAATAGAGAGCTCACGTATGAATTAAAAACCCAGAGATCTTTAAAAGATGAATTAAACCCCACGACTGGAAACACCACCAGCTCGGCATTTGCCCAGGGAAGCTGCTGGTGCTCCCGCGGGACACTTCCTGTCACTGGCCTGCCCGTCTGTCGTGAGGCGGTGGACTTGGCCCTGGAGTGCGCACCCCCTGCCTGCTACCCACGCCCCTCTGCCCGCCGTGCACCCTGCTGATCAGGGCCTTGTCTTGGATCGTCTTCAGTGCTGTTCAGACTCTCTCCCCGACGTGGCATGTAGGAGTAGAAACCGCCTGTGTAAAATACACCACACCATTTCACTGCATTGTTTCTGACAATGAGTGGAAGCTGGGCTTGCTGCCTTGGTTGGCTAGACTGTTCTGTGGCAGACAGTCATTCGAAAGACACGGCAATAGCAGCATCAAAGGTCTGTAAGGCAGGAACCACACAAGCTGCCTGAACCTCGTGGGCACAGACGGCACACTGGGCTGGAGTCAAAATGAGGCTCATGAGAGAGCCCCAGTCCGGGCCACGTGGAGTAAGTAGCACGAGTATTTTTTAAAAGTGCCCGTGGTAAAAGGGCTGTGATGGACATGCAGCTGAACTGATTGTTGCCATTCTTTTCCTATCGGAAAGAGCAGGCCTTCACGGACCTATTGCCCATGTTGCTTGACGACGGAAACAGCTGGAAGTGACCAGCCTTATGGGGTTCCTTCGTGCGTTCTCTTCTGCATGGGGGCGAGGACTTTGTCAGAACTGCTCGGTGAGGTTTTTAGAGGCTCCACATCCTCCCACCCTTTGAGGGAGGGAGAGTGTCTCTTGTCTGCAAAGGCACCAAAGGCACAGGCTGACTGTCCTAAAGCTCAGGTCTTTCCTCTATTCGGGGTAATTTGACATCTGTATAAACATCCTGTGAACGGAAGGGGAGGGGGCAGTGTCAACAATGGACCAAGCGAGGATGACCTCAGGGGGAATGTTACCCCCTCAGAATGCCCAGCTTTAAATGTTTTCCCTACTTGTTCCCAATTGTTAAGACCACAAGTTCCTTGTGTGGGGAACCAAGGGCAGTATTGCTGGGTAATCATTAATGATTCCAGGATTGCTTTCTGATTGGGGATAGTGTTGGCCACATTTTCCAATGTCTGTAAAATACGAATGAATTGTTTCTGTTGTGGGGAGAGACAGTTTCCGTAATGAATTTCTCAAATGTCCGTGGCAGTGAATCCTAATAGAGTTTCAATTTATCCCTTACCTTTTCCCTGTGCTTCTTTGTTTCTTCAATTCTACATATGAGTGAAAGTATTGCATGGGATTTGTCTTTATCTCACAGACTTATTTCGCTTAGCAGAATACTAACTACTTCAAACATGTCCCTGCAAATGGAAAGTATTCATTCCTTGTTTTTGCTGATATATATACATATATATATATATCACTGATATACATGGATATATATATATCACTGATATATATGGATATATATATATATATCACTGATATACATGTATATATATACATGGATATGGATATATGGATATATATATGGATATATATGATTGATATATATATTCATATATATGTCTGTATATATCCATATACATGTACTTATATATATATCAAAATACATATCCATATGTGTATTCATTTATATCCAAACATATGTGTATATATATATTTATATATCCACATATACCCATATACGTCTTTACATATTTATATACATAATTACATACCTATACATATATATCCATGACTATATCCATGAATGTATCTACATCTCTATATGTTTATATGGATCTATAGATATATAGATATATGTAAACATATATATTTATTCATATATCAATATATATCGATTATATAGATATAGATATAGATTTAGATATTGATATAGATATACATCCAACTATAGGACCCAGATGGAGGTAGAGAATATGATGGTATGGGAAAGAAGTCAACCAGAAAAAGGCAAGTACCATCCAGTAATTTTACTCATATGTTTAATTGAAGTAACAGACAAGCAAATGGAAACACTGAGAGACAGAGTGAGACAGAGAGAGAGAGAACAATGAAGAAACAGACTCTTAAGATGAAACAATCTGATAGTACCATAGGGGTGGTGGGATGCACTGGGGGGTGGTGAAATCGGTGATGGTGTTTGAACGGTGTCCTTGTCATGATGAACACAGAGTGATCTATGGAATAGTAGACTTGAAAGTAATATAACTCTTCATATTCACTAACTGGCATTAAAGAAACAAAAACAGAAAAGACACTGTGAAAAAGCAAGACAATTAAATGAGGACCTATCCACTCATTGACTAGGTGAATTACATGAGATCTTAGCTATGGCACTCTTGCCATGCCTGCCGTGGCCTAAGACTAACTTGGAGGAAGTGACAGTGTCTTCTGAGGCACACAGGGCTTTGACACTGCTATTGTGGTGTCTTTGAAATGACCGTCGGCTACAGGGCAGTATTCCCAACCAAGGCAGCAGTCATTGTCAATAAATCCATGCACTGAAATTGGGCGGTGTATTTTCCACAGGCCATCCACGATATAGGGACTCTGACTCTCTCCCTCACTGTTTCTCCCTATACACTCTGCTTACTGTACCTATATGTGCGGGCTTCTCTCTCATTCATTCCCTGGATTAAGAACTAGGATGATGAGAGCAAATGGTCTCTGGCTACTCTACCTCCGGATGAAGATTTGAAGGAAACTTCCCAAGCTGCTGCCGAAACCCCTTTTGTTTCAGGGATCTTCCCTGTCTTCTCTGGCCTGACATGGACTGCCTAATTTCCCTTTTGGAAAACCAAACCAAGCCAAACAAAAAAAAAAAAAACATGGTGTCTGCTCATCTAACTGAGCTGACACGCTTTAGAACCACGTGAACTCTTTTCTCTGCCCTCTGTGCCTCTGTTGGCCTTCAGGCAGACACCTCACCTTTTCTGCCTTCTCTTTCCCCCTCCTACTGTTTCTGCACCACCTGGGGTGCAGCCTACCCTGCAAACCAGCCTGCAAACCAGCCCTGGCCACTGCCCAGTGTCCTTGGGAATGGTGCTGGGGGTAGAATCGGCTCCAACACCTGGAACGGCCACAGGGTGCCCACAACTGTCCCAGGGGTTCTCCCAACATCCAGCATGTTTCAAAGCCACGGGAACAGAAACGACGATGAGAGCAACGGTGACTTCACCGGCTCGGGAGTCGGCTCCCAGGGCCTCGACATCCTCACGTGGCTTCTGTGGAAGGTGTGGGCTCAGCAAGTCAGGGAGGAACCTACACTTGTGTCTAAAATACCCACACGACAGACTTCACCCTCTTTTGGGGGATGATTTCCTGGCACTGCCTCAGCCAAGAACAGCTTCATTTTCCTGCAAGATATTGGGGCCAAGGAAGACAAGCACCGCAGGTGACCCACACAGGTCAGAGGGATAGTCCTTCACAGTAGGGACGGGAGGTTAAAGACGGGAGCTGGTGCGGCCTAAATAAAATTCTGAGCACACTTTCAAGGTTCCTTTTACCTACACTTCCTGACTAGGAGACACCACCGGGAGAGGTGGCAGTGTAAGGCTATGCCGAGTCAGGAGCAGGGCCCGCTCTCCCACGGGACAATCCCTCGGCTCTCCTATTTGGGGCTTTTCATGAGAACACAGTACGTAGAACCAGCTCTCCAGTATACCCCATGCTCAGTGACAAAGCGGGAAAATTAGAGTCGTGGAGGGGAGTTTAAGTTCGAAGATATTCAGAAACATCGTGTGTGGCAGGAGCCCCCGTTGCAGAGAGTGTAGGTGACCACGTCCCTCGACGCAATCTCCACCATTGAAGACAAGATGCTAGAATCGTCAATACAGGAACTGTTTGTGATGGGAGATTCTAAGCCTCCACGTACCTATGCAAACACAGTTATAGAAGCACGGAGTCGCGTGTTGTGGGAACATGAGCTCCCAAGACAGACCAAGTCGTGCCCGTGTGGGTTCACAGGAAAGCTCTGCCCCCCCTGGTTTGTCTCTGCCCTTCAAAAGACCAATTTCACACCAACATTAAGAGATGTGCTTCTGGTGCCCAGAAACTTTCACGGTCTTGGCCCCCATCTCTGCTCTTTTCCACTTACATCATTCTGAAAAGTGTAGCCAATGAAGAGTGAAGCCCACACAGGGGACTGTAAGAAACACAGACAACCCAAATGAAAACAAAAGGAAAATCACCTTTGGGAAAAGGGAGACAGAAGGACACTGGTGACTCATACCACAAAATCGGGTTGGTCTCCCAGAGGTCTCATCGGCATATCCATCATCCTGGGGTTTGGACACGGTTTGGCCTGCCAAAACTTTCCACATCTGAAAGAGCAGAGCCCAGGGTCAGGGACACCTGGGAGAAGGGCTCTCAGAGGCCACCCAACAAGCTCTCTGGCCACAGCTTGTCAGCTCTAAGCTCGGGGGGCTGGGCAGCCGGGCCAGCAAATGCACACGCACAACCCTGTGTGGGAATGACTACATCAGACACAAAAGCAACATCATGTGGGATTTCTAATACTGCTCTCAAAGGGCATCTGAGACCATCAGAAACATTCCAGTTTCAATTCGAGTGGGAAAGTGTTCTGGAGAACAAAGAGTCACCCGTGCATTTAAGTCATCCATTAAGAATACGTCCCTCCGGGGGAACCTGTGAGGCTTGCTCTGTTAAGCGTCCAACTTGGGCTCAGGTCATTATCTCGCCAATCGTGAGTCCTAAGCCCCCATCGGGCTCTGTGCTATCAGTGCAGAACCCACTTCAGAGCCTCTGTCTCCCTCTCTCTCTGCCCCTCCACCGTGTGGTGCTCTCTCTCTCTCTCTTTCTCTGTCTCTCTTTCAAAAATAAATATTCAAAAAGAAAGGAAAGCAAGAAATCAGCAAGGAAGAAAGCAAGCAAGAAAGCAAGAAAGCAAGCTAGCAGGAAAGAATTCACGCCTTCACTATGTCCTAACAACAGTGTTACCCAAACAGGAAGGAGCCCAACAACATGAGGGAATGCCAAATTACATGGCCTTTCTCACTTCAGAGAAACAACAGGACCCATTTTGATTTCAAGTACTTCCTGGAAGGGTAATAGTGACGTCCATAACTCGGGCTCTGGCACCTCCATTGTTTCAAGTGATTTATTGGAGGGCTGCTTCAACACCTCTGGGGAACTATCTGGCTCGTACAATGCAGACTTTTCTCCTACTGGGTAGCTCAGAGGATGGTCTGTCCGCTCTCTGACCAGCACATCAGAGCTGGAAGGGTCCATCTGGCACAGAGACAAGGGACAGTCGCCTCACACCTAAACAGGACAAGACTTTTCCCACGCGCAAATGTAATATCGAACTTTTAAGGGTATCAAGAGAAGCCTATGTATGAGAACCGACTCGTCTTCCACACCAGTGCTGGTAAAATTCCACCGGGGCCAGGAAGCAACTGAAAGTCTATTTGAAGTCGATCAAGCTGAAGCTCCACCCACGTGTCTGATCCGGGGACACCAGTAGGTGCTTTCTGGGGTGCCACACCTGTGCTCTGGTAGTTTGAATTCAGCCAGAACAATAGCCCGTCTGGACCCACCCCCTCCAGCTCCACTGGGTTTCCAAGTCCAAATCCGGGATGGCAGCGAGGGGCAAATCAGGGCTCAGCTGTCAAGTGTCCAGGTGGGACCTCTGTCACTGTCCCCTGAACGGGCAACAGTATGCCAGCAGGTAAGGCAGGATCCACACTGTCCCTTCAAAGCCACCACTTCAAAGCTCCACTCTGTCTAGGTGCCCCAAGACCAGCAAGAATTTCCCAGATGTAATCTGCTCTTGCCGCCTTTTAGACAGCAAACAGACTCAACTCTCAGCCCTGGGAGGGGAACCCAGACAGTGTCGTCCCAAGGAGCCCATTCACGAATGAAAGAACGGCTAACCGAAAGTTGTGTGATTTGCCCACAGTCTCTGCCTCTCCAGTCAAGTGGGTCCCACGGCCCTGAGCTGGACAGAGGCCACCCAACTGCAGGAATTCAGCCACCTGCAGTTCGGGCCGGAGGAAACGGTCACACGAATGGACAGGGGGAGCACCTGTGCCTCCTTCCTCACACCCGGCCTGGCAGCCCTGCCTACCGTCCACATGCTTCCTGCTCCCCAGCTCCAGAATTCTCTTTGGAAACTACAGGCAACACTGGAAACCGGGCTGGATTTTTTAAATGTGATTTAATTAATTAATCATTTGTTTTATTTATTTATTTATTTATTTACTAAATTCATACGTAATCTCTACACCTAACGTGGGGCTCAAACTCACGACCGTATGACCCCCAAATCAAGAGTCAAGGCTGTTCCAGCAGAGCCAGCCAGGCGCCCTCTTGATTATACCTTCCAAACAACAAAATATCCTCCCAGAAAATTTCTGTCCTGATCTGATCTTCGCACACCCAAAGGGAGCATCCCCTCCCTTTCCTTGCTCAGGGACTCACTCCTGTGTTCTGGGTGGAGGGAACACAATGGTGACAAGGGACATACCTTTCTGTTTTCTTTTTTGTTATAATTTTATTTTTTTTATTTTTGAAAATTTACGTCCAAATTGGTTAGCATATACTGCAACAATGATTTCAGGAGTACATTCCCTAGTGCCCTTTACCCATTTAGCCCATCCCCCCTTCTCACAACCCCTCCAGTATCCCTGTTTGTTCTCCATATTTCTGAGTCTCTTCTGTTTTGTCCCCCTCCCTGTTTTTATATTAGTTTTGTTTCCCTTCCCTTATGTTCATCCCTTTTGTCTCTTGAAGTCCTCATATGAGTGAAGTCATATGATTTTTTTCTTTCTCTGACGAATTTCACTTAGCATAATATCCTCCAGTTCCATCCATGTAGCTGCACATGGCAAGATTTCATTCATTTTGATAAGGCACAGACCTTTCTTCCAGGCGGAAGGTGAGGCTGTTCACAGGTCTCTCTCTGAAACCCAGCGATCCACTGAGGAACTCCCAGGCATCTGGAGGGATCCGTGTGTAACACGATGAAGAGTAAAAACGTCAGGAGGACGTCTGCCGCCAGGGCAAGTCGTCAGGCGTGCAGAACTTTTCAGGACTCCAGGACATCCTCCCACACTTCACACGGCTTTGTGAAGACATCCGAAGGAGGGAAGGAGGAAGTGCATTTGACTAACGAAATAGCTCAACTGGTTTTCAGACACATTGAGAAAATACAGAAAATAACACGTTTCCAAAGATTTGTAGCTGCATAACGTTTTCTCTTCCTGCAAACAGAAATCATTGCTGCAACCTGCCAGCATACATGGCCTCCAGTCTTTGTTCCTTGTAAATGAGGACTTTGCTACAAGTGATAAAATTCTATTACTGTGAGTTAAACACATACACACGCAAACACACACACACACGCACCCACACACACACAAAAGGGCCACCAGGGTGGCACAGTAGGTTAAGCGTCTGACTTCGACTCAGGTCACGATCTCGAGCCCTTCGTCCAGCTCTGTGCTGTAAGCTAGGAGCCTGGAGCCTGCTTCTGATTCTGTGTCTCCCTCTCTCTCTGCTCCGCCACTGCTCACACCCCATCTTCCTCTCTAAAAAAGGAACAAACATTAATAAATAAATGAATAAATAAATAAATAAATAATTACATAACCCAAGGAAACCTCTCTGAAGGGACCGTGTTGCAGCTGGGAGACAACCTAGCACAGGGAATGCTGTCTGCATGAAAAGCAGGGAGCTTCTGGGAGCAAAGGGAAAGGCCGGCTGCAATTCTAATGAATAGTAATTGTTACTGCCCAGAGATCAAGACACCAATCCGTCAAGCCACCGACTCCCCACCAACTCCCAGAAATGATACAGCAGCCTCGACAGGCACCCCACGGTTAGACATTACAGAGCAGAGAAATAAAGTGCCCTCTTTGCCTAGAAACAAGCCAGTCTCAAGCATATGCCACTTACACCCACGAACCACTCTGTCACACACAAGAACCCCAGGGTCCCCGGCATCCCATCTACACATCCATGTCGACAAGCACATCACTGACGCTGACCCAGGCTCAAGGGGAGGCCTTAGACTCCACCTCTCAAAGGGAGTAGTAGCGAAGCCCCTACCTCCCATCGCGACGTTGATGTCATCATAGGCCACCTCTCAGCAAGTCTACCATGTCACCACTTGTAGGACGCATCCTGATGTCACAGGAATCAAAATGTGAAAGCAGCGTCAAGATGGAATCGGCACTTGCACGCCGGTTTGTGATGGGAGACGTGTCTCCGCTGCCGGTGCAGCTCAAAGTTTGAACCCGGGCTACTTTACGTTCCAAAGTGAGGGCCAGGGAGCAGTCATTCCAGGCTGACATCATCTATCGCACGGAGGGGATCCCTAAACAACCACTAACGTTTTCTATTCTAGAAACTTCTGCACAAATGCCAAAGGAAGATGTACAGTAAACCCTCATGAATGCATCACCCATCTTCCACCAGTATCAACCCACAGGGTCACTTAATCATTGATGCATACCCTGACCTAACCCAGGGCGTCGCATTCCCAGAGGGTGGGTGAGGTCACGTGTAAATACTGAGACATACGGTGGCACCGTGAGCCCTTTGTGTTGTCCTCCTTGCAATCCACGTGGCTGAGCAATACATATCACTTCTTTACCTAGATGCCACCGGGTAAATCTGAAGTGGATGTGCCAGGGCTCACACTGGCCACAAATGAGTTTCTAGGGAAGCAAGGGGAGGAAACGGTTAGAATACTATCACATGGGGTAGGGAGGGGAGTAAAAACCAAGGTGGGGGCAGCCACAGTTTCTCTGGAAATAATGAGTGTGGTGGCACTTTGGGCAAAACGTTAAAAACAGGGGCCCCTGGGTGGCTCAGCTAGTTGAGTGTCCAACTTCCGTTCAGGTCATGATCTCACCATTGGTGAGTTCAAGCCCTGCGTCAGGCTCTGTACTGAAAGCCAAGAGCATGGAGCCTTTTTTGGATTCTATATCTCCCTCTATCTCTGCCCCTCCCCCAGTCGCATTCTGTGGGTGTGTCTGTCTCTCCCTCTCAAAAATAAACAAACATTAAAACATTTGAAAAAGTAACAAAACCAGGGTCACTCAGCTGCCACTCAGGGGAGTATACAACTCTTGTAGGAGGGTCATGGGTCTGTGCAGACGTTGCTTCAAATCTTAAAAAATAAATCGAAATTAGGGGCACCTGGGTGGCTCAGTCTGTTTAGCTTCTGACTCTTGATTTCAGCTCACATCATGATCTTTTTTGTTGGTGAGAGTTGTGTCCCATGTCGGGTTTGTGCTGACAGTGAGGAACCCGCTTGGGATTCTCTCTCCCTCTGTCTCTGCCCCTCCTCCTCTCTCTCTCTGTCCCTCTCAAAATGAACACAACTTTTACAAAATTTAAAGGTAACATAAAAAAGAAAATAAGGTGTTGGAGATGAAGACATCCTCAACCCTCTATTTGTGCAATGTGACAATCCTTTAGTCACTGCTTTAATTACAAGTTAAATTTTTTTATTTTTTTACGTTCATTTTGAGAGCAAGCACTTGCGTGAGCGGGGGAGGGGAGAGAGAGAATGCCAAGCAGGGTCCGTGCTGTCAGCGCAGAGACCGATGCCATGCTCAAACCCCACAAACCATGAGACTATGACCTGAGCCGAGATCAAGAGGCAGATGCTCAACCAACTGAGCCACACCGGCACCCGTAGTTAATGATTTTTAAAGCAACTTCCATTATTTTGTTCCCATTAGAAGTTTAAAAATAGCTTTTACTTAATTTTCCAAGAGCATCCTGGCCTGGAAACCAGAGCCATGGCTCCCAGGCCTGGAGGCTAAGCTGTGGGCCGCCCCCCAGCACCAGTGGAGAAAGGTTCTGTTTGCCTTCTCTGTGGATGGCTGGCCAGACGCACCAAAGACACTCCAAGCCAGTGGGACGGTGGCCACCGGTTGCACAGGAGAGGCCAACGTACCCTCTAACTGCTGGATGTGCCCCGATGCGTGTCTCCGAAACCCTGTGTGCAGCCTCTCCGTGGCGGGGAGGGAAGGAACCGTCCCAGGGTCGCCTGAGCGACAGGGATCTTGTGCCAGAGCCTCTTGAGTTGGCCTGGTGGTGGCTGCCAGCCCCCAGTGCGGGCAGACCCTCCCGCCTGCCACACTGGCTGGTATAAGACTCAGCACTGGGTCTGAGCTTCGGGAGAAGCAGCCTAGTGGGTTCCAGGGGCTGAGACGATGGGGAAGGATGCAGCCCTGGGCACTTCTTGGGACCTTGAGAGGACAGCAGCAGGACAGGAAAGCCCACACAGAGGGTGGAAGAGGAGTGGAGACTGGGTGGAAAGCACGCGCCTGTACACACATGCGCACACGCACACACTCCAGTCTCCTGGGGTCCTGGAGGAAGAGCAGCCTCAGCTGGCCCTGACCGTGGAAGAGTCGCCCTGCCCTGTTGGCCTATTGCCTGGGCCCCCGGCTGCACTGATTCCGGGGCCGCTACCCTGGGGTCTGGACACTTGGCCCTCCTGTGGAGGACACCCCTGTCCTGAACTGCCACTTCCAGCTGTGGTATTCTATCAGCTGGTTTCCACACTACTACTTCCACGTGGCAGAAGTGCCTTCATGGCCCCGAGCACCAGAGAAAACCACGGCAGCCACTTCTCAAGTCAAGGCAGCTTATTCTCACAAGTCTTTATTGGCAGTGAGAAACGCTCCACTACTGCCTTGAAAGCCAGCAATAAATAATGCCGTGATAAAACGAGTTCAAAGTAGACGGTACCTACTCTGTCATACAATCAGGAAGTTCACAAAAGATGAATAGAAAACACAGGGAAACTGTCAAACGTCCAATGAAAAGCAGAAACGACATGTAAAGAGACGTGTCGTTTCTATCTCTGTCCCAGCTGCATAAGAAATAAGGCTCCATGATCTGAGCACATTCCTTGGTGGCTTTTTTATATGCCACCTCAAAATTATAAGTTACGTTGGCTACTCTAACCTGAAATGGCTCTCTCCTCAAAATCTACACATGGAGATGGGGCGCCTGGGTGGCTCAGTCACTTACGCGTCCGACTTCAGCTCAGGTCATGATCTCACAGTTCGTGAGTTCGAGCCCCACGCCCGGCCCCGTGCTGACAGACAGCTCAGAGCCTGGAGCCTGCTTCGGATTGTGTGTCTTCTCCTGTCTCTGCGGCATCCATGCTCATGCTCTGTCTCTCTCTCTGTCTTTCAATAATAAAGAAACATTAAAAAAAATTAAATAAAATCTACAAATGGAGAATGAGGTCCACTCCTTAAACTTGTTTACAAACAAATCTAAACAGCTGATTTCCGTAAGAACAATAAGGCCTTTATTAGGGTTGCACTCCATTGTTTCCAGGATCTTGCATCTTGCTCTGTGCTGAGCACCCAGCGCCCTGGCCCGAGGTGGGAGACCAGTGCACCCTGATTGGTCCTCTGAGAGTTCTGCTGCCAGGGGTCTAAGGTTCGGGTTGGGGGAGAGAAGGGGGTGGGCAGGGTTCCGGGGAAGAGGTGGCCAGGTTGCCCCACCCAGGCTTTCTGGGGTCTCGGCTCCCAGGTTGTGCGGGTCACTCCAGGCAAACTGCCCAGGCCCCCAGGGACCAGGCTCAGAAAGAGCATACCGGCCCTGGGAGATTTTCACAGTGTTTCAATCAGCTTTGCACTCCAAGTTTCATTAGCTGATAGTCAACACCAGATATTTTTAATCTCTTCACACTGCACAAGAAAGCATTTCTTGCTAGAAAAAGTGTAGTTAAGGTGAGTCATTAAAACACAACGACAATTGCTGCAAATTAAGTCTGCTTATATCAAAACCATGGTTGTAGAGCTAAGGGACATTCGTAAAGGATAATGCAGGCTGTGTCACGGTGATTTTACAAACATGGTAAAATCCTTTTCTCTGTCAGGGTTTCTTAACAAACAATTAAACAATGATAATTACAATACATGCACAGGTTATAAAAGACCGTATTTGTCGTAGGATTCATACATACAGCCATGACAGTACATTCATTTGAAAGACTAAACTGAGATATAAGAACATCAATTGATTCCAAAGGATATTTATAGCCCGGATATACATGAAAGTCAGGAACTCTCTATAGGGAGTGACAAATTTACAGAAATGTACGAAACATTAAATGCTAAATGAGTTTCTCTATCCTATTCACGAATTTTTCAGTAATCAAACACTGTAATAAAATATCTCAGGGTCCATATAACAAGGATTAACAGATGAAAGATCTGGTTGAAGTTTCAAATGTAGTCACTGCTGGGCTCAGCGTGCTGCAAGACCATCGGGAGAAGCAGTGTGGGTAAACTGCAAGATAAAAGGAAAGAATCAGTCTTAAGACAGCCCGAAAAGCACCTTCCGGGGCCCCAGGTGGGGCCTAGCGCGTGTCCCCCCTCCCCAAAGACCTTCCTGGCTGAAGAGATTTGAGAATCTAGAGAAAATATGAAGCATTTTGCATTATCAATGAGAATTATTCGATTGAGTTCCTACTGGCTTAAGACTGAAAGTTCCCAAATTAAAAAAAACAAGATGAAGGAATCAATCAACTATTCTTTTATTTTGTCAGGATTTTAAGTAATCTCCACTCCAAAATGGGGCTCAAACTCACTACCCTAAGTTCAAGTGTCATAGGCTCCACCTGGCCTCCAGCCAGGAGCTCCCAACAATCAAACACTGTGGCTGAGACAGGAAAACAGGATGAGAGCAGAACAAAGCCCACCCCTGGAGGTCCTCAGAGCAGGGAGAAGAGGGCCGGGCTCCGGGGCCCACACCCGAAATCTCCATGTTCAAACTCAGCGCCTCAGAGGGCAATGTGCTTCCGCTTTCAAAAGCTAATCTCAACTGAGAGGCCACCAGTGTCACTCATGTGAGGACGAGAATCCTCTTGGGCCTGGTCCATTCAAGAAGGTGTGCGTAAAACAAGCCAGCCAGGGCCTGTTGACCCGGGAGCTCCACCAGACCAGGCAAAGGCCAGTGCCACTTGCTCCCGAACGACCGGGAAGGTCAGCTCAGACCTGGAAAATTTCCTACTGCTCCAACAGCAATCCTGCCTCCCTACCAAAAAAGACATTAGCAGACACTGAACCCAAACTTCTTTTTTTACGAAAAGAGTGGAAATACAGTTTTCTCTGGAAAAACTGAGAACACACCAACCTCTTTAAGTGTAAGCACACAAACACCAGCATCCTCTTAGCAGGTGTAGAGAAGCTCGTGTGTGTGTGTGTGTGTGTGTGTGCGTGTGTGTGCGTGTGTGTATGTGTGTGTGTTTGTGAGTCTATGTGCGTCTGCGTGTCTGTGTATTTCTGAAAGTCCCTAAGTGAGCCTGCTGCGGCTCTCCTGGCTCACATGGACATTGCGCAGACAGGACACAGGGTGTCCGACTGTGGCCTGCACGGACGGTGCCCTCTACTCACCAACAGGAGGCGTCGGCAGGATTAAGACACGACTGGCTGAATCCAGCCTCTGTGGTGCAGATACTATGCCTGCTCCAAGCAACACAAGGGGCAGCGTGCAAATGCAGTATGCGGTTAGTCTTTTTTTTTCAACGTTTTTTTTTTTTTTTTTTTTTTATTTTTGGGACAGAGAGAGACAGAGCATGAACGGGGGAGGGGCAGAGAGAGAGGGAGACACAGAATCGGAAACAGGCTCCAGGCTCCGAGCCATCAGCCCAGAGCCTGACGCGGGGCTCGAACTCACGGACTGCGAGATCGTGACCTGGCTGAAGTCGGACGCTTAACCGACTGCGCCACCCAGGCGCCCCTTGCGGTTAGTCTTAAAATAGCACATGAGGGCACAAATACAGCCCCACACATTCTAAACCACAGCAGCAACCACTGAGGGCTCCCGGGGCACTTCTGAGTGGGGTTCTCTCCACCCGCAAGCAGCCGGGGGAGTCCCCGGGAGTTCACTCTCAAATAGCAAAGGGGCAGTAGAGGCCATGAAAACACTTTCGCCGTGTCCATCTGCCATCTTGTGAAAGAGGGGCCAGGGCTGCCCATCACATACGTAGCTCTGCAAGTGACGCTCTGAGGCTGGTCCAACGCTCTGAGGACACCCACGATGCCTAGTTGTAGTAGTGGAGAGAATACGCTAATATTCCATCAGATAGAAATGTTAAAAAAAAATCTCAATCATTGTGAAACTTTGATAAGCAGAAGTCAGGAGTAATCTTAGATCATCCGAGCCTGAGCATGCCACAGCATCTGAACGCCTTGTTACATATTAAGTCGGCCATTCTCCATCAGTGTTCACATTCCAACCCAAGAGCCTCCCATACCTCCGCCAAGAGGCTGGGGCAGAGCAGCACGTCACATACAGACCGGCAACATCTTCTTTGGCTGCATAGAGGACAGAGAGGAAGTGACCCAGAAGTCTGCAGGGAGAGTCTCTGCTGACTCAGCAGGTAAGTCAAGAGTGTCTTGATCTACATTGCTATCTCTAAGAAGGTGCCCTCCTGAAGCTTCTATCATCATCCTGGGAAATTACAGGACACATTGTGAAATAAAAACCAAAACTATATAGTAAGGTTACCAGCCCTTTAAAATGACCGCACTCTGCAAGTTTGTTTACACCTGTTTACCCCCATTCCTGACAGCCATTGGGGGCCCCCTGCCCAGATGGCTGCCCCAGGCGGTAAAGGGAGGCAGGGCCGTATTTGTGCCAGGACACTGACTGGGCACAAGTCAGGACACTCCTGGGCTGACTGGACCTGCCGCACTGTCTTTGTGAAATCACCTTCCTGCTATAGAAGATACTACCTTTTGGTTTTCAAAACAGTCTTTAAGCTGCGGACAGTGCTACACGCTAGGACGGTCCCACCACACCCTTTCACATGTCCTATTCTCGTCACACTTGAGTGTTCTTATGGCAATGAAGACAGTCTTAAGTAGTGGTGTGGGAGTAAATCAGTCCTGCTGTTGTATAAGGAGAAATCAACACTTCGTGTCTTTTTAAATAAACGACTGTAACCTTCTCCCAGAGCACAGGGCCCTGGACTGCAGAGAGACCTCCGGCCGCCCCCAAACACAACTTACAGGCTCTATTGCCAGGCTGCCATCAACGTGTTATGATGTGAAAAATATTTCTCAAGACTATCAAAAGTCAAATATCAAAAGGAAAGAAACCAAACTCCTCACCTCTGTTAAAATATTGGTTTCTCAATAGCTCATTGGTTTGGTAGTTTTTTAAGTTTTTGTAGGTACATTAATTTATTTTTGAAAGAGACAGAAACAGTATGAGTTGCGGAAGGGCAGAGAGCTAGGGAGAGAGAGAATCCGAAGCAGAATCGCCATTGTCACCGCTGAGCCCAATGGGAGGCTCAAACTCACGAAGTGTGAGATCCTGACCTGAGCTGAAAGCAAGACTCAGATGCTTAAATGATTGAGCTACCAGGCGCCCCTGTTTGTTAGATTTTCAGAGAGAGAGGGAGAAAGTGAGAACGATTGTGTGTGAGCGAGAGAGGGGCCGATGGAAAGGGTGACAGAGGACCCAAAGCAGGCTCCACGCAGACAGCAGCCAGCCCAATGCTGGCCTCAGACTCACAAGCAGTGTGATCCTGACCTGAGCCAAAGTCAGACACTCAACCAACTGAGCCACACAGGCGCCCCAAAGCTCATTTGTTAATAAATTAAGAGTGAAGCTTAACTTGTAAGGTAAAATTATCTCCACATTTGGAAGAGTAGTCTGGTACATGATTCCTACAAACATAATAATCTACGTTCCTTTTTCTTTTTTTTTTTTTTTAAGATTTTACTTTTAGGAAATCTCTACCCCCAACACAGGGCTCAAAGTGACAACCCAGAGATTATGAGTCACGCTGTCCTCCGACTCAGCCAGCCAGGCACCCCCAAATATAATACTTAACAGTTAACGCAAATTTAGATATCATTAGCCCGAAAACTTATTTCACCGACCCTTTGGTCAGTCCCCATGACCAAAAGGTGGTTCAACTCCCATTCCAAGATAGCACGAGCCTGAAATCACGAGCAAACACCCCAAAAGTTATGTCAATCTAAAGGATGACGACATATTGCACTTGCGTTGAAACCAAGACTTCAAACTCAAAACAATATCCATTGAATCCTAATAGTGTATTTTCAATCAGAGATGTTAACGTGGAGTCCATTAATGGGCTTGATTTACTTATCTTTGAGAGGCAGAGAGACAGCACGAGCAGGGGAGGGCCAGCGAGAGATGGAGAGAGAGAATCCCAAACAGACTCCATGTTGTCGGCACGGAGCCCGACTTGGGGCTCGACGCCACCAACTATGAGATCATGACCTGAGCCCAAAGCAAGGGTCGAGCGCCGAATCATCTGAGCCCCCCAGGAAGCCCACAGGAATGGGCCTTTGGGGAGAGGGGTCCATGCTCTCCGGGAAATTAGACAAGGGTGTCGTGGAGGGGGATTTGCAGTGGGGACACTGAGGGCATTCCCAAAGGTGTTCAGTGTTCTGTAGAAGGATCAAAAGATTCCTGATTCTCCATTGAGCCCATGAGTCAAACAGAATTCCACAGGGAAATCAGAAACAGAAGCCATGAAACTTCCACGTGGCACACGAAGTAAGAGTGTTTCTCTCTCCACATAAGAGCTAAATGCACGCCAGTCTCACGAGCCTGTGAGGGGAAGGGACAGGCAGAGCTCAGGCAGGAGGAGGTAGCACCGAGGACTCTGTGCCACACAGCACAGACCGGGCCTGGGGAGAGAGGACTAGCTGTGCGGTGAAGCTACGCGCTGCCTTGCTCCAATACAGGTTGCAGGGTCTCCAGCAGGAGAGCAGTGGGCGGGTGCGGACGGCCCGGTGTCACCTGTGTGTTCTGGGTCGGGTTCTGCACCAGAAGCGCCAGGGCGGTGACATCGAAGGTCCCATCTGAGGCCATCAACGTGCCGTGAACTCCACTGTCTACGCGATTGTTGGCATCCGCTTTAAGGCCAATCGATAGGACCCAGCGAATCACTGGGTCCTTCCTCCAAACCAGCACCTCTGCCGACAGTCAACACCCATGGCCACGGTGGCTGCCAAAAGCTCTCTCCATCACAACCACACCCTGTAATGCAGGACAAGGATCTCTGCTGTGTGCCCGAAGCCTATGCTTCAGCTGCACACTCCGGGTGTTCTGGAAAACCTTCCTCCCGTCAGACAACACTGTTGGCCCCGTGCCTGGGCACCTTGTCACTTCAACACAAACGTCTCAGTTCTAATCGCAAAGCCCGCTTTGTGGACTCAGTTGAAAATCAGAGAGACCTGAAAAGACTCCCCAGCATATTAAGAGACTGTGACGGGATACCTCACGTTCATGCAAAGTAACAAAGACTGCATTTGCTTTAGGAGACATGGAAAAATCACCAGATGATTCACTAGTTACTTCTGGTGAAAGACTGCTTCTGTCAACTGTGAAGAGATTTAAAAGGAAGTACACACTACAGGAAACACATTTACCCAATTCATTTCCAAGGTCTTTCACTAGGTAAAATAGCAGTTGTTCAAACGCACGGACACGCTTCAAACATTTGCAGATCCTTATTACATTTCTCTGTTACATACCTTATAATTAAATTATGTATATACACAACGTGTATCACAAAGGTTGGCTTCTGGCTTTTCTTGTGATTCACAATAACTCAATCACAGCTAGGCTATCCTTCAACTGGGCCATCCCCGCTGCCCCTTTTTCTCAAGTTTATTGATTTTTGAGAGAGACACAGACAGAGACAGAGACAGAGACACAGCAAGAAAATGGGGGAGTGGCAGACGAAGGGAGGGAGGGACAGAATCCCACCTAGGCTCCACACTGTCAGCGCAGAACACGACAAAGGGCTCGAACCCACGGACCGTGACATCATGAGCTGAGCTGAAGTCGGAGCCTTAACCGGACGAGCCCTCCAGACGCCCCTCGCTTCTGGATTTTCAATCGGCCCCCAGCACCGAACTCTGTGCTGAAGAACCAGAGTTACAAGCCCACATCCTGGAGGCATGGAAGACTCGTCTGCCTTTTGTGGTTAGTTACTTCCTCAGCTTTCAGACACCCAATTCCTTGCTGTGGCTGCGCCCCTCCCGGTTACAGAACTCTGCCTCCTCCGTGCGGTAAGATGGACGAGCACTGTGACCGCCAGGGACCAAGCCTACTGAGCAGGGTCCCGATTTCCCTCAAGGACTCAATTCTCGACACCACACAAGATTTTCCAATCACCTGCTCCAATGGAAACCTCAGGTGAGTGCTTCCCAGCCTTACAGTTAGAGTCCACTCAAAGACATTGAGAAATCTGTGGAATTCTACAGGGAGTAGGCACACGTATGAGGTCTCCTAACCTGTGACTGACAACACGCGTCTCACAGGACATAAACGAAGCAGTGAGGTGGTCGTTCGTAACAAGAATCGTGCCATCAAATACGACGTGACCACGGCCGTGACTGAGACTCATTCTCCTGAGGCGGACATTGTCAACACTAGGCACCTTTCGTGGAGCCTTATGGGGCTCTACCTCACCGCCACCTCCCTGAGAACTTCACTCCTCATAGCCCACTGTACCCAGAAGCCTTACCAGAAACAGTCGGTTAACACATATTTTATAAGTGACGTGTATATGCTGCATTCCTTCATAAAACAAGGTAAATGTGATTAAGAAAACCATAAAGAAGAGAAAATACATTTACAACACTCTACTGGATGGAAACACATAACTTACATATAAGTGGACCTGATCTTCAAACCCCGGCTGTTCAAGGGTCAACCGTATGTTTCTGGGACTGGCCATGCATGTCCACAGAGACCACAGTATGATCCACTCTCAGACACTGCGTTATACCTATGGTAACACAGAACCCAAGTGAGCGATTTGAACATCTCAGCCCCGGAGAAAGTCACCTACACACACTCTGTGAAACTGAATCAAATGCTGGGGCAAACAACTCAATAAACGCTGTCCTCGTATGACCAAGTACTTAACCCATACCTCCTGAAGATGACAAAATAAACGCAGGAAACACAGTGAAATGTTTTGGCCAATTTTTGTGACCTCTGGACTTACAAGACATACACATTTCTGGGAGCAGTGGGTGTGAGAGCCAGAGGGCACTACCACGAATCTTAATGTTTTCATTACAGAAAGTATAAGGTTGTGGAAGAAAACACACTGGCAACATCCAAGGGACCGAATTTTCCCAGCATGGTTCCAGGAGCAAAAGGCCCTGGAGGCCTTTTTATGTCCGTGGAGGACATAATACTGCTTTGCAGCTATAGAGTGTATTGAACAAACGAACAGCTCCTGCTTTCAAAACAGGTACAGCTGAAAAGTGCTCAGCAAGGTGACAAGAAACACAATGCTTATTTTTTAAAGTTTTTGGTGTTTTTCAGCTTGTCCGCCCAATTTGCTGAGTCCCAGGGCACCTTGGGAAGGGTTTTCAATTCAGTGGCTCCAATTCAGTGCCTGTGGGGAAGCAGAGTGATGAAATGGGAGGTGGGGGGTGTCAACGGCCACGTGAGGTCTCCCGACACGGGGAGGGGTCTGCAGGCAGAGACACCACGGATCTAGAGGAATGAGGCCAGTAAGACCACCCACACGCTGCAAACAGGCAGGGGACACCAACCTGGTCATGCAGGCTCGTCGCTGGCGTGGCTGGGGTGGACCTTTTGTTTTCTGGCGAGCAACCAGCGGATGGATTTTGTGATGCCCTTCTTCTTGGGGGCGTTGTTCAGTGAGTCCTGGTTATTGCTAGTGTTGCTGAGGTTGCTCGAGGGGCCATCCTGAGAGGCTGTGGATCTGGGGGACGCACAGGAGAGCATCTTCCACACGTGCTCGTCGCACGACACACCGCCCCACGTGATTAGAAGCACAATCCCCCAGCTTCTAGGGAGGGCTGCGCCCTGGGAGCTGACACTGTCTCCCTCCCAAGTATATCTGGAGTCCAAGCACCTTGGGTGGAGAACGCTCAGCACCCCTCCCTGGCCGTGACCCGGGAGCACGGAGGACATGCACACCTGAGCCACCCCAGGACGTGGTGCGAGTAACAGAGAGGCTGCTGGAGCTGCCTGGTGGGGGTGGGGGGAAGAGAGCATGGCTCCTGACAACCCCACAGGGCACAGTGCAGCCCAGGAGAGGAGCCCTAGGGAGCATGTCACCCAGGATCCACCGGGAGGAAAAGGCAGGTCTCAGGACTGCTGGTGTGTAGGATCTGAGCAAACGAGGTTGCCCTACAGCCACCAGCATCACAAGACTCTGGTCTTTCCCACCTGCCTTTTGCCCTGCTGGCCACACCCAGGGCACCCAGGCAGGTATCCCAAGAACACCGTGCACGTAAACTCAGTTCATTGGCCTGTCTTTGGAATCGCTGTTCCGACCCTTTCTCCCCCATGGAGAGATCAAAGGTTTCTCAGAGCTGAAAACCAGCCCACAGGCATATCTCCTACGATGCCTGTTGTGCCCCTTACTTTATGGCGTCCCTGATGTCCTCGTGGCTGGCCTTGGGCAGTGCCCCTTGCTGCAGCCTGTCCAAGCTCAGGGACCTCTGGGAAGAAGGAGCTGATGGTTCACATCATGTCCTTGCCACACTATCTTGTGACTCTTCCTCCAAAGGCAGCAACTGTGGGGTGGAGAGGAGAGTGACATGAGTTCACCGTGCACCCAGACAGAGGAGCACACAACCCTGAAATGACAGCCAGCAACTCATTTGAAAAGCTATGAGCTGTGCTTTCTGCAGCGTCCAAAACGACTTCCTAGGATCGGCCTAACGCCAGGCGAAAGGGTGGATTCGCGTCCGGGCAGTGGGCCCACTGAGACCCCCAGCCCATCTGCACCGAGGTGTGTACCTTCCCCAGGACCTCGCACCACCAGGAGACCGGCCACAGAAGGTAGAGGTGGAGACCCAGACCATGTCACCATACACCACGGCCAGCTGAGAAGGAAGGTACTTGGTTCCTGAGGCCATTCAGCGCAAACCCTGGTGAGCACGGAGCCCTCCCATGCACGATTGTGCAAAGCTCTTTGTTTGGGGGAAATGGAGCGAGCTTGTGGCCTAATCCACTGTCACTTCTGGTAGCGATGCAAGGCTGGAATCTACAGGGACGTGTGTAAAATGACAAGGCACCCAACCCCCTGACCCCACACTCGGGTCTGACTTCTGCTTCTCGGGGACATTTCGGTTGAGGTTACAAACTGACGGACTCATCGGCAGCTTACAGACAGTCTGCTCGACACGGTGGAGACACAGTGTCCCTTGGCTGCCGTCACGACAAATGAACCCCTTCTGACTCCATTTTTCCTTCTGTCACAGGTTGTGGGTCTGTGGCTATGTGGCTGTGGGCCCTGGAAAGGACCGTGGGGCCATGGACCCGCCAGCGTTATGACCCTTGGCAGGTCCTGGTGGTGAGTCAGGGCCGGATCTCATGAAACACACGTGTAGGACTGGCGAGACAGGCACAGCCAACTGGGTTTGTACCAGGACCTCCGAAGCTGCATGGGGCTCGGGACTCCCATGGAGGTCAGCACCAAGTGGAGCTGAGCTCAGGGAAGACACAAGCATAACCAACAATTACAGACACCTGCCTCCTCTCCTGATTTCCATGACAATCATCAGACAACGAAAGGCTACCTTAACAGGCTACACATTATCTACAGAAAACCAAACAGGGTTAGACTTGCTTCACGCAAGTAGATTTCATACCCAGGTGGAAGCAAGGATATGGAGAAAACAAACGCCAAAAGGAACAGGACAGGCAGCCACACTAGCGACCAGGCTATGAGGTGAGCAGAGACGGAGGGTTCCGGGAGCCACCCTCCCGTGTCGCAGCGCAGTCCACACACAGGCCCCCGCCCAGCACTGGGTCCTGCCAGACTTGGTCCTATGGGCCATTTCAGTCTCAACCAGAACGGGAGACTCCCGCAAGGCTGGGAAGTGCAATGCCCGTGCTGGCCCTGTCCGCATGGACCTGACACCCACTGCACATACACCTAGACTTCATCCCCCAAAACCTCCAAAGAGCCCTCCAAGTAGCCATCAGTGAGCTGGGGGAGCAGGCCGTCCTGCCTGGGTGTTCATCACACGACCCTCATGAACCTCATGGTTCTTACTCCTGAGACAACCATCCTATCAAGAGATTGTGCTCGTCGCATCATTGTTTGCTTTATCGCATTCTCTCCTGTTAAGAAAGAACTTTGGCCTTCTCTGGATCATTCTCCATCCTGTGGTTCTTTTCCAACAAAGTTCTGTCTGTTGTCCACTCAGGGACAGTATCTCACAGTCATTTTTTCTACTTTTAACTGGGGTGTCAGACCATTTTCTTGTCACCGTGGGATCCCTTGGGCCAAAGGGTCCTTCAACAATTGCCTTTCAGCACTATGTGGACAAATGTAAGCCCAGGGCATTTCAAAGTGCCCAGCAGCAATGCTCATGTGGAGTCAGGGTCACGGATATTGGGAAGGAGCTATCCTCCCTTCTGGGATGAGAGGAATGTGGAGGTAGACATTTCTGTTGCAGCTTGATTTCATAATTTGCTGAACTGAAACACTTTGGCCCTGTTTCTAGCCATTCTGATTTCCCTGGCCATAATGATAACCATGTCTCTGGTCTCAGGCAAGGACAATGAGACTGTCCCCTGCATAGTGAGTGCTGGCCACTCCTAACCAGCTCTGAATCTGGTCTGTGCAGCACGTGTCAATGACGTTTCTTGAAAGGCCGCAGAGAAGAGCTTGAAGCACCACAGAGGAGACGCCCTTTCCTGCTGGCTCTGTCTCCAGGCCAAGAGGGGGGACGCCAGGGGCCCCCTCTTTACTTGATGTGAGTCAGATGGGCGTGTTCTGTCTCCCGAGACCATAAGGATTTGTGAAACGGAAGTCAGCCTCTCTTTTTTCCAGAGAGCAAGGAGCCACTGGACTCCCGTGGAGGGTTCAAGTGTGGAGGGTTAGCCAGTGGCTGATGCCGGGCACGTGGGCTGGCGGGTGCTCCTTCACAGCTGCTGACCGCTTCGTGCCCAGAGCCTTTGCTGAGGGGAGCAGCTGACAGCCCAATTAAGTGACTCCACCCTAGGGGCTCGGGGCTCCATGGAACTTTTCTGGAGACTTCTGTGGCCAAGGGGGACATTTGTCTGTTAGTCTAACTGCACAGAGGCCAGAGACGCTTTTGCCTCCTGTGTACGGGAGCTGCGAGGTGTGGTTCCCAAGGATCCTGCCGCGGATGCCCCTGGGGCGCCCGATAGTGGCTGGTGGAGGAAAACCTGGGGTCACCTGGCATCACAGCGAGGGTCTTGGCACACGTGGGCCGATGGCAGGTGAAGGCCAGAGGGACGTATAGGAGTGCTTCCCGGTCAGTTGGGCAGGAGGTGGTGCAGACACGCTGGATGACAGCTTGACTGGGGGCAGGCGCTGCTCCACCTCGGGGACGTCTGGGCCGCGGGGATGCGTTGCACCTGCTGGGCCCGGGAGACCCTGTCTCCACAGGACCCGGCTAGCGGGCTTGCACTGGAGCCAGGGGCAAGGATGCCTTCCTTGGAGACCTTTTTCTGTGACCTCATTTTCCTAATTGACGGGTTTTGGCCTGGCTGACAAAGTCCCCTTTTCTTTAGATAACAACCTTGGTGTGTATGTGCGTGTTTGTTGATTGTTTCCCTCCGTATTGCAGGCGGACGCACGTCGGCAGCATCCCAGCTTCCAGGTTCCGTCTGGCGGACAGCCCCACGGATGCCAGCAGCAGCAGCAGCAGCAGCGCGGTGTTGCGGCGCCCCCGGAAAGGCCGTGTGGCCCGTCTGCGACATGAGCCTTCCAAGGCAAGGACCTCCATCCTCTGGGGGCTCTCGTGGGACCCACCTGCCAGCTCCAATGTCACCTGCCTTTTCCTGTCTGTGAGGCTCTTCTGGAACTAAAGGACTGATAGGCTGCTTTCTCCTTGCCGCTTCCCCCATTCTTCTTTTGCTGCCTTAGAATTTACTTTTGAGAGCTTTTGTTCTTTCTTTGTATCAAGTAGCAATGTGGATTAAGATAGGACCTAGTGTTAAGCACAGCACAATGCAAATTAGTAAGGGTTTGAAACGCTAATGAAGGTTAAATGAACACGTGTACTCATCCTTAAACAACAAAGAATTCACCTTTGGAGTCTAAGTATTTTTGTCCTTTGTCTCTTCGGCTGCGCATATTTTTATATATTTGTGTAAGTTTTGAGTACCTGTAGTTATGGAACAAGTTTGGTGCAGACATCGTCCCAGAGCTAGGGTGCAGCATGACTGAAAAACCCAGATGAGGGGCGCCGGGTGGCTCAGTCGGTCAAGCGTCCGACTGCTGATTTCTGCTCATGTCACGATCTCTGGGTTTGTGAGATCGAGCCCCGGAGCCCCGCAGCGCCGCATGGGGCTCTACGCTGACCACGCCTAGAGCCTGCTTGGGATTCTCTCTCTCTCCCTCTCTCTGCTCGTCGCCCACTTGAAATAAAACAAAGAAAGCAATAAATACATAAAAAGTCAGAGGAGAAGCCTGCACCCCTATGTGTGCACAGTGTAGTGAGAAGAGACCAGCAGCGAAAGGGAAGTAAAAGGCGCTATGTGTGTTAGTTATCTATTTCTATTTGACAGATGATTGACAAGTCCCTAGATGGGTACCTGTGGATAGCCCCAGAGTCCAAGGGTGGCTCTCTGGGCACTGCCCAGTGTGGCAGTGGAGAGAGACACAGAACTGGCAGAGACCAAGCGGTCACGACAAGGTGGAAGGAGCTCAGTGAGCCAGGTGCTCAGGGAAAGGGAGAGCGGTGGCCTGGTCGTGCTGGGTGGGGCCAGGCAAGGTGGAGGCCGAGGAGCACGGTGGTCTGGTCCAGGAGCCCTTGCGCTAAAGCCCACTCGCCAGAGTTCCAGAGTCTGTGTAGATACAGTAGGGGCAGCTTTCTGGAGGACTTGAACTCTGGTTGGGAGCAGAGACGCAGTGCTAGCTGGAAGGAGACACAGGGTAAAAGTTCTGTGGTTTGTGTTTGGTCAGTTTGCTGTTTTGCCCTGGAGCGTCTGTGGTCAGTCGTTGCTGGCTCGTGTTTCTCCTGCATCTTCATTTGTCAGTAGATAGTGGGGTTTTGCCCCAATAGTGATAAATTGTCGTTAGCGTATCACTGTATAGTACAGGTGGATACGGGTTTGATCTAGGTAATAATTTGTAAACGAGTGTTTCTTCAAAAGACATAAGGCACTGAGCATAGCTGAACGGAAGCTCGATACAGACAGCACGCTTTGCGGTGCCGACGCTCGTGTTCAGGACTCCAAATCTCATGGGCTTACTGAGCACAAGTACTGCCTTCTACACTGAAACTCAGGACTCCTACAACGTGAAGCTGTCACCTGCCCCTAAGCCCGTTTTTATCACGTACCCGCCCAGGGCACCCTCCTGTAACCAGCACAGTGATTTGTGAGAGGTTGTCACTCAAATTCTAGGTCAGGATTTCACATTCACGTCCAGCAGGGCATTAACAGAGTGGGTTTGTTTGGTGTTATACAAGGTGTTGCGGGAACTTCGGCATCCCCTAGGGTGATACTGTAAAAGTGTAACTTGGTTTTCAACCAAGTTACAGGAAAGTCTAGAATAGGCACCTGTTAGATGTCTTTGTTCGGCAGGATGCCATGTTTTAATGAGTTGTGTATGTTGTAATGGAGTTTTACGTCCCTGAGTGATAATTGGTAGCGTCTCTGGTAAACACACGTTTACATGTGTGGTGGCACAAAGTTCTGCTTCCAGTCGTGGTTGTTTCTAAATCTTCTCTCAATTATATCCATCCTGTTGTTCTCTTTAAAAGATGTTTGCTCGTTTTGTCTTGGAAATTTTAACTTCCTAGTGTGCAGTAAATCTGATTTCTCTTCCTTTCTTTGCATGCCTCTGTCAGCCTAGTGATGTAAGGAAGCATCGGAGGAAGCGAAAGGGTTTCGTAGTGCAACCTAGCTGTGTTTGTCTGTGGTGTGGGGGAGAGTGCCCGTCTCTTCACAGTGAGGACCCCAGCTGGGTAAGGACGAGCTGCTGGCGTGTGCGGGGAAGTACAGGAGCCGCTGGGGACTCGAGCGTGGCGGCCGGTTTCCACGGTACCTGCGACGGCCACCAGAGCTCGCCGTTATCTCTCGTTTGTGTCTTGCTCGCTGCGCTGCGTACTTACTTCCATGAGACATAGAAGTTTCTAGGAAGAGAAATTACTGAAGCAGAGCCATAGAGTTTCGATTTCGGGATAACCGCTTTTGAGAGCCGTAGCCAGTAGCATTCAATGAGCTCTTCGGGTTCGCCACCTGGTGTGTGCAGTGGTTTAGGATCCTGTTACCTGGCCCTCACAGACATCCCCGCGAGCCACAGCTTGTGTGGTTAGCCCATTTCCAGATGTGCAACCAGAGCCCGAGAGCCCAGGTCCTGTGCATGAGGACACTTTGCAGGGCAAACACTGGCCAAGAAACCACTCTGCCACATACCCCACCTTTGCTCGGGCGCCCTTCTCCCATTTACAGTGCCCCTCACTGGGACAGGACACCTCCTGTGTCCAGGGGACAATGATGTGGGTGTGCCCATTCTCAGGGGAAGCGCCGTGCCTCGGGTCGGAACCCTCGACCAGAGAGTCCGCCTCATAACTGGGATGCCTTGCTTCCTGGATCGTACCCCCATCCCAGACCTTCCCAGCCATGTGCTGACAGGGCCGTGCCTCTGATACAGAGCTGGGCGGCAGCTGGGGGAGCCCCTCCACTGCACAGATGGTGTGTCCGTTCAGTTGAATTCTCGCGTTCAAGTGCCAGTTCAGTCACTGGTTGTTTTGTGACCGGGGTGTATTAATCACCGTCTTTTTCTCCTGCCTTGCCCTCCTGGTAAGTGAGGACAGCAAAAGAATCATGGCCCTTGGGGTGCCCACACACTGCCCATCGGTGCACGGTCCTCAGAGATCAGGAGCTCACATCGGCGACGAGGCACAGGGCACGCCCTGCATTCTGCTGGCTCGTGCTGCCTTTTCCTCTGTGGCAAGCCTTTCTCAAGGAACAGAGGGTCGTGTGATGAACACCCAGGCAGGACGGCCTGCTCCCCCAGCTCACTGATGGCTACTTGGAGGGCTCTTTGGAGGTTTTGGGGGATGAAGTCTAGGTGTATGTGCAGTGGGTGTCAGGTCCATGCGGACAGGGCCAGCACGGGCATTGCACTTCCCAGCCTTGCGGGAGTCTCCCGTTCTGGTTGAGACTGAAATGGCCCATAGGACCAAGTCTGGCAGGACCCAGTGCTGGGCGGGGGCCTGTGTGTGGACTGCGCTGCGACACGGGAGGGTGGCTCCCGGAACCCTCCGTCTCTGCTCACCTCATAGCCTGGTCGCTAGTGTGGCTCCGTGTCCTGTTCCCTTTTGGTGTTTGTTTTCTCCATATCCTTGCTTCCAACTGGGTATGAAATCTACTTGCGTGAAGCAAGTCTAACCCTGTTTGGTTTTCTGTGGATAATGTGTAGCCTCTTAAGGTAGCCTTTCGTTGTCTGATGATTGTCATGGAAATCAGGAGAGGAGGCAGGTGTCTGTAATTGTTGGTTATGCTTGTGTCTTCCCTGAGCTCAGCTCCACTTGGTGCTGACCTCCATGGGAGTCCCGAGCCCCATGCAGCTTCGGAGGTCCTGGTACAAACCCAGTTGGCTGTGCCTGTCTCGCCAGTCCTACACGTGTGTTTCATGAGATCCGGCCCTGACTCACCACCAGGACCTGCCAAGGGTCATAACGCTGGCGGGTCCGTGGCCCCACGGTCCTTTCCAGGGCCCACAGCCACATAGCCACAGACCCACAACCTGTGACAGAAGGAAAAATGGAGTCAGAAGGGGTTCATTTGTCGTGACGGCAGCCAAGGGACACTGTGTCTCCACCATGTCGAGCAGACTGTCTGTAAGCTGCCGATGAGTCCGTCAGTTTGTAACCTCAACCGAAATGTCCCCGAGAAGCAGAAGTCAGACCCGAGTGTGGGGTCAGGGGGTTGGGTGCCTTGTCATTTTACACACGTCCCTGTAGATTCCAGCCTTGCATCGCTACCAGAAGTGACAGTGGATTAGGCCACAAGCTCGCTCCATTTCCCCCAAACAAAGAGCTTTGCACAATCGTGCATGGGAGGGCTCGGAGCTCACCAGGGTTTGCCCTGAATGGCGTCAGGAAACAAGCACCTTCCTTCTCAGCTGGCCATGGTGTATGGTGACATGGTCTGGGTCTCCGCCTCTACCTTCTGTGGCCGGGCTCCTGGTGGTGCGAGGTCCTGGGGAGGGTACACCCCTCGGTGCAGATGGGCTGGGGCTCTCAGTGGGCCCACTGCCCGGACGCGAAACCACCCTTTTGCCTGGCGTTAGGCCGATCCTAGGAAGTCGTTTTGGACGCTGCAGAAAGCACAGCTCATAGCTTTTCAAATGAGTTGCTGGCTGTCATTTCAGGGTTGTGTGCTCCTCTGTCTGGGTGCACGGTGAACTCATGTCATTCTCCTCTCCACCCCACAGTTGCTGCCTTTGGAGGAAGAGTCACAAGATAGTGTGGCAAGGACACGATGTGAACCATCAGCTCCTTCTTCCCAGAGGTCCCTGAGCTTGGACAGGCTGCAGCAAGGGGCACTGCCCAAGGCCAGCCACGAGGACATCAGGGACGCCACAAAGTAAGGGGCACAGGCATCGTAGGAGATATGCCTGTGGGCTGGTTTTCAGCTCTGAGAACCCTTTGATCTTTCCATGGGGGAGAAAGGGTCGGAACAGCGATTCCAAAGAAAGGCCAATGAACTGAGTTTACGTGCACGGTGTTCTTGGGATACCTGCCTGGGTGCCCTGGGTGTGGCCAGCAGGGCAAAAGGCAGGTGGGAAAGACCAGAGTCTTGTGATGCTGGTGGCTGTAGGGCAAACTCGTTTGCTCAGATCCTACACACCAGCAGTCCTGAGACCTGCCTTTTCCTTCCGGTGGATCCTGGGTGACATGCTCCCTAGGGCTCCTCTCCTGGGCTGCACTGTGCCCTGTGGGGTTGTCAGGAGCCATGCTCTCTTCCCCCCACCCCCACCAGGCAGCTCCAGCAGCCTCTCTGTTACTCGCACCACGTCCTGGGGTGGCTCAGGTGTGCATGTCCTCCGTGCTCCCGGGTCACGGCCAGGGAGGGGTGCTGAGCGTTCTCCACCCAAGGTGCTTGGACTCCAGATATACTTGGGAGGGAGACAGTGTCAGCTCCCAGGGCGCAGCCCTCCCTAGAAGCTGGGGGATTGTGCTTCTAATCACGTGGGGCGGTGTGTCGTGCGAAGAGCACGCGTGGAAGATGCTCTCCTGTGCGTCCCCCAGATCCACAGCCTCTCAGGATGGCCCCTTGAGCAACCTCAGCAACACTAGCAATAACGAGGACTCACTGAACAACGCCCCCAAGAAGAAGGGCATCACAAAATCCATCCGCTGGTTGCTCGCCAGAAAACAAAAGGTCCACCCCAGCCACGCCAGCGACGAGCCTGCATGACCAGGTTGGTGTCCCCTGCCTGTTTGCAGCGTGTGGGTGGTCTTACTGGCCTCATTCCTCTAGATCCGTGGTATCTCTGCCTGCAGACCCCTCCCCGTGTCGGGAGACCTCACGTGGCCGTTGACACCCCCCACCTCCCATTTCATCACTCTGCTTCCCCACAGCCACTGAATTGGAGCCACTGAATTGAAAACCCTTCCCAAGGTGCCCTGGGACTCAGCAAATTGGGCGGACAAGTTGAAAAACACCAAAAACTTTAAAAAATAAGCATTGTGTTTCTTGTCACCTTGCTGAGCACTTTTCAGCTGTACCTGTTTTGAAAGCGGTAGCTGTTTGCTCAATATAGTCTATAGCTGCCAAGCAGTATTATGTCCTCCACGCTGAACCTGAGGCTCCTCTGAAACTGTGGGTCCTGGAGGACGTAGAGCACGTATGAAATCTTGAAGGGTCTCACATGGATTCCCAGTGTACCTTGAGAAGTTGTGCAGGGAGGATATGTTGTGACTCACGTGAGGGTGTGGCCCCAGAGCACTTGAGTCTGAGCCTGGCTCCTGCACAGTTGGGTTTGGGGCTCTGGGGAAAGTCCATATTAGCATTCCTGTGCTTCCGTTTTCTCACCTGTAACTCGGAACAGTGGGAGCACTTCCGTCACATGGCTTTCAGGAGTGTCTGCATCTAAATATCCACGAGATACTTGCAACACAGAAGCTGCATCACATTATGTGTAACTGCAGCCCCTGTGAGGACCTGGTCACCAGCATTCAGAACCTGTCCTTCATGCTGGTGACCTCTCTGGCGCACTCACTAGGCTGCCCCTGTGTTTCCTTCCCCTGTAGTGTTTGAGTTTCTCTTAAATAGACTCTGACCTTTGCAGTCTAATCAGTACATCTTATTTTCAACTGGTCTCGATTCTGACAACGAGTAACAGCAGTGGGTTTCATTTGCTACCAAGCAGCTGAGGCGCTGTGATGCCCGGGATGGGGGCCCAGAGGAGTGGTGCGGGCATATCTCTCTGGGACTTTCCACTGCAGATCATGTCACACGTGGGTTGACCGTGTCCCAGAGCTGAGTTAAGTGGGTGAAGGAGGCAGGTTGAAACCATATCCCAGTGATCTGACAACTGATAAATAAAAGTGAGCTCTTTTCAACAGAAGAGGTGGTTTGCAGGCTAGCGGGGTGGAGCAGGAGGTGGGCCAAGGGGGCACATTGGGGATGGTGGGACGACGGGACGGGGCCTTGAGCCAGGGCTGAAGTCAGTGGGCTCTGTGATACACCGGACATTAGGCAAGGCGTGTGGCCACTCTTCAATGCCCTGAGAGCCTGCGAGGTCTGGAGTGGGGTGCCTCAAGTCCACACTGGGCCCACAGAGCCCCTCCCCGTAGAGGCCGTTTCCGCTTCAGCCCCCGGACATGTCCGTTGGTTTCTTTCCGTCTGCCTCAATGTAGTCTCCTTCTCAGAACTCATAACAATGATCCTGACTGGCACACTCAGTTGTACTTCAGCTGAATTGCCGTTATTTCTGTTATTGCTCACAATTCCGTAGGAACCCTCAGGCTTTTGGTTCCCTGGGAATGGAAATTTGTAGAAACTGTTTAACAGTGGTCTGATTTGAATGTCCCTATGTTTGAAGTGTATAAAAGTGTTTTACACTAACTTGGATAGTTGCCACCGGGCTGTATGCAATTTGATACTGAAAGTAGACCTTTTGCTCCTGGAACCATGCTGGGAAAATTCTGTCCCTTAGATGTTGCTGATGTGTTTTCTTTCACATCCTTATATTTTCTGTAATGAAAACACTAAGATTCGTGGTAGTGCCTTCTGGTTCTCCCACCCCAGTGCTCCCCGAAATGTGTATTTTTATAAGTTCAGAGGTAACAAAAAGTGTGGGTTGGCTGCTTTCTGCGTGGAGCCTGCTTTGGGTCGTCTTCCTCCTTTCTCTCTGCCCCTTTCTCCTCATACACACTTGTTCTCTCTCTCTGTCTCTCAAACTCTAAAAACAGGGGCGACTGGGTGGCTCAGTCAGTGAAGCATGTGAGTCTTGGTTTCGGCACAGGCCGTGTTCTCACACTTGGTGAATTTGAGCTTCGCGTTGGGCGCAGTGCTGACAGTGGGGAGTTTGCTTACGATTCTCTCTCCCCCTCTCTCTCTGCCCCTGCTCCACTCTTGCTGTTTCTGTCTCTTTCAAAAATGAAAAAAGAACTATAAAAAAATAAATAAACCAATTAGCTATTGAGAAACCAATAGTTTCACAGAGATGAGGAGTTTGGTTTCTTTCATTTTTGCTATTTGACACGGATAGTCTTCAGAAATGTTTTTGACATAACACGTTGGCTGCAGCCTGGGAATAGAGCCTGTAAGTTGTGTTTTGGGGGTAGCCGGATATCTCACTGCAATCCAGGGCCCTGTGCTCTGGAGGAATGTTTCAGTTATTTATTTGAAAAGACACAAAACGTTGCATTCTCCTTCTACAAAACCAGGACTGATTTACTCCCACACCACTACTTAAGACTGTCGTGATTGCCATAAGAATGAACACATGCTTGTGAGGAGAACAGGGCAAGGGAAAGGGTGCTGTGGGACTGTCCCAGCGTGTGGCACAGTCTGCAGCTTAAAGACTATTTGGAAAGCGAAAAGGTAGTCTCTTCTATGGCAGGAAGGTGATTTCACATAGACAGTGGAGCAGGCCCAGGCAGCCCAGGATTCTGCTGACTTGTGCCCGGTCGGGGTCCTGGCACAAGTGTGGCCCTGTCTCCCTTTACCCCCTGGGACTGCCTTCTGGGCAGGGGGCCCGATGGCTGTCAGGAATGTGGGTAAATACCTGTAAACAAAATTGCAGAGCGAGGTCATTTTAAAGGGCTGGTAACTTTAGTATACACTTTTGTTTTTTAATTTCCAATCAGTCTTGATTTCTGGAGGATGACAAAACTTTAGGAAGGCACCTTCTTGGAGAAAACAGTGTAGACCCAAGGACATTTGTGACTTAGCTGCTGGGTCAGCAGAGACTCTCCCTGCAGACTTCTGGGCCACTTCCTGTCTGTCCTCTATGCAGCCAAAGAAGATGCAGCTGGTCGTCGGTCCGTGACATGCTGACCTGCCCCAGCCCCTCGGCGACGGCGCTACGGGAGGCTCTTTGACTGGAATGTGAACAATGGTGGAGAATGGCCGACTTCGTATGTAACAAGGCTGTGGCGCGCTCAGACTTCAATGATCTATGAGGACTCCTAACTTCTGCTTATCTGCTTGAATATTAGTGTGCTCTTCCACCTACTACAGCTAGGCATCGTGGGTGTCCTCAGTGTGTTGGCTCTATCAGAGCCTAGTCCTGGGGGCCTGGGCAGCTTGCCTGGAGTGACCCGCAGAACCTGGGAGCTGAGGCCGTGGCAAGCCTGGGCGGGGGGGGCCCTGGGCCAGTCATTCCCCCACCCCTGCCCCACACCCACCCTGAGCTCCCTGGCACCACAACTCTCAGAAGACCAATCAGGAAGCACTGGGCTCCCACCGCGGGGCAGAGTGCTGGGTGTGCACCCAGGAGGAAGACGCGAGACCCTGGAAATTATGTAGTGCAACTCTAATAAAGGTCTTACTGTTCTTACGGAAATCAAATTTTTACATTTGTTTGTGAACAAGTTTAAAGAGTGGACCTCATTCCCCATTTGTAGATTTTCCTTACGTTTTTTATGTTTATTTATTATTGAGAGACAGAGAGACAGAGCATGAGCATGGGAGGGGAAGAGACAGGAGAAGACACAGATTCCGAAGCAGCCCTCACGAGGCCAACTCAGGAGGCTGTGGCACAAGATCCCTCATAGCTCAGGCGACTCTGGGATGGTTCCTTCCCTCCCCGCCACAGAGAGCTTATGGTCATTGGGTCAAGGGATGGACGCCCTGACCCGTGGGCCTTGTGTGGACGGCACAGCTGACAATCGCTGGGATTTCCTCTTCCTGTACTGTCTCTCCCGCCAGGGCCGATCGTTTACTAACTGTGAAGGACACATAGTTACTTTCTGTGGAGTAAGACTTCCCTTCTCCTTTCTGTCAAGGCATAGTTAGGTCATTCTGTGTCTTCCTGTTGAGAACCTTTGCTGGCTGATCTTTAGTTTCTGCACTTCCTGGTCCTTAGTGTTAAGTGTGAGGTTTGGAACAACAAAGTGCTTCCCTGCGTTTTCCATCTAAGATTCTGTTTTTTTCTCCACCAAAGCTGGGCAAGCCTTCGGCATCTGCGAGTTTCCGGAAACAGACCAATTCCCCACAGGTACATTAGGTTGCACGCGGTTTATTAAAACTTGATTTGGTGAATCCAATGATGCTGAACAAAGAAATGTCAGTTGAGAAACAGACCAAGCACCGAGCAGATGTCCGAGGGGTGTGGCCTCTCTGAGAACACGCGTTAGCCATCCTTGGCTGTGCTCGCCCCATACTGAATGTTCCGGGGCTTGCAGGCCTTTCCACAGACCCGCCAGGTCCCACCGAATACCCTTGACTCTCCTACCGCTACACACTCCTCCTTGAGGCCTCTCTACCTTCATCACTGCTGCCCCTAAGGTCCTTTCTTGTGTGTCACGTCGAGTGTTCTGAATGCAATTGTGACTTCACACTTTCCTCCTCGCCTTTTGCTGGCCGAGTCCTGCTACCTCCCAGGTGGGTGCTCCGCGGTACCGGGAGGGGTCTGTCCCCATGGCCTCTGCAGAGGGGCAGCAGGCGCATGCCCAAGAGGGATTGTTGCCTCCTTCCTGATGATGTGGCTTCACTTGATGGTGTTTCTCAACATCCCTGACGTTCTGCTTTCTCTTACCCCCCTGTCGCTTGAGTCCTCGGTGGGAAGAAGTGGCGTGGATTCTTCTGATTCTCCTCCTTGTCTTCCTGTGGCACCTTTCCCCGTCCTGACTTGAGGCCAGCGCTGTGTCCACACCACCGGGTGCATGGGCAGATTTCAGCGGGAGCAGGGAGGCTCCACCCTGCCCGGCTTCGGTGCTTGCTGGGCCCCATGCCCTGTCCCTTCTCGGTGGATCTTACCTGACTCCTCTTTTAAGAACATTCATCCGTGTACTCCCCAGCCCCCTCCCCAGGGAGTCCAGGGTGGTCTCCAGGTCCTCCACGTAGCTGCACTTACAAAGCCTGCTTTTCCAAATAAAGTCACGTGCACAGGTTCCAGAGATTTGGACATAGAGGGACCACCTCCCCAGTCCACCCGTTTCTGGAGAAGGCCTGCTCTGCCTAGTCCTACCCCGGAGGCATCAGGGTGGAGAGGACGGGCCCAACCCTCCCACGGGGAAGAGGACTCTCGGGTCACATGACAGGCCCTAGACTATCCAGGAAGAAAGCGGAAGATGGAAAATGGTCAAGAGGACCTCTGGCGTGCACCAGGATTACTGCCGGTTGATCTTCTCACTCGAGTGTGGTGTGCCTCTCCTAGCCACGAGCGTGCATGTGCTTGGTGGGGGTGAGTGTTCTCTGCTTTGGTAGAAGGCACTTTCAGGGACCCCTGGACAGGAACCACTCTGGAAAGGCACTAGGACGTGCGGGGGAGACAGTGATGCAGGAGCAAACCATCCTGCCCACACGTGAGAGGAAGCAGCATCAGGCCTGGACGCCAGGATGCCAGCCAGGCTGGGCTGTGGTGAGGGCCAGGTGCAGGGAGGCCTGTGTCCCACGGTGCCGCCTCCAAGGCCCCCGTCCGCTGTGAGCCATGGGCATGGTGGCCGCCCACAGGGTTTCAGGGCACACACACCAGAGCACATCCAGCAGTTAGAGGGTAGGTCAGCCTCGCCTGTGCAACCGGTGGCTGCTGTCCCGCTTGCTTGGATTGTTTTCAGTGCGTCCGGCCAGCCATCCTTAGAGGAGGCGAACAGAACCTTTCTCCCCTGGTGCTGAGGGGAGGCCCACAGCCTAGTCTCTGTGCTTCAGGGCCATGGCTCTGGTTTTCAGGCCAGGATGCTCTCGGAAGCTTAAGTTAAAGCTATTTGTAAACATTTTCAGGAGAATAAAATAATGTCCATTAATTTAAAATTTTTTAATTAGGGTAGCCTGGGTGACTCAGTTGGTTGAGCGTCTGACTCTTGACCTCGGCTCAGGTCACGATCTCATGGTTTATGGGTTTGAGGCCCGCCTCGAGCCCTGGGCTGACAGCACAGACCCTGCTTGGGATTCTCTCTCTCCCCTCCCCCACTCATGCATGTGCTCTGTCTCCAAGTTATAAAAATAAAGTTACAAAAATTAAAAAAATGTTTCACTTGTAATTAAAGCAGTGAGTAAGGCATTGTCACATAGCAAAAATAGAGGGCTAAGGTTGTCTTAGTCTCCAACATCTTATTTTCTTTTTTATTCATGTTAATTTTTAAATTTCAAAAACGATTTCTTTTGAGAGAGAGGAGAGGGGAGGAGGGTCAGAGAGACGGAGAGAGAGTCCCAAGCAGGGCCTCCAATGTCAGCACAAACCTGATATGGGAACTTTTTCACCAACAGAGAGATCATGATCTGAGCTGAAATCAAGAGTCAGGTGCTTAATTGACTGGGCCACCCAGGTACTCCTAATTTCGATTTATTTTCAAAGATGTTAAGTAACTTCTGCACAGACCCACGACCCAGGTATCAAGAGTTGTATACTCCCCTGACTGTGGCAGCTGAGTGACCCTGGTTTTTGTTTCTTTTACATTTTTTTTTTAATTTTTTTTTTAATGTTTTTTTAATTTATTTTTGGGACAGAGAGAGAGAGACAGAGCATGAACGGGGGAGGGGCAGAGAGAGAGGGAGACACAGAATCTGAAACAGGCTCCAGGCTCTGAGCTGTCAGCCCAGAGCCCGACGCGGGGCTCGAACTCACGGACCGCGAGATCGTGACCTGGCTGAAGTCGGACGCTTAACCGACTGCGCCACCCAGGCGCCCCTCTTTTACATTTTTTAATGGTTATTTATTTTTGACAGGGAGAGAGAGACACACACAGAGTGCAACTGGGGGAGGGGAAGAGAGTCAGGGAGACACAGAATCCGAAAAAGGCTCCATGCTCTGAGCTGTCACCAAACAGCCCGACCTAGGGCTTGAACTCATGAATCGTGAGATCATGACCTGAGTCGAAGTTGGACACTCAGCCAAGGGAGCCACCGAGGTGCCCCTGTTTTTCATGTTTTGCTCAAAGTGCCACCACACACATCATTTCAAGGAAAACTGTGGCCGAATTGCCCCCACCCTGGTTCTTACTCCCCTCCCTTCCCCATGCGATAGTATTCTAAAACGGACAAAACAACCGTTTTGTCCCCTTACTTACCTGCTAACTCATGTGTGCTCAGTGTGAGCCCTGGCACATCCACTTCAGATTTACCCAGTGGCATCTAGGTACTAAAGCGATATTTATTGCTCAGCCACGTGGATTGCAAGGAGGACAACACAAAGGGCTCACGGTGCCACCTTATGCTCCGGGATTGACACGTGAACTCACCCACCCTCTGGGAATTCTATGCCCTGGGTTAGGTCAGGGTATGCATCAATGATTAAGTGACCATGTGGGTTGATACTGGTGGAAGATGGGTGATGCATTCATGAGGGTTTACTGTACATCTTCCTTTGGCATTTGTGCAGAAGTTTCTAGAATAGAAAACGTTAGTAGCTGTTCAGGGATCCCCTCCATGCGATAGATGGTCTCAGCCTGGCCCTCACTTTGGATGCTCCCTGGCCCTCACTTTGGAACGTAAGGTAGCCCGGGTTCAAACTTTGAGCTGCACCGGCAGCGGAGACACGTCTCCCATCACAAATCAGCGTGCAAGTCCTACACGTCACGATTCCACCTTGACCTTGCTTTCACATTTTGATTCGTGTGACATCAGGATGCTTCCTACAAGTGGTGACGTCTTAGACCTGCTGAAACGTGGCCTATGATGACATCAAAGTCACGATGGGAGGTAGTTGCTTGTCTCCAACTCCCTTTGAGAGGTGGAGTCTAAGGCCTCCCCTTGAGCCTGGGCCGGCCTCAGTGACATGCTTGACCAAATGGATGTGTAGATGGGATGCTCCGGGAACCTGTGTGACAGAGTTGTTCACAGATGGAAGCGGTGCGTGCTTGGCACTGGCTTGTTTCTAGGGGAAGAGAGGACTTGATTTCTCTACTCTGTAATTCCTAACAATGCAGTGCCTGTCGAGGTTGGTGTATCATTTGTGGGAGTCGGTGGCTTGATGAATTGGTGTCTTGGTCTCTCTGCAGTCGCAGTGACCGTTCATGAGAAGTGCAGCTGGCTTCTCCCTTGTTCCCCGAGTCACCCTGCTCTAATCCAGACAGCAGTCCCTGTGCTGTGCTTGTCTCTCAGCTTCATCACAGTCCCTTCAGAGAGGTTTCCTTGGGTTATTTATATATTTTTTCATGTCTATTTATTTTTGAGAGAGGGAGATAGGATGTGAGAAGGGGAGGAGCAGAGAGAGAGGGAGACACAGAATCAGAAGCAGGCTTCAGGCTCCCGGCTTACAGCCCAGAGGTGGACGCAGGGCTCGAACCCACAAACCTCGAGATCATGACCTGAGTCGAAAGTTGGACGCTTAATCTGGTTAGTCACGCAGGTGGCCCTTTTGTGTGTGTTTGGGCGGGGGGGGGGGGGATGGGTGTGTGTGGATGTGTGTGTTTGCGAGTGTATGTGTTTAACTTACAGTAATAGATTTTTTCACTTGTGGCAAAGTCCTCATTTACAAGGAACAAACATTGGAAGCCATGAGAAGATGTATGCTGGCAGGTTGCAGTAATGATTTCTGTTGGCACGAAGAGAAAACTTTATGCAGCTATAAATCTTTGGAAGCTTGTTATTTTCTGTATTTTCTCAATGTGTCTGAAAACCAGTTGAGCTATTTCGTTAGCCAAATGCACTTCCTCCTTCCCTCCTTCGGATTTCTTCACAAAGCCGTGTGAAGTGTGAAAGGATGTCCTGGAGTCCTGAAAAGGTCTGCACGCCTGACGACTTGCCCTGGCGGCAGACGTCCTCCTGACGTTTTTACTCTTCATCGTGTTACACACGGATCCCTCCAGATGCCTGGGAGTTCCTCAGTGGATCGCTGGGTTTCAGAGAGAGACCTGTGAGCAGCCTCTCACCTTCCGCCAGGAAGAAAGGTCTGTGCCTTATCAAAATGAATGAAATCTTGCCATTTGCAGTTACATGCATGGAACTGGAGGATATTATGCTAAGTGAAATTAGTCAGAGAAAGACAAAAATCATATGACTTCACTCATATGAGGACTTCAAGAGACAAAAGGGATGAACATAAGGGAAGGGAAACAAAACTAATATAAAAACAGGGAGGGGGACAAAACAGAAGAGACTCATAAATATGGAGAACACACTGAGGGATACTGGAGGGGTTGTGAGGGGGGATGGGCTAAATGGGTAAAGGGCACTAAGGAATGTACTCCTGAAATCATTGTTGCAGTATATGCTAACCAATTTGGAGGTAAATTATAAAACAAAACAAAACAAAACAAAAACAGAAAATTAAAACAAAAAAGAAAAGTCTGTGCCTTGTCACCATGGTATTCCTTCCCCTCAGACCACAGCAGTGAGTCCCTGGGCAAGGATGGGGAGGGGATTCTCCCTTTGGGTGTGCGGAGATCAGATCAGGATAGAAATTTTTTCTGGGAGGATATTTTGTTGTTTATAAGGTAAAGTCAAGAGGGCGCCTGGCTGGCTCTGTTGGACCAGCATGTGACTCTTGATCTCGGGGTCACAGGGTCGTGAGATTGAGTCCCACGTTAGGTGTAGAGATTACCTATCAATCAATCAATCAATCAATCAATATAAATAAATGACATTTTAAAAATCCAGCTCCGTTTCCTCTGTTGCCTGTGGTTTTCAAAGAGAACTCAGGAGCTGGGGAGCAGGAGCATATGGACTGTGGGCATGGCTGCCAGGCAGGATGTGAGGAATCAGGCACAGGTGCTCACCCTGCCCTCTGATGAGGCTGGCTTCCAGAAGGGCCAGGAATGGTGTGGCCTTGCCGAGTTTTCCTCATGAGTCTAGAACAACAGGCAAAGCCCTCTTTCACCTTCACCCTCCGGGAGATTTAGCCTCACCGGCCCTCCCCAGAGACCCTGTCCTTTTGTGTGACAGTTTCCCCTGGTCCGAACTGCAGGCAGCTTAAGTCGTGCATGCAGTTGGGTGGCCTCTTCCCAGCTCGGGGCCATGGGGCACACTTGACTGGAGAGGCAGAGACTGTGTACAAATCACACAACTTCCGGTCTGCCATTGTTTCGTTTGTGAATGGGCGCCCCGGCGAGACACTGCCTGGTTTCCCCTCCCAGGACTGAGATTTGAGTCTGATGTTTAAAACCGCGTCCACAGTAGATTGCATCTGGGAAATTCGTGCCAGGCTTAGGATACCTAGAGAGACGGGAGCGAGATTTGAGGTGGCCTTGAAGGGACAGTGTGGATCCTGCCTTACCTGCTAGCAAACTGTTGCCCTTTCAGGGCACAGTGACAGGGGTCGCATCTGGGCACTTGAGAGCTGTGCCCTGATTTGCCCCTCGCTGCCATCCCGGATTTGGACTTGAGACCCAGTAGAGCTGGAGGGGGCGGGTCCACACAGGCTTTTGTTCTGGCTGAATTCAAGCCCCAGGAGCACCCTAGTGTGGCACCCCAAAAAGCACCCACTGGGTGTCCCCAGTTGAGACACATGGGTGTAGTTTCCCCTTGATCGACTTAAAATAGTGTTTCATTTGCTTCCTGGCCCAGGTGAAGTCTTACTAGTACTGGTGTGGAAAACGAGTCGGTTCTCATACATAGTTTCTCTTGAAACCCGTGAAAGTTCGATTTTACATTTGCGGGTGGGAAGAGTCTTGTCCTGTTCAGGTGTGAGTCTGCTGTCCTTGGTCTCGGTGCCAGATGGACCCTTCTAGCACTCATGTGCTGGAGGTGGAGGGGACAGCACATCCTCTGAGATTCCCAGTAGGAGAAAAGTCCACATTGTACCAGCCAGATATTTCCCCCGCGAGGTGTGAAGCAGCCCTCCAAGAAATCACTTGAAAAAACGGACACGATTGTCAGAGCCTGAGTTAGGGATGTCACTATTACCCTTCCAGGAAGTACTTGATATCAAAATGATTCCTGTTGTTTCTTTGAAGTGAGAAAGTCCATGGAACCGAGGAATCGCTCACGTTGTTGGGCTCCTTCATGTTTGGACAACACTATTGTCATGACTTAGTGAAGGCATGTTTTCTTTCTTACTTGCTTGCTTTCTTTACTTTATTGATGTTTATTAATGAGAGAGAGAGAGAGAGAGAGAGAGCCACAACGGGGGAGGGGCAGGGAGCGAGGGAGACAGAGGATCCAAAGTGGGTTCTGCACTGACAGCGCAGACCCAATGTGGGGCTGGGACTCATGAGTGGCAATATAATGACCTCAGCCAAAGTCGGATGCTTAACAGACTGAGGCCCCCAGGTGCCCCTGGATGGGTGCATTCTTAATGGATGACTTAACTGCATGGGTGACTTTTTGTTTTCCAGAACATTTTCTTAACTGAATTGAAGCCGGAATGTTTCTGATGGTCTCAGATGCCCTTTGAAAGCAGTGTTAGAAATCCCACATGATGTTTCTTTTGTGTCTGATGTAGTCATTCCTGCACGGGGTTGTGGGTGGGCATTTGGTGGCCCGGCTGCCCAGCCCCCCCAAGCTTAGAGCTGTCACACTGTGGCCAGAGAGCTTGTTGTGGCCTCTGAGAGCCGTTCTCCCAGGTGTCCCTGACCCCGGGCCCTGCTCTTTCAGATGTGGAATCTTAGGAAGGCCACACCATGTCCATTCCCCAGGGAGAGGGGGTGCTGATGAGACCCATGGGAGACTGACCTTATTTTGTGCTATGAGTAACCAGTGTCCTTCTGTCTCCTTTTTCCCAAAGGTGATTTTCCTCTTGTTTTCATTTGGGTTTTGTGTTTCTTACAATCCCCTGTGTGGGCTTCACTCCTCATTGACTACACTTTTCTGAATGATGTAAGTGGAAAGGAGCAGAGATGGGGGCCAAGACCGTGAAAGTTTCTGGGCACCATGAGCACATCAAGGAAGAGACTATCTTAATGCTGGAGTGAAATTGGTCTTTTGAAAGGCAGAGACACAGACCAGGGGGACACAGCTTTCCTGTGAACCCACACTGGCACGACTTGGTCTGTCTTGGGAGCTGATGTTCCCACAACACATGACTCTGTGCTTCTATACATGTGTTCGCGTAGGTACGTGGTGGCTTAGAATCTCCCATCACAAACAGTATTGATGATTCAAGCATCTTGTCTTCAAGAGGGGAGATTTCATCAAGGACTCGTTCACCTACGCTCTCTGCAAGTGGGTGTTCCTGCCACACACCATGTCTTTGAATACTTTCGAAGTTAAACTCCCCTCCACGACTCTAATTTTCCTGCTTTGTCACTGCACGTGGGGTATACTGGGGAGCTGCTTTCTAAGTCCCATATTCTCATGAAAAGCCCCAAATAGGAGAGCCGAGGGATTGTCCCGTGGGAGAGCGGGCCCTGCACCTGACTCGGCATGGCCTTACGCTGCCACCTCTCCCGGTGGTGTTTCCTAGTCAGGAAGTGTAGGTAAAAGGAGCCTTGAAACTGTGCTCAGACTTTTCTTTAGGCTGCACCGGCTTCCGATTGGACCTTCCCGTCCCTACTGTGAGGGACCATCCCTCTGATCTGTTTGGTCACCTGTGGTGCTTGACTTCCTTGGCCCCAATATCTTTCAGGAAAATGAAGCTGTTCTTGGCTGAGGCAGTGCCAGGAAATCATCCCCAAAAGAGTGCGAAGTCTGTCGTGTGGGTATTTTAGACACAAGTGTAGGTTCCTCCCTGACTTGCTGAGCCCACACCTCCACAGAAGCCACGTGAGAATGTGGAGGCCCTGGGAGCCGACTCCCGAGCCGGTGAAGTCACCATTGCTCTCATCGTCGTTTCTGTTCCCGTGGCTTTGAAACATGCTGGATGTTGGGAGAACCCCTGGGACAGTTGTGGGCACCCTGTGGCTGGCTCCAGGTCTTGGAGCCGGTTCTACCCCCATCACCATTCCCAAGGACACTGGGCAGTGGCCAGGGCTGGTTTGCTTTTTCGTTATACTCTGGGATTGCCATCCAGATGTGTGGACGTGGTGACCCCTGGACAGCCCTGTGGGGTGGTCTTTGTGCCATTTTGTGGTCCCCTGATTGCGACAGCTCTAAAGGCTTCTTGACCTGCCATATTTTGACCACAGCTTGGGATCTGCTTCACTATTCCCAGTGTTAAATGTAGAAAGGGGCTTTAGATGATAAATTCTGATAGTCTCTTAGGTCACCTTCGAATATGTAAGAATATGTAAACCCAGTAGTACTTCAAGTAAAGAGATGTTGTCTAAACTTTTTGCCTCACTGTCTTTGACTAGTGTCCTCAAAGTCTCTGCGATGTGGGATTGTTGACTTGCTTTCCCCCTCTGCTATGAGCTGAGGCTTGCAAAGTGCTTCTCCTAATCCCGCTACCTGATGAAAGAGAACCTTTTCTCCATATGAATATAGAAAATTCCCATTTTAGTACAGCTACTCTTGGATTTGGGATGACTCCCCCTGTGCTCCGGGCGGAGCACATTAGTTTCTGTTTTCCCTGTAGACTTGACTCTGAGTCCTACTGACAAGATGGGCCTGGCAGACTAAGGGGAGACTGGCAAAGGCAGGGACTGGGGGTGTGGAGGAATGGGGCCTAGTGGTGTAGAGATCCCACCACGTGACCTCACGTGTCGTCTTAGAAGGCACCGACAGCCTCCCACCTTCCCAGTTCTGTCTCTTCTCTTCTCTTCTTCTCTCTTCTCTTCTCTTCTCTTCCCTTCTCTTTCTTCTCTTCTCTTCTCTTCTCTTCTCTTCTCTTCCCTTCCCTTCCTTCCCTTCAAGCATACAGAAGTTGAGAGAGAATGAGTTTTAAGAACACGAGACCCTCAAGGAAAAGAGCTTGAAAGAGGAACAAAAGCCTCTCATGGTTATGGCAGGAAGTTCGGCATGTGGCAGGACTGGATGGACAAGGTCAGTGTTGGCAGCATGTGCCGTTTCACTGCGGGCACAGAGTTGGCGAAGTAGGGGCTCAGACTTCTTGCAGAAGAGCGTTGAGTCCATGCGTTGAAGGTGAGATCCTCCTCTGTTGACTGACCTTTCTCATGAGGTGTTCCTGCATTTTAGAAGCTCTTTTAGGATTCTCATGTGTGCCGGGGTGTGGGCAATGTGGCAGAAGGCCTTACTGGGGGGTGGTGGGGGGGCTCTGGGTGGAGGACAGAAGCCCAGAAGCATCTTGAGTGTGGGTGTTGGTGTCACTGCTGCCCCCAGTTCACCACGAGCCTAATCTGTGCCAGTCTGTAGACCAGAACCAGATCAGAGACTCTCCTTCACGGCGTAGGCTAGCCTTCAGCCAGCTGGTGCCAGAACCAGACCTGGGGCTGTCCTTCAGTGTGCGGGCGAGGCTTCAGCCAGCAGGTGCTTTGCTGTCCTTCAGGCACTGACGACCTTGACAGAACAGTCTAACCTGGCCCTCTGTGTAGAGTCACTTCCCGTGAGTCCGGGAGAGAGCACTCACTGAGGACAGTGGGCAAGCCTCCTCTGCCATCCAGCTATAGGGCTCAGCATGGTTGACTGCACACATCAGCCTTTGGTGGCACTTTGCATCCTCTGTCCTGAGACACCCGGAGCTCGTCCGCTCTATTCCACGCCCCTTGCAAGAGACTACGGTGTAGCGGGGTGATGTGTTACATGTTTCTCCAGGGAGGTACCTGTATACATTTGCAGACCTCCCTGTAGATGTGAATTTCCCAGTTTGAGCAGTGTCTCTTATTCTGGCCCAACAGATGTCTGCCTCTGTTATGCACAGAAGGGAAGCCATCAGCTGATACGGAATTTCTGGTCTATAATTCTAACCTATCCCTTGTAATTCCAGATGCTGCTCAGATCGGACTCAGTGTTGAGCCAAGTGCAGAACTGCACCACTGGGTCACAGTGAGCCACGCTGAACTGTGTTCACACAGAGCATATATTTAGGGGGTCCTAAGGGCACCGAACACCAGGTCTGGAATTTGCCTACGCTGGGGTTGGACCAAGAGTGAGCTACAGGAAACAGACAGGGACGTTTCCTGGTGTGACTGTCATTCCCGGAGATACCTAGACAGGCAGAGTGGGGAGTGGAATCATCTTTGGATTCTACAAAGTTGCCTGGTTGCCTTTTGCAGTACAAACAGACAACCCGTCACCGCCCGTGTGCTTGGGACAGTGAGAGAAACAGGTTGAAGCCTTTCCTTCCGGAAACAAAGCCTGTGCCCATGGGGTTGTAGGGATTTGAAACGGAGAGAAATTCATGGTCTGTCTGGGTCTCTAGCTCTGGGTTGGCAAAATGACACATTGGGGCAAACAATGAATCTATCAAGGAGAAACTTGATGGCAGTAACAACAAAGCTGTCACTGCTGGTTTCTCTGCTTCTGTTGTCCTCTCAACACCTTGGGCTCTGTCCTTACTGGACCCCGAAGCTTCCCTGAGGAGCCCTCCTTCCCGCCAGCCTGTCTGCAGCTGCCTTTCCCCCGTGTCTTCTGCCTGTGGTCCTTCACTCACCCTGGACATTACTGTATTTCCGTGGAGGCTCTCTGGGGCTGGGGCCTGTCTTCCTTACCTCGTGCCTGGCCTGGCACCGTGCAGGCGCTCAGCGATATCTCATGAGTTACCAGCCGCTGCGGTGATGGTACCCAGACAGCTGACGGAACTGCCCAGGTGTCTACACCTGGTATAGTGGGGAGACTGCCCTTACAGACGAATTTGGTGGGGTGCTGCCATGGGCTCACAGCCCCTCTCTCCGTGCCTCCCTGCACCTGTAGGCAAGTTGGCTTCCAGCTCTTCCAGATTGGACCAACTTGTCAGAAATCTAGGTGGCTCAGTCTATTATGTGTCTGAGTCCCGGTTTCGGCTCAGGTCATGATCTCACGGTTCCTGGGTTTGAGCACTGCATCGGGCTGTCTCCTGTCAGTGCAGAGCCTCCTAGGGATTCTCTCTCTCTCAATATCTCTGCACTCCCTGAAATGCTCTGTCTTTGTCTCAGTCAAAATAAAAAATAAAGTTTAAAAAATGAGATTCAAAAACACATATCTCTGAAGTTCTTTGTAACCTGTCCTCTCTGAGTTGGAAAGAGCCCTGAGATCCCTGTGTTAAGATTTGAGGAGAATGTGATGGAGTCTTGGAGAGGAAAACTCTGCTCAGGCAGGCACTGTTTGCACGAGTGTGGCCTGGGCAGGTGTGGCAGCCGCCAGGCCCAGTGCGCACTGCTGTCTGGCATCCAGCCCTTGTCTGCGGGTGAGCCAGTGAGGTGGACCTCATTCCTGCTCTCGCTCCTCGGCTCGTTCCTGGCCTCGGCCAAACCTCCTGCCTGGGCCATGAGACTAGGCTTCCAGACCACGCCCTCCCTGGTGCTGATGCCTAGTTATAGGCATGATTTTCTCAGTTGGATCAACCTGTTTTGATTAAAGAAAAAACTTGGAAAAATTGCCACTCTGCCTGTCTGGCAGTACTCTTAGAAAAGCTCTCTTACAACTCCTTTCTGCTAAGTTTTGTGCTGGGGAGTCCCTTCCGCAGGCTGTCCTCCAGGGGAGCTTTGTCAGCACTTTTGAGTAAAAACCCAGAGGCTGTGGGAGGCCAGTGTGCCTCAGGTCTCCAGGCAGGATGGACATCAGAGCAGAGCCGGGGAGGGGAGAGAGTGGCAGGGCTCCGAAGTTTGGAATAAACCTCGCCACTCTCTCCCTTGAACTGTGCTGAGAAGGGCCTCCTGATTTCCTCTTCACCCCGGCCTCTCCTGACCCAGGTATCTTGTACGGCCCTGGAGAGACCAGGTGGAGGGGTGTGTATGTGCCGTGTCCCAGGCAGTAAGAGGGAAGGTTCAGATGCCCGCACTGGGTCACACGTCTGGGCCGTCCACACTGGGGACAGAGCCTGGTACTGGGAGGCCAGGCAGGGCCGGGGCTGCCTGGGAGCTCGGTAGTCCATATTTTCAGCTTTGGAGGATGTGGGACATCTGGCATTTACTGAACTTGGTGGGCAGATCTCAGAAACGGGCTTGTATATAAATGCTCGGTGGGGGCTGCATTCCAGAAGCTTTGTTTGCAAAGTGCTGTGATGCCCGGGTAGCTGGTCCCACCGAGGCCAGAGTGGCGGGAAGCCTAGACTTTCCTGCGTGGCAGACCCTGTATGTGGATAGAGCAGGCGTTGCAATTGCAGTTTCTGTGTAGAGTGGTGGAGTGCATGGTGTCACCAAGAGCGTGAGTCTGTCTCCGCCTGTCGCCGCAAATCTCTGGTCCTCATTCCTATGCCACACGGTGGGCAAGTGCCTCGCTTTACAGAGCTAGCGATTGTATCGCCATCTGTGGGTGCCAGGTGTCAGACTCGGCTGGGGAGGGTCCCGGCCTCGTGGCCCTTTCCCCACGCCCCTCAGATCACAATCCCCACCTGGTAGGGTCTTGGCTGGCTTCCGGGATCCCTCCTCCACCAGCTTGCACACAGAGCCTGTTCCCAGGAGGAGCCCTGGTGTGGACAAAGGTGGGGGCCTGTTCCCCGAGGACCATGCCCGGGGGTGTCTGATACAGCTGCTATGCCCGGCAGCTGACACCTTTGCTCTGTGACCTGTTTCAGTCAGCTGTCGGCCACGAGTATCAGTCGAAGCTCTCCAAGCACTCGTCCCAGATCCAGTCCATCAGGGGCATTGGAGGCAAGTTTGGTGTCCAGGTGGGCAGAGTTGACCAGGTGAGTGAGGCGTCATGGGAACCAGAGTGCAGGTGACGGAGCCCCTCCCTCTAGACCAGGGAATGCACTGGGCCTCTCGAGATAGCACCTCGACTCAGGCCTGTGGGGTGCCGTCCAGGTGCAGAGCTTCTAGAAGCCCCCCGCCCCAGTCCCTGACTCAGATGATGTTCCAGGTTAACAAGTGAGAAGAGGAACACTGTTTCTTGTAGAAATCCCCCACATTGGTATCTACAGATCACATAGACCAGGGACAGACAGCCTTCCACTGCCTAAGACCGTGCCCGTGGGGACCATTTCTAACCAGGCTCCCTGCATGGGTATCACTGTGACCCGGTGGTGTTCAGGGCAGACATGGCAGAGTGCCGCACACGTGCCCGTTTCCAGGGCTAAGGCCCGGTGTCCTGGCGCCTCTGGGCCTCAGTCTCTCAGTCTCTGACTGAGGGCCGTGTATACCCTGTTTTACATCACAGCAGTTGGGTTTTGGAGTTAACCCTCTGTCTGCATTCAGGCTTTACCACATGTCAGCTGCGGTTCTGCGTTACCTGCTTGTAAAACGGGGCGACGGGGATTCATGTCTCCTAGGGCCGTGTGCGCAGATGCCCCCCCACCATGCCCGTTGTGGTTACTGATGATAGTATTGTTCTTGGAAGAGCTCATGGGAAAGCAGGTGTGCTTGTGGCGGGAGGGGGTCGCCGAGGGTTGGCATTGCGGGGCTGAAGTCCACGAGCACAACTTGCCGTGCAGGGCCTGCAGGTGGCTACCGGTCCACCCGCACTGCCTACTGGGCGTTGCAGAATGTTTCCTGGCCGAAAGTTTCCATCCCCAGAGCTTTGCGCGTGAGGCAGGCCTGCCCATGGCTTAGGAAGGCAGAGGTCAAAAAATAACACGGTTTGTGGTTTCAAACCTTTCACACGCATTCTGGGATCAGATGACCTGTTTTGGAGACCTCTAAAAACGTGTTTCCCTTCTTGTGGTAATTGCACTCTGTTGTGGGTTTTGAATACCAGGGGAAAACTGAGAAACACGCCTCTCAGAAAGCTAAGGCCTGAGGCCAGTCGAGCAGGGGGAGAAGCCAATGTCCCCGGAGGTGGTTTCCTGGGGAGTGCGGTGTCTCCTCTGGGGGAGACTGTGCTCTCCGGGTGCGTGGGTCCTGTGTCACCGCCACGGAAGCTGTCTTTCTGAGCAGTGTTCCCTGGACAGTCGGCTCTGGGGCCTGGTCAGTGAAGAGCTATCTTCTCCCCCAACAATGTAAACCCGAGCCTTTCAATTAATGATGGTTCACTTTTACTGGACACGGGTGCTCTCGAATACGTCACTGGCTGACCTTTCAGTTGTGCCCATGTTGTAGAACCTTTTTTACCAATGAAAGAGTGTCACCTTCTCAGAGGACTTGATGTGTCTTGAGCAAGCCGGTTTCTTCCGCCTCTTGCTTGTCATCAGATGAGCCAGGGCGCGGGTGCTGTGGCCAGGTGTGGGCATTTCCTGTCCCTTTGGAAAGGGATGGTAAGTGAGTAGCTTCCAAAGGGTTAGTTTCCCGAGTGGGAACGCGGCTCGTTTCTGCCCCAAGAAGCAGGTACCCATCACAGGCTTGGGGTCCTCGCTGCCCAGGGCACAAGTTGTAGGCCGAGGCCGGCTCACTGATGTGTGACCGTGGGTGGTGTTTTCATACGTGTGCGTCATGTCCTGGTGACTCCTAATTCCGGAATGTTGCTGTCGTGAGTGATAGACGAGAGACCAGTCCATCGTCGGTCTTTGTCCCCGACCCCTGTCCAGTCCCCTCAAATTACTCGAGCGACTTTGGCATCAAGTACAGCCTCAAGGCAAAGCACGTGGACAAGAGTGTCGTGGACTTCAATCTCCAGGGCATGACCGAGAGACACGAGTCACAGAAAGGTCAGCCTGTGGCAGCACGTCCTCACCGCTTGGGGCCCCGTCGTGTGGGACGCCTCCTGCGTCCCCAGAATAGGACCCGGGGAGACAGGCCCACATTACACTCCCAGCCTTTTTACCTGAACATGTGAGAGCACTCCTGTCTCTTCCATGGCTTTAGGGGGATTGTCGTCCTTCGGATGCCAGCTCAACCCCAGTCCCGTGAAGGGCCCAAGTCTCCCAAGCTACTTCCTTCTTCTCTGGACCATGGGATCCAGGCGCTATGCAGTTTTTGAAGTTAAAAACCTTGTTCTCTTGTGTCATAGACATTAGTGATTATTAAGAAGCATAAATTTCTAGAAGAGGAATTGCCGGGTCACGGAAGGTGGAATGTAAAATTTTGGTGGATGCTGCCAGATTGTCCCTGCAGGCCCTGCTGGTTTTCCTGTCCCTCGTTAAAATCCCTGCCAGGCATCAGTTATACACTGATGTGTGCATGCGGGGTGTGTTAGAGACGCAGTACCCTCCCGCAGAGGCTGCAGATTGTTGGCTCTTTTGCAATGTTTTATTTCGCGTGCATGTTAGAAATGTTCATAAAGATTTTATCTTTTTGAAGTCATCCGTACACACGTGTGCTGCTCAAACATACAACCCCTATATCACAAGTCAATAGCTCGCACACCTGAGTCACCAGGAGTTCATGCACGTTTAAATTTTGTGTGATTTTCTTCGTTTATTTCTTTCTTTGTTTGTTTATTTATTCATTTATGTATGTGTGTATGTGTGTATTCATGCATGTATTTATTTATTTATTTATTTATAATAAACTGGGAAGCGGCAGAGAGAGGGAGAGAGAGATTTCCAAGGAGGCTCCACACTGTCAGTGCAGAGCCTGACGTGGTGCTTAAACTCACAAGCCACGAGATCATGACTTGATTGTGAAACCAGGAGTCTGATGCTTCACCAAATGAGCCACCCAGGTGCCCGTGCACGTTTCAGATTTTGAAAATCATTGCCAACCGTTAACAATAGAGAGCTCACGTATGAATTAAAAACCCAGAGATCTTTAAAAGATGAATTAAACCCCACGACTGGAAACACCACCAGCTCGGCATTTGCCCAGGGAAGCTGCTGGTGCTCCCGCGGGACACTTCCTGTCACTGGCCTGCCCGTCTGTCGTGAGGCGGTGGACTTGGCCCTGGAGTGCGCACCCCCTGCCTGCTACCCACGCCCCTCTGCCCGCCGTGCACCCTGCTGATCAGGGCCTTGTCTTGGATCGTCTTCAGTGCTGTTCAGACTCTCTCCCCGACGTGGCATGTAGGAGTAGAAACCGCCTGTGTAAAATACACCACACCATTTCACTGCATTGTTTCTGACAATGAGTGGAAGCTGGGCTTGCTGCCTTGGTTGGCTAGACTGTTCTGTGGCAGACAGTCATTCGAAAGACACGGCAATAGCAGCATCAAAGGTCTGTAAGGCAGGAACCACACAAGCTGCCTGAACCTCGTGGGCACAGACGGCACACTGGGCTGGAGTCAAAATGAGGCTCATGAGAGAGCCCCAGTCCGGGCCACGTGGAGTAAGTAGCACGAGTATTTTTTAAAAGTGCCCGTGGTAAAAGGGCTGTGATGGACATGCAGCTGAACTGATTGTTGCCATTCTTTTCCTATCGGAAAGAGCAGGCCTTCACGGACCTATTGCCCATGTTGCTTGACGACGGAAACAGCTGGAAGTGACCAGCCTTATGGGGTTCCTTCGTGCGTTCTCTTCTGCATGGGGGCGAGGACTTTGTCAGAACTGCTCGGTGAGGTTTTTAGAGGCTCCACATCCTCCCACCCTTTGAGGGAGGGAGAGTGTCTCTTGTCTGCAAAGGCACCAAAGGCACAGGCTGACTGTCCTAAAGCTCAGGTCTTTCCTCTATTCGGGGTAATTTGACATCTGTATAAACATCCTGTGAACGGAAGGGGAGGGGGCAGTGTCAACAATGGACCAAGCGAGGATGACCTCAGGGGGAATGTTACCCCCTCAGAATGCCCAGCTTTAAATGTTTTCCCTACTTGTTCCCAATTGTTAAGACCACAAGTTCCTTGTGTGGGGAACCAAGGGCAGTATTGCTGGGTAATCATTAATGATTCCAGGATTGCTTTCTGATTGGGGATAGTGTTGGCCACATTTTCCAATGTCTGTAAAATACGAATGAATTGTTTCTGTTGTGGGGAGAGACAGTTTCCGTAATGAATTTCTCAAATGTCCGTGGCAGTGAATCCTAATAGAGTTTCAATTTATCCCTTACCTTTTCCCTGTGCTTCTTTGTTTCTTCAATTCTACATATGAGTGAAAGTATTGCATGGGATTTGTCTTTATCTCACAGACTTATTTCGCTTAGCAGAATACTAACTACTTCAAACATGTCCCTGCAAATGGAAAGTATTCATTCCTTGTTTTTGCTGATATATATACATATATATATATATCACTGATATACATGGATATATATATATCACTGATATATATGGATATATATATATATATATCACTGATATACATGTATATATATACATGGATATGGATATATGGATATATATATGGATATATATGATTGATATATATATTCATATATATGTCTGTATATATCCATATACATGTACTTATATATATATCAAAATACATATCCATATGTGTATTCATTTATATCCAAACATATGTGTATATATATATTTATATATCCACATATACCCATATACGTCTTTACATATTTATATACATAATTACATACCTATACATATATATCCATGACTATATCCATGAATGTATCTACATCTCTATATGTTTATATGGATCTATAGATATATAGATATATGTAAACATATATATTTATTCATATATCAATATATATCGATTATATAGATATAGATATAGATTTAGATATTGATATAGATATACATCCAACTATAGGACCCAGATGGAGGTAGAGAATATGATGGTATGGGAAAGAAGTCAACCAGAAAAAGGCAAGTACCATCCAGTAATTTTACTCATATGTTTAATTGAAGTAACAGACAAGCAAATGGAAACACTGAGAGACAGAGTGAGACAGAGAGAGAGAGAACAATGAAGAAACAGACTCTTAAGATGAAACAATCTGATAGTACCATAGGGGTGGTGGGATGCACTGGGGGGTGGTGAAATCGGTGATGGTGTTTGAACGGTGTCCTTGTCATGATGAACACAGAGTGATCTATGGAATAGTAGACTTGAAAGTAATATAACTCTTCATATTCACTAACTGGCATTAAAGAAACAAAAACAGAAAAGACACTGTGAAAAAGCAAGACAATTAAATGAGGACCTATCCACTCATTGACTAGGTGAATTACATGAGATCTTAGCTATGGCACTCTTGCCATGCCTGCCGTGGCCTAAGACTAACTTGGAGGAAGTGACAGTGTCTTCTGAGGCACACAGGGCTTTGACACTGCTATTGTGGTGTCTTTGAAATGACCGTCGGCTACAGGGCAGTATTCCCAACCAAGGCAGCAGTCATTGTCAATAAATCCATGCACTGAAATTGGGCGGTGTATTTTCCACAGGCCATCCACGATATAGGGACTCTGACTCTCTCCCTCACTGTTTCTCCCTATACACTCTGCTTACTGTACCTATATGTGCGGGCTTCTCTCTCATTCATTCCCTGGATTAAGAACTAGGATGATGAGAGCAAATGGTCTCTGGCTACTCTACCTCCGGATGAAGATTTGAAGGAAACTTCCCAAGCTGCTGCCGAAACCCCTTTTGTTTCAGGGATCTTCCCTGTCTTCTCTGGCCTGACATGGACTGCCTAATTTCCCTTTTGGAAAACCAAACCAAGCCAAACAAAAAAAAAAAAAACATGGTGTCTGCTCATCTAACTGAGCTGACACGCTTTAGAACCACGTGAACTCTTTTCTCTGCCCTCTGTGCCTCTGTTGGCCTTCAGGCAGACACCTCACCTTTTCTGCCTTCTCTTTCCCCCTCCTACTGTTTCTGCACCACCTGGGGTGCAGCCTACCCTGCAAACCAGCCTGCAAACCAGCCCTGGCCACTGCCCAGTGTCCTTGGGAATGGTGCTGGGGGTAGAATCGGCTCCAACACCTGGAACGGCCACAGGGTGCCCACAACTGTCCCAGGGGTTCTCCCAACATCCAGCATGTTTCAAAGCCACGGGAACAGAAACGACGATGAGAGCAACGGTGACTTCACCGGCTCGGGAGTCGGCTCCCAGGGCCTCGACATCCTCACGTGGCTTCTGTGGAAGGTGTGGGCTCAGCAAGTCAGGGAGGAACCTACACTTGTGTCTAAAATACCCACACGACAGACTTCACCCTCTTTTGGGGGATGATTTCCTGGCACTGCCTCAGCCAAGAACAGCTTCATTTTCCTGCAAGATATTGGGGCCAAGGAAGACAAGCACCGCAGGTGACCCACACAGGTCAGAGGGATAGTCCTTCACAGTAGGGACGGGAGGTTAAAGACGGGAGCTGGTGCGGCCTAAATAAAATTCTGAGCACACTTTCAAGGTTCCTTTTACCTACACTTCCTGACTAGGAGACACCACCGGGAGAGGTGGCAGTGTAAGGCTATGCCGAGTCAGGAGCAGGGCCCGCTCTCCCACGGGACAATCCCTCGGCTCTCCTATTTGGGGCTTTTCATGAGAACACAGTACGTAGAACCAGCTCTCCAGTATACCCCATGCTCAGTGACAAAGCGGGAAAATTAGAGTCGTGGAGGGGAGTTTAAGTTCGAAGATATTCAGAAACATCGTGTGTGGCAGGAGCCCCCGTTGCAGAGAGTGTAGGTGACCACGTCCCTCGACGCAATCTCCACCATTGAAGACAAGATGCTAGAATCGTCAATACAGGAACTGTTTGTGATGGGAGATTCTAAGCCTCCACGTACCTATGCAAACACAGTTATAGAAGCACGGAGTCGCGTGTTGTGGGAACATGAGCTCCCAAGACAGACCAAGTCGTGCCCGTGTGGGTTCACAGGAAAGCTCTGCCCCCCCTGGTTTGTCTCTGCCCTTCAAAAGACCAATTTCACACCAACATTAAGAGATGTGCTTCTGGTGCCCAGAAACTTTCACGGTCTTGGCCCCCATCTCTGCTCTTTTCCACTTACATCATTCTGAAAAGTGTAGCCAATGAAGAGTGAAGCCCACACAGGGGACTGTAAGAAACACAGACAACCCAAATGAAAACAAAAGGAAAATCACCTTTGGGAAAAGGGAGACAGAAGGACACTGGTGACTCATACCACAAAATCGGGTTGGTCTCCCAGAGGTCTCATCGGCATATCCATCATCCTGGGGTTTGGACACGGTTTGGCCTGCCAAAACTTTCCACATCTGAAAGAGCAGAGCCCAGGGTCAGGGACACCTGGGAGAAGGGCTCTCAGAGGCCACCCAACAAGCTCTCTGGCCACAGCTTGTCAGCTCTAAGCTCGGGGGGCTGGGCAGCCGGGCCAGCAAATGCACACGCACAACCCTGTGTGGGAATGACTACATCAGACACAAAAGCAACATCATGTGGGATTTCTAATACTGCTCTCAAAGGGCATCTGAGACCATCAGAAACATTCCAGTTTCAATTCGAGTGGGAAAGTGTTCTGGAGAACAAAGAGTCACCCGTGCATTTAAGTCATCCATTAAGAATACGTCCCTCCGGGGGAACCTGTGAGGCTTGCTCTGTTAAGCGTCCAACTTGGGCTCAGGTCATTATCTCGCCAATCGTGAGTCCTAAGCCCCCATCGGGCTCTGTGCTATCAGTGCAGAACCCACTTCAGAGCCTCTGTCTCCCTCTCTCTCTGCCCCTCCACCGTGTGGTGCTCTCTCTCTCTCTCTTTCTCTGTCTCTCTTTCAAAAATAAATATTCAAAAAGAAAGGAAAGCAAGAAATCAGCAAGGAAGAAAGCAAGCAAGAAAGCAAGAAAGCAAGCTAGCAGGAAAGAATTCACGCCTTCACTATGTCCTAACAACAGTGTTACCCAAACAGGAAGGAGCCCAACAACATGAGGGAATGCCAAATTACATGGCCTTTCTCACTTCAGAGAAACAACAGGACCCATTTTGATTTCAAGTACTTCCTGGAAGGGTAATAGTGACGTCCATAACTCGGGCTCTGGCACCTCCATTGTTTCAAGTGATTTATTGGAGGGCTGCTTCAACACCTCTGGGGAACTATCTGGCTCGTACAATGCAGACTTTTCTCCTACTGGGTAGCTCAGAGGATGGTCTGTCCGCTCTCTGACCAGCACATCAGAGCTGGAAGGGTCCATCTGGCACAGAGACAAGGGACAGTCGCCTCACACCTAAACAGGACAAGACTTTTCCCACGCGCAAATGTAATATCGAACTTTTAAGGGTATCAAGAGAAGCCTATGTATGAGAACCGACTCGTCTTCCACACCAGTGCTGGTAAAATTCCACCGGGGCCAGGAAGCAACTGAAAGTCTATTTGAAGTCGATCAAGCTGAAGCTCCACCCACGTGTCTGATCCGGGGACACCAGTAGGTGCTTTCTGGGGTGCCACACCTGTGCTCTGGTAGTTTGAATTCAGCCAGAACAATAGCCCGTCTGGACCCACCCCCTCCAGCTCCACTGGGTTTCCAAGTCCAAATCCGGGATGGCAGCGAGGGGCAAATCAGGGCTCAGCTGTCAAGTGTCCAGGTGGGACCTCTGTCACTGTCCCCTGAACGGGCAACAGTATGCCAGCAGGTAAGGCAGGATCCACACTGTCCCTTCAAAGCCACCACTTCAAAGCTCCACTCTGTCTAGGTGCCCCAAGACCAGCAAGAATTTCCCAGATGTAATCTGCTCTTGCCGCCTTTTAGACAGCAAACAGACTCAACTCTCAGCCCTGGGAGGGGAACCCAGACAGTGTCGTCCCAAGGAGCCCATTCACGAATGAAAGAACGGCTAACCGAAAGTTGTGTGATTTGCCCACAGTCTCTGCCTCTCCAGTCAAGTGGGTCCCACGGCCCTGAGCTGGACAGAGGCCACCCAACTGCAGGAATTCAGCCACCTGCAGTTCGGGCCGGAGGAAACGGTCACACGAATGGACAGGGGGAGCACCTGTGCCTCCTTCCTCACACCCGGCCTGGCAGCCCTGCCTACCGTCCACATGCTTCCTGCTCCCCAGCTCCAGAATTCTCTTTGGAAACTACAGGCAACACTGGAAACCGGGCTGGATTTTTTAAATGTGATTTAATTAATTAATCATTTGTTTTATTTATTTATTTATTTATTTACTAAATTCATACGTAATCTCTACACCTAACGTGGGGCTCAAACTCACGACCGTATGACCCCCAAATCAAGAGTCAAGGCTGTTCCAGCAGAGCCAGCCAGGCGCCCTCTTGATTATACCTTCCAAACAACAAAATATCCTCCCAGAAAATTTCTGTCCTGATCTGATCTTCGCACACCCAAAGGGAGCATCCCCTCCCTTTCCTTGCTCAGGGACTCACTCCTGTGTTCTGGGTGGAGGGAACACAATGGTGACAAGGGACATACCTTTCTGTTTTCTTTTTTGTTATAATTTTATTTTTTTTATTTTTGAAAATTTACGTCCAAATTGGTTAGCATATACTGCAACAATGATTTCAGGAGTACATTCCCTAGTGCCCTTTACCCATTTAGCCCATCCCCCCTTCTCACAACCCCTCCAGTATCCCTGTTTGTTCTCCATATTTCTGAGTCTCTTCTGTTTTGTCCCCCTCCCTGTTTTTATATTAGTTTTGTTTCCCTTCCCTTATGTTCATCCCTTTTGTCTCTTGAAGTCCTCATATGAGTGAAGTCATATGATTTTTTTCTTTCTCTGACGAATTTCACTTAGCATAATATCCTCCAGTTCCATCCATGTAGCTGCACATGGCAAGATTTCATTCATTTTGATAAGGCACAGACCTTTCTTCCAGGCGGAAGGTGAGGCTGTTCACAGGTCTCTCTCTGAAACCCAGCGATCCACTGAGGAACTCCCAGGCATCTGGAGGGATCCGTGTGTAACACGATGAAGAGTAAAAACGTCAGGAGGACGTCTGCCGCCAGGGCAAGTCGTCAGGCGTGCAGAACTTTTCAGGACTCCAGGACATCCTCCCACACTTCACACGGCTTTGTGAAGACATCCGAAGGAGGGAAGGAGGAAGTGCATTTGACTAACGAAATAGCTCAACTGGTTTTCAGACACATTGAGAAAATACAGAAAATAACACGTTTCCAAAGATTTGTAGCTGCATAACGTTTTCTCTTCCTGCAAACAGAAATCATTGCTGCAACCTGCCAGCATACATGGCCTCCAGTCTTTGTTCCTTGTAAATGAGGACTTTGCTACAAGTGATAAAATTCTATTACTGTGAGTTAAACACATACTCACACACGCAAACACACACACACACGCACCCACACACACACAAAAGGGCCACCAGGGTGGCACAGTAGGTTAAGCGTCTGACTTCGACTCAGGTCACGATCTCGAGCCCTTCGTCCAGCTCTGTGCTGTAAGCTAGGAGCCTGGAGCCTGCTTCTGATTCTGTGTCTCCCTCTCTCTCTGCTCCGCCACTGCTCACACCCCATCTTCCTCTCTAAAAAAGGAACAAACATTAATAAATAAATGAATAAATAAATAAATAAATAATTACATAACCCAAGGAAACCTCTCTGAAGGGACCGTGTTGCAGCTGGGAGACAACCTAGCACAGGGAATGCTGTCTGCATGAAAAGCAGGGAGCTTCTGGGAGCAAAGGGAAAGGCCGGCTGCAATTCTAATGAATAGTAATTGTTACTGCCCAGAGATCAAGACACCAATCCGTCAAGCCACCGACTCCCCACCAACTCCCAGAAATGATACAGCAGCCTCGACAGGCACCCCACGGTTAGACATTACAGAGCAGAGAAATAAAGTGCCCTCTTTGCCTAGAAACAAGCCAGTCTCAAGCATATGCCACTTACACCCACGAACCACTCTGTCACACACAAGAACCCCAGGGTCCCCGGCATCCCATCTACACATCCATGTCGACAAGCACATCACTGACGCTGACCCAGGCTCAAGGGGAGGCCTTAGACTCCACCTCTCAAAGGGAGTAGTAGCGAAGCCCCTACCTCCCATCGCGACATTGATGTCATCATAGGCCACCTCTCAGCAAGTCTACCATGTCACCACTTGTAGGACGCATCCTGATGTCACAGGAATCAAAATGTGAAAGCAGCGTCAAGATGGAATCGGCACTTGCACGCCGGTTTGTGATGGGAGACGTGTCTCCGCTGCCGGTGCAGCTCAAAGTTTGAACCCGGGCTACTTTACGTTCCAAAGTGAGGGCCAGGGAGCAGTCATTCCAGGCTGACATCATCTATCGCACGGAGGGGATCCCTAAACAACCACTAACGTTTTCTATTCTAGAAACTTCTGCACAAATGCCAAAGGAAGATGTACAGTAAACCCTCATGAATGCATCACCCATCTTCCACCAGTATCAACCCACAGGGTCACTTAATCATTGATGCATACCCTGACCTAACCCAGGGCGTCGCATTCCCAGAGGGTGGGTGAGGTCACGTGTAAATACTGAGACATACGGTGGCACCGTGAGCCCTTTGTGTTGTCCTCCTTGCAATCCACGTGGCTGAGCAATACATATCACTTCTTTACCTAGATGCCACCGGGTAAATCTGAAGTGGATGTGCCAGGGCTCACACTGGCCACAAATGAGTTTCTAGGGAAGCAAGGGGAGGAAACGGTTAGAATACTATCACATGGGGTAGGGAGGGGAGTAAAAACCAAGGTGGGGGCAGCCACAGTTTCTCTGGAAATAATGAGTGTGGTGGCACTTTGGGCAAAACGTTAAAAACAGGGGCCCCTGGGTGGCTCAGCTAGTTGAGTGTCCAACTTCCGTTCAGGTCATGATCTCACCATTGGTGAGTTCAAGCCCTGCGTCAGGCTCTGTACTGAAAGCCAAGAGCATGGAGCCTTTTTTGGATTCTATATCTCCCTCTATCTCTGCCCCTCCCCCAGTCGCATTCTGTGGGTGTGTCTGTCTCTCCCTCTCAAAAATAAACAAACATTAAAACATTTGAAAAAGTAACAAAACCAGGGTCACTCAGCTGCCACTCAGGGGAGTATACAACTCTTGTAGGAGGGTCATGGGTCTGTGCAGACGTTGCTTCAAATCTTAAAAAATAAATCGAAATTAGGGGCACCTGGGTGGCTCAGTCTGTTTAGCTTCTGACTCTTGATTTCAGCTCACATCATGATCTTTTTTGTTGGTGAGAGTTGTGTCCCATGTCGGGTTTGTGCTGACAGTGAGGAACCCGCTTGGGATTCTCTCTCCCTCTGTCTCTGCCCCTCCTCCTCTCTCTCTCTGTCCCTCTCAAAATGAACACAACTTTTACAAAATTTAAAGGTAACATAAAAAAGAAAATAAGGTGTTGGAGATGAAGACATCCTCAACCCTCTATTTGTGCAATGTGACAATCCTTTAGTCACTGCTTTAATTACAAGTTAAATTTTTTTATTTTTTTACGTTCATTTTGAGAGCAAGCACTTGCGTGAGCGGGGGAGGGGAGAGAGAGAATGCCAAGCAGGGTCCGTGCTGTCAGCGCAGAGACCGATGCCATGCTCAAACCCCACAAACCATGAGACTATGACCTGAGCCGAGATCAAGAGGCAGATGCTCAACCAACTGAGCCACACCGGCACCCGTAGTTAATGATTTTTAAAGCAACTTCCATTATTTTGTTCCCATTAGAAGTTTAAAAATAGCTTTTACTTAATTTTCCAAGAGCATCCTGGCCTGGAAACCAGAGCCATGGCTCCCAGGCCTGGAGGCTAAGCTGTGGGCCGCCCCCCAGCACCAGTGGAGAAAGGTTCTGTTTGCCTTCTCTGTGGATGGCTGGCCAGACGCACCAAAGACACTCCAAGCCAGTGGGACGGTGGCCACCGGTTGCACAGGAGAGGCCAACGTACCCTCTAACTGCTGGATGTGCCCCGATGCGTGTCTCCGAAACCCTGTGTGCAGCCTCTCCGTGGCGGGGAGGGAAGGAACCGTCCCAGGGTCGCCTGAGCGACAGGGATCTTGTGCCAGAGCCTCTTGAGTTGGCCTGGTGGTGGCTGCCAGCCCCCAGTGCGGGCAGACCCTCCCGCCTGCCACACTGGCTGGTATAAGACTCAGCACTGGGTCTGAGCTTCGGGAGAAGCAGCCTAGTGGGTTCCAGGGGCTGAGACGATGGGGAAGGATGCAGCCCTGGGCACTTCTTGGGACCTTGAGAGGACAGCAGCAGGACAGGAAAGCCCACACAGAGGGTGGAAGAGGAGTGGAGACTGGGTGGAAAGCACGCGCCTGTACACACATGCGCACACGCACACACTCCAGTCTCCTGGGGTCCTGGAGGAAGAGCAGCCTCAGCTGGCCCTGACCGTGGAAGAGTCGCCCTGCCCTGTTGGCCTATTGCCTGGGCCCCCGGCTGCACTGATTCCGGGGCCGCTACCCTGGGGTCTGGACACTTGGCCCTCCTGTGGAGGACACCCCTGTCCTGAACTGCCACTTCCAGCTGTGGTATTCTATCAGCTGGTTTCCACACTACTACTTCCACGTGGCAGAAGTGCCTTCATGGCCCCGAGCACCAGAGAAAACCACGGCAGCCACTTCTCAAGTCAAGGCAGCTTATTCTCACAAGTCTTTATTGGCAGTGAGAAACGCTCCACTACTGCCTTGAAAGCCAGCAATAAATAATGCCGTGATAAAACGAGTTCAAAGTAGACGGTACCTACTCTGTCATACAATCAGGAAGTTCACAAAAGATGAATAGAAAACACAGGGAAACTGTCAAACGTCCAATGAAAAGCAGAAACGACATGTAAAGAGACGTGTCGTTTCTATCTCTGTCCCAGCTGCATAAGAAATAAGGCTCCATGATCTGAGCACATTCCTTGGTGGCTTTTTTATATGCCACCTCAAAATTATAAGTTACGTTGGCTACTCTAACCTGAAATGGCTCTCTCCTCAAAATCTACACATGGAAATGGGGCGCCTGGGTGGCTCAGTCACTTACGCGTCCGACTTCAGCTCAGGTCATGATCTCACAGTTCGTGAGTTCGAGCCCCACGCCCGGCCCCGTGCTGACAGACAGCTCAGAGCCTGGAGCCTGCTTCGGATTGTGTGTCTTCTCCTGTCTCTGCGGCATCCATGCTCATGCTCTGTCTCTCTCTCTGTCTTTCAATAATAAAGAAACATTAAAAAAAATTAAATAAAATCTACAAATGGAGAATGAGGTCCACTCCTTAAACTTGTTTACAAACAAATCTAAACAGCTGATTTCCGTAAGAACAATAAGGCCTTTATTAGGGTTGCACTCCATTGTTTCCAGGATCTTGCATCTTGCTCTGTGCTGAGCACCCAGCGCCCTGGCCCGAGGTGGGAGACCAGTGCACCCTGATTGGTCCTCTGAGAGTTCTGCTGCCAGGGGTCTAAGGTTCGGGTTGGGGGAGAGAAGGGGGTGGGCAGGGTTCCGGGGAAGAGGTGGCCAGGTTGCCCCACCCAGGCTTTCTGGGGTCTCGGCTCCCAGGTTGTGCGGGTCACTCCAGGCAAACTGCCCAGGCCCCCAGGGACCAGGCTCAGAAAGAGCATACCGGCCCTGGGAGATTTTCACAGTGTTTCAATCAGCTTTGCACTCCAAGTTTCATTAGCTGATAGTCAACACCAGATATTTTTAATCTCTTCACACTGCACAAGAAAGCATTTCTTGCTAGAAAAAGTGTAGTTAAGGTGAGTCATTAAAACACAACGACAATTGCTGCAAATTAAGTCTGCTTATATCAAAACCATGGTTGTAGAGCTAAGGGACATTCGTAAAGGATAATGCAGGCTGTGTCACGGTGATTTTACAAACATGGTAAAATCCTTTTCTCTGTCAGGGTTTCTTAACAAACAATTAAACAATGATAATTACAATACATGCACAGGTTATAAAAGACCGTATTTGTCGTAGGATTCATACATACAGCCATGACAGTACATTCATTTGAAAGACTAAACTGAGATATAAGAACATCAATTGATTCCAAAGGATATTTATAGCCCGGATATACATGAAAGTCAGGAACTCTCTATAGGGAGTGACAAATTTACAGAAATGTACGAAACATTAAATGCTAAATGAGTTTCTCTATCCTATTCACGAATTTTTCAGTAATCAAACACTGTAATAAAATATCTCAGGGTCCATATAACAAGGATTAACAGATGAAAGATCTGGTTGAAGTTTCAAATGTAGTCACTGCTGGGCTCAGCGTGCTGCAAGACCATCGGGAGAAGCAGTGTGGGTAAACTGCAAGATAAAAGGAAAGAATCAGTCTTAAGACAGCCCGAAAAGCACCTTCCGGGGCCCCAGGTGGGGCCTAGCGCGTGTCCCCCCTCCCCAAAGACCTTCCTGGCTGAAGAGATTTGAGAATCTAGAGAAAATATGAAGCATTTTGCATTATCAATGAGAATTATTCGATTGAGTTCCTACTGGCTTAAGACTGAAAGTTCCCAAATTAAAAAAAACAAGATGAAGGAATCAATCAACTATTCTTTTATTTTGTCAGGATTTTAAGTAATCTCCACTCCAAAATGGGGCTCAAACTCACTACCCTAAGTTCAAGTGTCATAGGCTCCACCTGGCCTCCAGCCAGGAGCTCCCAACAATCAAACACTGTGGCTGAGACAGGAAAACAGGATGAGAGCAGAACAAAGCCCACCCCTGGAGGTCCTCAGAGCAGGGAGAAGAGGGCCGGGCTCCGGGGCCCACACCCGAAATCTCCATGTTCAAACTCAGCGCCTCAGAGGGCAATGTGCTTCCGCTTTCAAAAGCTAATCTCAACTGAGAGGCCACCAGTGTCACTCATGTGAGGACGAGAATCCTCTTGGGCCTGGTCCATTCAAGAAGGTGTGCGTAAAACAAGCCAGCCAGGGCCTGTTGACCCGGGAGCTCCACCAGACCAGGCAAAGGCCAGTGCCACTTGCTCCCGAACGACCGGGAAGGTCAGCTCAGACCTGGAAAATTTCCTACTGCTCCAACAGCAATCCTGCCTCCCTACCAAAAAAGACATTAGCAGACACTGAACCCAAACTTCTTTTTTTACGAAAAGAGTGGAAATACAGTTTTCTCCGGAAAAACTGAGAACACACCAACCTCTTTAAGTGTAAGCACACAAACACCAGAATCCTCTTAGCAGGTGTAGAGAAGCTCGTGTGTGTGTGTGTGTGTGTATGTGTGTGCGTGTGTGTGTGTGCGTGTGTGTGTGTGTTTGTGAGTCTATGTGCGTCTGCGTGTCTGTGTATTTCTGAAAGTCCCTAAGTGAGCCTGCTGCGGCTCTCCTGGCTCACATGGACATTGCGCAGACAGGACACAGGGTGTCCGACTGTGGCCTGCACGGACGGTGCCCTCTACTCACCAACAGGAGGCGTCGGCAGGATTAAGACACGACTGGCTGAATCCAGCCTCTGTGGTGCAGATACTATGCCTGCTCCAAGCAACACAAGGGGCAGCGTGCAAATGCAGTATGCGGTTAGTCTTTTTTTTTCAACGTTTTTTTTTTTTTTTATTTTTTTATTTTTGGGACAGAGAGAGACAGAGCATGAACGGGGGAGGGGCAGAGAGAGAGGGAGACACAGAATCGGAAACAGGCTCCAGGCTCCGAGCCATCAGCCCAGAGCCTGACGCGGGGCTCGAACTCACGGACTGCGAGATCGTGACCTGGCTGAAGTCGGACGCTTAACCGACTGCGCCACCCAGGCGCCCCTTGCGGTTAGTCTTAAAATAGCACATGAGGGCACAAATACAGCCCCACACATTCTAAACCACAGCAGCAACCACTGAGGGCTCCCGGGGCACTTCTGAGTGGGGTTCTCTCCACCCGCAAGCAGCCGGGGGAGTCCCCGGGAGTTCACTCTCAAATAGCAAAGGGGCAGTAGAGGCCATGAAAACACTTTCGCCGTGTCCATCTGCCATCTTGTGAAAGAGGGGCCAGGGCTGCCCATCACATACGTAGCTCTGCAAGTGACGCTCTGAGGCTGGTCCAACGCTCTGAGGACACCCACGATGCCTAGTTGTAGTAGTGGAGAGAATACGCTAATATTCCATCAGATAGAAATGTTAAAAAAAAATCTCAATCATTGTGAAACTTTGATAAGCAGAAGTCAGGAGTAATCTTAGATCATCCGAGCCTGAGCATGCCACAGCATCTGAACGCCTTGTTACATATTAAGTCGGCCATTCTCCATCAGTGTTCACATTCCAACCCAAGAGCCTCCCATACCTCCGCCAAGAGGCTGGGGCAGAGCAGCACGTCACATACAGACCGGCAACATCTTCTTTGGCTGCATAGAGGACAGAGAGGAAGTGACCCAGAAGTCTGCAGGGAGAGTCTCTGCTGACTCAGCAGGTAAGTCAAGAGTGTCTTGATCTACATTGCTATCTCTAAGAAGGTGCCCTCCTGAAGCTTCTATCATCATCCTGGGAAATTACAGGACACATTGTGAAATAAAAACCAAAACTATATAGTAAGGTTACCAGCCCTTTAAAATGACCGCACTCTGCAAGTTTGTTTACACCTGTTTACCCCCATTCCTGACAGCCATTGGGGGCCCCCTGCCCAGATGGCTGCCCCAGGCGGTAAAGGGAGGCAGGGCCGTATTTGTGCCAGGACACTGACTGGGCACAAGTCAGGACACTCCTGGGCTGACTGGACCTGCCGCACTGTCTTTGTGAAATCACCTTCCTGCTATAGAAGATACTACCTTTTGGTTTTCAAAACAGTCTTTAAGCTGCGGACAGTGCTACACGCTAGGACGGTCCCACCACACCCTTTCACATGTCCTATTCTCGTCACACTTGAGTGTTCTTATGGCAATGAAGACAGTCTTAAGTAGTGGTGTGGGAGTAAATCAGTCCTGCTGTTGTATAAGGAGAAATCAACACTTCGTGTCTTTTTAAATAAACGACTGTAACCTTCTCCCAGAGCACAGGGCCCTGGACTGCAGAGAGACCTCCGGCCGCCCCCAAACACAACTTACAGGCTCTATTGCCAGGCTGCCATCAACGTGTTATGATGTGAAAAATATTTCTCAAGACTATCAAAAGTCAAATATCAAAAGGAAAGAAACCAAACTCCTCACCTCTGTTAAAATATTGGTTTCTCAATAGCTCATTGGTTTGGTAGTTTTTTAAGTTTTTGTAGGTACATTAATTTATTTTTGAAAGAGACAGAAACAGTATGAGTTGCGGAAGGGCAGAGAGCTAGGGAGAGAGAGAATCCGAAGCAGAATCGCCATTGTCACCGCTGAGCCCAATGGGAGGCTCAAACTCACGAAGTGTGAGATCCTGACCTGAGCTGAAAGCAAGACTCAGATGCTTAAATGATTGAGCTACCAGGCGCCCCTGTTTGTTAGATTTTCAGAGAGAGAGGGAGAAAGTGAGAACGATTGTGTGTGAGCGAGAGAGGGGCCGATGGAAAGGGTGACAGAGGACCCAAAGCAGGCTCCACGCAGACAGCAGCCAGCCCAATGCTGGCCTCAGACTCACAAGCAGTGTGATCCTGACCTGAGCCAAAGTCAGACACTCAACCAACTGAGCCACACAGGCGCCCCAAAGCTCATTTGTTAATAAATTAAGAGTGAAGCTTAACTTGTAAGGTAAAATTATCTCCACATTTGGAAGAGTAGTCTGGTACATGATTCCTACAAACATAATAATCTACGTTCCTTTTTCTTTTTTTTTTTTTTTAAGATTTTACTTTTAGGAAATCTCTACCCCCAACACAGGGCTCAAAGTGACAACCCAGAGATTATGAGTCACGCTGTCCTCCGACTCAGCCAGCCAGGCACCCCCAAATATAATACTTAACAGTTAACGCAAATTTAGATATCATTAGCCCGAAAACTTATTTCACCGACCCTTTGGTCAGTCCCCATGACCAAAAGGTGGTTCAACTCCCATTCCAAGATAGCACGAGCCTGAAATCACGAGCAAACACCCCAAAAGTTATGTCAATCTAAAGGATGATGACATATTGCACTTGCGTTGAAACCAAGACTTCAAACTCAAAACAATATCCATTGAATCCTAATAGTGTATTTTCAATCAGAGATGTTAACGTGGAGTCCATTAATGGGCTTGATTTACTTATCTTTGAGAGGCAGAGAGACAGCACGAGCAGGGGAGGGCCAGCGAGAGATGGAGAGAGAGAATCCCAAACAGACTCCATGTTGTCGGCACGGAGCCCGACTTGGGGCTCGACGCCACCAACTATGAGATCATGACCTGAGCCCAAAGCAAGGGTCGAGCGCCGAATCATCTGAGCCCCCCAGGAAGCCCACAGGAATGGGCCTTTGGGGAGAGGGGTCCATGCTCTCCGGGAAATTAGACAAGGGTGTCGTGGAGGGGGATTTGCAGTGGGGACACTGAGGGCATTCCCAAAGGTGTTCAGTGTTCTGTAGAAGGATCAAAAGATTCCTGATTCTCCATTGAGCCCATGAGTCAAACAGAATTCCACAGGGAAATCAGAAACAGAAGCCATGAAACTTCCACGTGGCACACGAAGTAAGAGTGTTTCTCTCTCCACATAAGAGCTAAATGCACGCCAGTCTCACGAGCCTGTGAGGGGAAGGGACAGGCAGAGCTCAGGCAGGAGGAGGTAGCACCGAGGACTCTGTGCCACACAGCACAGACCGGGCCTGGGGAGAGAGGACTAGCTGTGCGGTGAAGCTACGCGCTGCCTTGCTCCAATACAGGTTGCAGGGTCTCCAGCAGGAGAGCAGTGGGCGGGTGCGGACGGCCCGGTGTCACCTGTGTGTTCTGGGTCGGGTTCTGCACCAGAAGCGCCAGGGCGGTGACATCGAAGGTCCCATCTGAGGCCATCAACGTGCCGTGAACTCCACTGTCTACGCGATTGTTGGCATCCGCTTTAAGGCCAATCGATAGGACCCAGCGAATCACTGGGTCCTTCCTCCAAACCAGCACCTCTGCCGACAGTCAACACCCATGGCCACGGTGGCTGCCAAAAGCTCTCTCCATCACAACCACACCCTGTAATGCAGGACAAGGATCTCTGCTGTGTGCCCGAAGCCTATGCTTCAGCTGCACACTCCGGGTGTTCTGGAAAACCTTCCTCCCGTCAGACAACACTGTTGGCCCCGTGCCTGGGCACCTTGTCACTTCAACACAAACGTCTCAGTTCTAATCGCAAAGCCCGCTTTGTGGACTCAGTTGAAAATCAGAGAGACCTGAAAAGACTCCCCAGCATATTAAGAGACTGTGACGGGATACCTCACGTTCATGCAAAGTAACAAAGATTGCATTTGCTTTAGGAGACATGGAAAAATCACCAGATGATTCACTAGTTACTTCTGGTGAAAGACTGCTTCTGTCAACTGTGAAGAGATTTAAAAGGAAGTACACACTACAGGAAACACATTTACCCAATTCATTTCCAAGGTCTTTCACTAGGTAAAATAGCAGTTGTTCAAACGCACGGACACGCTTCAAACATTTGCAGATCCTTATTACATTTCTCTGTTACATACCTTATAATTAAATTATGTATATACACAACGTGTATCACAAAGGTTGGCTTCTGGCTTTTCTTGTGATTCACAATAACTCAATCACAGCTAGGCTATCCTTCAACTGGGCCATCCCCGCTGCCCCTTTTTCTCAAGTTTATTGATTTTTGAGAGAGACACAGACAGAGACAGAGACAGAGACACAGCAAGAAAATGGGGGAGTGGCAGACGAAGGGAGGGAGGGACAGAATCCCACCTAGGCTCCACACTGTCAGCGCAGAACACGACAAAGGGCTCGAACCCACGGACCGTGACATCATGAGCTGAGCTGAAGTCGGAGCCTTAACCGGACGAGCCCTCCAGACGCCCCTCGCTTCTGGATTTTCAATCGGCCCCCAGCACCGAACTCTGTGCTGAAGAACCAGAGTTACAAGCCCACATCCTGGAGGCATGGAAGACTCGTCTGCCTTTTGTGGTTAGTTACTTCCTCAGCTTTCAGACACCCAATTCCTTGCTGTGGCTGCGCCCCTCCCGGTTACAGAACTCTGCCTCCTCCGTGCGGTAAGATGGACGAGCACTGTGACCGCCAGGGACCAAGCCTACTGAGCAGGGTCCCGATTTCCCTCAAGGACTCAATTCTCGACACCACACAAGATTTTCCAATCACCTGCTCCAATGGAAACCTCAGGTGAGTGCTTCCCAGCCTTACAGTTAGAGTCCACTCAAAGACATTGAGAAATCTGTGGAATTCTACAGGGAGTAGGCACACGTATGAGGTCTCCTAACCTGTGACTGACAACACGCGTCTCACAGGACATAAACGAAGCAGTGAGGTGGTCGTTCGTAACAAGAATCGTGCCATCAAATACGACGTGACCACGGCCGTGACTGAGACTCATTCTCCTGAGGCGGACATTGTCAACACTAGGCACCTTTCGTGGAGCCTTATGGGGCTCTACCTCACCGCCACCTCCCTGAGAACTTCACTCCTCATAGCCCACTGTACCCAGAAGCCTTACCAGAAACAGTCGGTTAACACATATTTTATAAGTGACGTGTATATGCTGCATTCCTTCATAAAACAAGGTAAATGTGATTAAGAAAACCATAAAGAAGAGAAAATACATTTACAACACTCTACTGGATGGAAACACATAACTTACATATAAGTGGACCTGATCTTCAAACCCCGGCTGTTCAAGGGTCAACCGTATGTTTCTGGGACTGGCCATGCATGTCCACAGAGACCACAGTATGATCCACTCTCAGACACTGCGTTATACCTATGGTAACACAGAACCCAAGTGAGCGATTTGAACATCTCAGCCCCGGAGAAAGTCACCTACACACACTCTGTGAAACTGAATCAAATGCTGGGGCAAACAACTCAATAAACGCTGTCCTCGTATGACCAAGTACTTAACCCATACCTCCTGAAGATGACAAAATAAACGCAGGAAACACAGTGAAATGTTTTGGCCAATTTTTGTGACCTCTGGACTTACAAGACATACACATTTCTGGGAGCAGTGGGTGTGAGAGCCAGAGGGCACTACCACGAATCTTAATGTTTTCATTACAGAAAGTATAAGGTTGTGGAAGAAAACACACTGGCAACATCCAAGGGACCGAATTTTCCCAGCATGGTTCCAGGAGCAAAAGGCCCTGGAGGCCTTTTTATGTCCGTGGAGGACATAATACTGCTTTGCAGCTATAGAGTGTATTGAACAAACGAACAGCTCCTGCTTTCAAAACAGGTACAGCTGAAAAGTGCTCAGCAAGGTGACAAGAAACACAATGCTTATTTTTTAAAGTTTTTGGTGTTTTTCAACTTGTCCGCCCAATTTGCTGAGTCCCAGGGCACCTTGGGAAGGGTTTTCAATTCAGTGGCTCCAATTCAGTGCCTGTGGGGAAGCAGAGTGATGAAATGGGAGGTGGGGGGTGTCAACGGCCACGTGAGGTCTCCCGACACGGGGAGGGGTCTGCAGGCAGAGACACCACGGATCTAGAGGAATGAGGCCAGTAAGACCACCCACACGCTGCAAACAGGCAGGGGACACCAACCTGGTCATGCAGGCTCGTCGCTGGCGTGGCTGGGGTGGACCTTTTGTTTTCTGGCGAGCAACCAGCGGATGGATTTTGTGATGCCCTTCTTCTTGGGGGCGTTGTTCAGTGAGTCCTGGTTATTGCTAGTGTTGCTGAGGTTGCTCGAGGGGCCATCCTGAGAGGCTGTGGAACTGGGGGACGCACAGGAGAGCATCTTCCACGCGTGCTCTTCGCACGACACACCGCCCCACGTGATTAGAAGCACAATCCCCCAGCTTCTAGGGAGGGCTGCGCCCTGGGAGCTGACACTGTCTCCCTCCCAAGTATATCTGGAGTCCAAGCACCTTGGGTGGAGAACGCTCAGCACCCCTCCCTGGCCGTGACCCGGGAGCACGGAGGACATGCACACCTGAGCCACCCCAGGACGTGGTGCGAGTAACAGAGAGGCTGCTGGAGCTGCCTGGTGGGGGTGGGGGGAAGAGAGCATGGCTCCTGACAACCCCACAGGGCACAGTGCAGCCCAGGAGAGGAGCCCTAGGGAGCATGTCACCCAGGATCCACCGGGAGGAAAAGGCAGGTCTCAGGACTGCTGGTGTGTAGGATCTGAGCAAACGAGGTTGCCCTACAGCCACCAGCATCACAAGACTCTGGTCTTTCCCACCTGCCTTTTGCCCTGCTGGCCACACCCAGGGCACCCAGGCAGGTATCCCAAGAACACCGTGCACGTAAACTCAGTTCATTGGCCTTTCTTTGGAATCGCTGTTCCGACCCTTTCTCCCCCATGGAGAGATCAAAGGGTTCTCAGAGCTGAAAACCAGCCCACAGGCATATCTCCTACGATGCCTGTGCCCCTTACTTTGTGGCGTCCCTGATGTCCTCGTGGCTGGCCTTGGGCAGTGCCCCTTGCTGCAGCCTGTCCAAGCTCAGGGACCTCTGGGAAGAAGGAGCTGATGGTTCACATCGTGTCCTTGCCACACTATCTTGTGACTCTTCCTCCAAAGGCAGCAACTGTGGGGTGGAGAGGAGAGTGACATGAGTTCACCGTGCACCCAGACAGAGGAGCACACAACCCTGAAATGACAGCCAGCAACTCATTTGAAAAGCTATGAGCTGTGCTTTCTGCAGCGTCCAAAACGACTTCCTAGGATCGGCCTAACGCCAGGCGAAAGGGTGGATTCGCGTCCGGGCAGTGGGCCCACTGAGACCCCCAGCCCATCTGCACCGAGGTGTGTACCTTCCCCAGGACCTCGCACCACCAGGAGACCGGCCACAGAAGGTAGAGGTGGAGACCCAGACCATGTCACCATACACCACGGCCAGCTGAGAAGGAAGGTACTTGGTTCCTGAGGCCATTCAGCGCAAACCCTGGTGAGCACGGAGCCCTCCCATGCACGATTGTGCAAAGCTCTTTGTTTGGGGGAAATGGAGCGAGCTTGTGGCCTAATCCACTGTCACTTCTGGTAGCGATGCAAGGCTGGAATCTACAGGGACGTGTGTAAAATGACAAGGCACCCAACCCCCTGACCCCACACTCGGGTCTGACTTCTGCTTCTCGGGGACATTTCGGTTGAGGTTACAAACTGACGGACTCATCGGCATCTTACAGACAGTCTGCTCGACAGGGTGGAGACACAGTGTCCCTTGGCTGCCGTCACGACAAATGAACCCCTTCTGACTCCATTTTTCCTTCTGTCACAGGTTGTGGGTCTGCGGCTATGTGGCTGTGGGCCCTGGAAAGGACCGTGGGGCCATGGACCCGCCAGCGTTATGACCCTTGACAGGTCCTGGTGGTGAGGCAGGGCCGGATCTCATGAAACACACGTGTAGGACTGGCGAGACAGGCACAGCCAACTGGGTCTGTACCAGGACCTCTGAAGCTGCATGGGGCTCGGGACACCCATGGCGGTCAGCACCAAGTGGAGCTGAGCTCAGGGAAGACACAAGCATAACCAACAATTACAGACACCTGCCTCCTCTCCTGATTTCCATGACAATCATCAGACAACAAAAGGCTACCTTAACAGGCTACAAATTATCCACAGAAATCCAAACAGGGTTTGCTTGCTACTTGCTTCACGCAAGTAGATTTCATACCCAGGTGGAAGCAAGGATATGGAGAAAACAAACGCCAAAAGGGAACAGGACAGGCAGCCACACTAGCGACCAGGCTATGAGGTGAGCAGAGACGGAGGGTTCCGGGAGCACACCCTCCCCTGTGTCGCAGCGCAGTCCACACACAGGCCCTCGCCCAGCACTGGGTCCTGCCAGACTTGTGCCTATGGGCCATTTCAGTCTCAGACAAAACGGGAGACTCCCGCAAGGCTGGGAAGTGCAATGCCCGTGCTGGCCCTGTCCGCATGGACCTGACTCCCACTGCACATACACCTAGACTTCATCCCCCAAAACCTCCAAAGAGCCCTCCAAGTAGCCATCAGTGAGCTGGGGGAGCAGGCCGTCCTGCCTGGGTGTTCATCACACGACCCTCTGTTCCTTGAGAAAGGCTTGCCACAGAGGAAAAGGCAGCACGAGCCAGCAGAATGCAGGGCGTGCCCTGTGCCCCGTCGCCGATGTGAGCTCCTGATCTCTGAGGACCGTGCACCGATGGGCAGTGTGTGGACACCCCAAGGGCCATGATTCTTTCGCTGTCCTCACTTACCAGGAGGGCAAGGCAGGAGAAAAAGACGGTGATTAATACACCCCGGTCACAAAACAACCAGTGACCGAACTGGCACTTGAACGCGAGAATTCATCTGAACGGACACACCATCTCTGCAGTGGAGGGGCTCCCCCAGCTGCCGCCCAGCTCTGTATCAGAGGCACGGCCTTGTCAGCACATGGCTGGGAAGGTCTGGGATGGGGGTACGATCCAGGAAGCAAGGCATCCCAGTTATGAGCGGACTCTCTGGTCGAGCGTTCCAACCCGAGGCACGGCGCTTCCCCTGAGAATGGGCACACCCACATCATTGTCCCCTGGACACAGGAGGTGTCCTGTCCCAGTGAGGGGCACTGTAAATGGGAGAAGGGCGCCCGAGCAAAGGTGGGGTATGTGGCAGAGTGGTTTCTTGGCCAGTGTTTGCCCTGCAAAGTGTCCTCATGCACAGGACCCGGGCTCTCGGGCTCTGGTTGCACATCTGGAAATGGGCTAACCACACAAGCTGTGGCTCGCGGGGATTTCTGTGAGGGCCAAGTAACAGGATCCTAAACCACTGCACACACCAGGTGGCGAACCCGAAGAGCTCATTGAATGCTACTGGCTACGGCTCTCAAAAGCGGTTATCCCGAAATCGAAACTCTATGGCTCTGCTACATTAATTTCTCTTCCTAGAAACTTCTATGTCTCATGGAACTAAGTACGCAGCGCAGCGAGCAAGACACAAACGAGAGACAACGGCGAGCTCTGGTGGCCGTCGCAGGTACCGTGGTAACCAGCCGCCACGCTCGAGTCCCCAGTGGCTCCTGTACTTCCCCGCACACGCCAGCTGCTCTTCCTTACCCAGCTGTGGTGCTCACTGTGAAGAGACGGGCACTCTCCCCCACACCACAGACAAACACGGCTAGGTTGCATTACGAATCCCTTTCGCTTCCTCCGATGCTTCCTTACATCACTAGGCTGACAGAGGCATGCAAAGAAAGGAAGAGAAATCAGATTTACTGCACACTAGGAAGTTAAAATTTCCAAGACAAAACGAGCAAACATCTTTTAAAGAGAACAACAGGATGGATATAATTGAGAGAAGATTTAGAAACAACCACGACTGGAAGCAGAACTTTGTGCCACCACACATGTAAACGTGTGTTTACCAGAGACGCTACCAATTATCACTCAGGGACGTAAAACTCCATTACAACATACACAACTCATTAAAACATGGCATCCTGCCGAACAAAGACATCTAACAGGTGCCTATTCTAAACTTTCCTGTAACTGTTCTCCTTGTTGAAAACCAAGTTACACTTTTACAGTATCACCCTACTGGATGCCGAAGTTCCCGCAACACCTTGTATAATACCAAACAAACCCACTCTGTTAATGCCCTGCTGGACGTGAATGTGAAATCCTGACCTAGAATTTGAGTGACAACCTCTCACAAATCACTGTGCTGGTTACAGGAGGGTGCCCTGGGCAGGTACGTGATAAAAACGGGCTTAGGGGCAGGTGACAGCTTCACTTGTAGGAGTCCTGAGTTTCAGTGTAGAAGGCAGTACTTGTGCTCAGTAAGCCCATGAGATTTGGAGTCCTGAACACGAGCGTCGGCACCGCAAAGCGTGCTGTCTGTATCGAGCTTCCGTTCAGCTATGCTCAGTGCCTTATGTCTTTTGAAGAAACACTTCGTTTACAAATTATTACCTAGATCAAACCCGTATCCACCTGTACTATACAGTGATACGCTAACGACAATTTATCACTATTGGGGCAAAACCCCACTATCTAATGACAAATGAAGATACAGGAGAAACAACACGAGCCAGCCACGACTGACCACAGACGCTCCAGGGCAAAACAGCAAACTGACAAAACACAAACCACAGAACTTTTACCCTGTGTCTCCTTCCAGCTAACACTGCGTCTCTGCTCCCAGAGTTCAAGTCCTCCAGAAAGCTGCCCCTACTGTGTCTACACAGACTCTGGAACTCTGGCGAGTGGGCTTTAGCGCAAGGGCTCCTGGACCAGACCACCGTGCTCCTCGGCCTCCACCTTGCCTGGCCCCACCCAGCACGACCAGGCCACCGCTCTCCCTTTCCCTGAGCACCTGGCTCACTGAGCTCCTTCCACCTTCGTGACCGCTTGGTCTCTGCCAGTTCTGTGTCTCTCTCTCCACTGCCACACTGGGCAGTGCCCAGAGATCCACCCTTGGACTCTGGGGCTATCCACAGGTGCCCACCTAGGGACTTGTCAATCATCTGTCAAACAGAAATAGATTACTAACACTCATATCGCCTTTACTTCCCTTTCGCTGCTGGTCTCTTGTCACTACACTGTGCACACATAGGGGTGCAGGCCTCTCCTCTGACTTTTTATCTATTTATTGCTTTCTTTGTTTTATTTCAAGTGGGGGACGAGCAGAGAGAGGGAGAGAGAGAGAATCCCAAGCAGGCTCTAGGCGCGGTCAGCGCAGAGCCCCATGCAGGGCTGCGGGGCTCCGGGGCTCGATCTCACAAACCCAGAGATCGTGACGTGAGCAGAAATCAGCAGTCGGACGCTTGACCGACTGAGCCACCCGGCGCCCCTCATCTGGGTTTTTCAGTCATGCTGCACCCTAGCTCTGGGACGATGTCTGCACCAAACTTGTTCCATGACTACAGGTGCTCAAAACTTACACAAATATATAAAAATATACGCAGCCGAAGAGACAAAGGACAAAAATACTTAGACTCCAAAGGTGAATTCTTTGTTGTTTAAGGATGAGTACACGTGTTCATTTAACCTTCATTAGCGTTTCAAACCCTTACTAATTTGCATTGTGCTGTGCTTAACACTAGGTCCTATCTTAATCCACATTGCTACTTGATACAAAGAAAGAACAAAAGCTCTCAAAAGTAAATTCTAAGGCAGCAAAAGAAGAATGGGGGAAGCGGCAAGGAGAAAGCAGCCTATCAGTCCTTTAGTTCCAGAAGAGCCTCACAGACAGGAAAAGGCAGGTGACATTGGAGCTGGCAGGTGGGTCCCACGAGAGCCCCCAGAGGATGGAGGTCCTTGCCTTGGAAGGCTCATGTCGCAGACGGGCCACACGGCCTTTCCGGCGGCGCCGCCACACCGCGCTGCTGCTGCTGCTGCTGACATCCGTGGGGCTGTCCGCCAGACGGAACCTGGAAGCTGGGATGCTGCCGACGTGCGTCCGCCTGAAATAAGGAGGGAAACAATCAACAAACACGCACACACACACCGAGGTTGTTATCTAAAGAAAAGGGGACTTTTTCAGCCAGGCCAAAACCCGTCAATTAGGAAAATGAGGTCACAGAAAAAGGTCTCCAAGGAAGGCATCCTTGCCCCTGGCTCCAGTGCAAGCCCGCTAGCCGGGTCCTGTGGAGACAGGGTCTCCCGGGCCCAGCAGGTGCAACGCATCCCCGCGGCCCAGACGTCCCCGAGGTGGAGCAGCGCCTGCCCCCAGTCAAGCTGTCATCCAGCGTGTCTGCACCACCTCCTGCCCAACTGACCGGGAAGCACTCCTATACGTCCCCCTGGCCTTCACCTGCCATCGGCCCACGTGTGCCAAGGCCCTCGCTGTGATGCCAGGTGACCCCAGGTTTTCCTCCACCAGCCACTATCGGGCGCCCCAGGGGCATCCGCGGCAGGATCCTTGGGAACCACACCTCGCAGCTCCTGTACACAGGAGGCAAAAGCGTCTCTGGCCTCTGTGCAGTGAGACTAACAGACAAATGTTCCCCTTGGCCACAGAAGTCTCCAGAAAAGTTCCATGGAGCCCCGAGCCCCTAGGGTGGAGTCACTTAATTGGGCTGTCAGCTGCTCCCCTCAGCAAAGGCTCTGGGCACGAAGCGGTCAGCAGCTGTGAAGGAGCACCCGCCAGCCCACGTGCCCGGCCTCAGCCACGGGCTCACCCTCCACACTTGAACCCTGCACGGGAGTCCAGTGGCTCCTTGCTCTCTGGAAAAGAAGAGAGGCTGACTTCCGTTTCACAAATCCTTATGGTCTCGGGAGACAGAACACGCTCATATGATTCACATCAACTAAAGAGGGGGCCCCTGGCATCACCCCTTGTGGCCTGGAGACAGAGCCAGCACAACAGGGCGTCTCTGTGGTGCTTCAAGCTCTTCTCTGCGGCCTTTCAAGAAACGTCATTGACACGTGCTGCCTCAGGGTACTGATTGTTTCTAAGACAGCCAAGTCAGAACTGCCCGCTGGCCACAACCATCTTCCCCTCCTCTGGTCCCCCCATTCACAGAAGAACTGCTTACCTGAGCTCAGGTGGTCTAGCTTCACCGCTGTGGGGCCACGGCACATCGCCAATAGGGGAGAGCCACACACGCCACCCCGCGTGTGACCTGGGATGGTCCGTGGCTCCTGCGAGGTTCGCGTGTGTCCCCTGACTCTGACCCCCTATCTCAGGCTCCCTGGCTCCCGACCCCACCACCCTGCATCCAGTCCTATCCCAGAGCTCTCTCCCATCTGCCCCGCCTGCGTGTGGAAGTTGGTCCGTCACCTTTCTTTTCCTCTGCAACCCAGACCATGTCATCTTGCTAGAGGAGGACACAAACAGAAGACGTGGCTGTGAGGTCGTGCCAGGAGGGCTCAGCTGTCCAGCCTGCCTGCCACCTTCTCAGTCTCATCCCCACGGCCCCCGGCTGCTCACGGCGACACAGCTCCCACCAGCCTCTCTTCTGCCACCACAGGAGAGAGCACTTTGGGAGACAGCTTCAAACAGACCCTGTTCGTCAGCCGGTCTCCTGCCCGGGGTCTTCTGACCACAAGGCCACCTGGGACTGCGGCCAATGCCTCCGCAACCACGGGAGCACTGCGATCCTCGCTATCCTTCTCCTTGGCCAGCTCACCTCAGTCGGGTGACGGGCGTGGACGTCCCTCTTATGGCAACTGCCCCAGGGTGCCACCCTCCAGGGGCCTGCACAGCCCATTCCCTTGAGAACTCCAACATGCACTCGAGGGGCCTGCACCGCATCCACTGTTTGCTCCCTTGGCCTCCTCACACATACCCATCTTCAAGCCCTGCAATGGTGACACTCAGCACACTGGTGTCTTGCTGGCGAGGCTCTCCGTCAGCCAACCAAGAGGCTGCTCTGTGCCCGGATCTTCCTGTGTGCTTCTCTGTCCGGACACACATTTGCCGTGCCACAAGTAGTTCCGTGGACAGGGAGCGCTGCTTCGGACTCTACCTTCACTGACTTGTCCTCTCTCCTACAAGCAGGCTCAACAAGGACAGCCACACCACACCCTCGACTCTCCCGAGAGCCCCCGTCGGCAGCCGCACAGACCCCAGTGCGGCCTGAGTGGGCCTGCCTTTGGAGCAGGAGCCTGCTTCCTGCACCTAAGGGGGCCCAGTCAGCTACTCGAGACACTGTCACACCAGAATGACTCTCACCTGGTACCTATTTCCTACAAAGAAGCAAGCAAACCTTTTAATACCTTGCTGACAATTACTGTCTGCAGGACGCAGCTCACAAGCCGGCTGACCCGCTCCCTCACAGGCGACTCACCAATGTCCCAACAGACTTAAAGCGATTACATGTCATTCTCCAGTCTTTTCAAAAAGCTAAGAAACTGGGAGCACTGCGCTAACCCCACCAATGTGAAGGTGACCTTCACAACCATGGCCACGTGTCCACTCCCATGGCGACCCCACTGGCGTTGCCGAAGGGACCACAGCTTCCGGGGACGCTGGGTCCGAACCTGGCACGCTGGACCCCTCCTAGCCCCACACCATCACTGCCACACTCGGTGGAGGAGGCCGCAAATAAACCCACCCAAACACGAACAGAACTTTCCCTAACTTCCACGCCTCCTCCCATGGCTGTGAGCTCTGTCATGCCTCCCGGTCTCCTGAGATTCCAAACCTAACCTCTGCAATGAGGTTTCACTTCTCCCTCTTGCCAACTACGAAGCTACCGGCTCCCTGAGCTACATCCAGTCACTCTGCCCATTCGGCCAAAGGATTCCTCTGGAAGATACACAGCAGGTGCTAACATATGTGTTTGTGAGGTGGTTCATGTTAGGCACGGTGAAGGGCAGTGTCCCCCCCAGCCCCGCCCCATCATCAGTTAGGTGGTACCTGGAAAATGGATCGCATCAGACTACAACACGCTCAGGGTTATTGTGTGTAACTCTGATCCGGTTCGGGTCATACCATAGCACACCCACGGTTCTACATTGGAACCATGAGCTGGTTCAGGTCATACTGGTGACAGAGGGAAGCCGCCCCCAGCCGCATCTCAAACACATCTGTGAACCGGGAAATGTCATACCCGTGGTGAAGCGAAGAGCCTCTCAGTCTTGCCCGCTTTAATTCAGCCCTCAGTGCTTCCATGCTCTGTAGAAGCCGATCCTGCAAAGCAGCAAATGACAACGACACTCACTGCAAGCAAGGTTAATGATTCTTTGCCTCAAGAGTCCGTTCAACACGGAGCACAAACTGGTAGTGGCCAGAGGAGAGGAGAGTAGGGGCGGTGGGCAAAAGAGGTGATGCTGATTAGGAGGCATAAGCATCCAGATATCAAATAAGGCCGTCTCGGGGATGAAAAGCACCGTACAGGGAATACGGTCCGTGATACCCTAAGGACTCTGTATGGTGACACACGGTGACCACAGTGATGGTGGTGAGCACAGAGTTACGCGTGCAATTGGTGAAACGGTATGCTGTCTACTTGAAACTGATACAACACTGTAGGTTCATTACACGATGGGGAAATTCAGCAGTTACAAACCCCAAGACCATTGTCTCCAAGAGTCCTCCAGTAAACACCCGGATCACCAAGTGAACGTCCTAAACCCTACTGAACAGTTACATCACAGGCCTAGCAAGGTTACAGAGGAGAAACACCGAGCCACTAACACTTGTTCCTAATTATGTAGAGAGGAGCAGGACTTTCTGGGCGGTGGGGGAATAGCCCTTCTGTGCAATAGGCACGTGCTCCTTCGTGGACCCTCCGCAGCCCAGCCTCACGTCTGCACACGCAGCACCAGGGAGCAAAACCGAAGAGGACCTTCGGTCACACAACAACGCCCTAGGCAGTGCCGTCCCAGGCAGCAGACACCGCCGCACGTGGCTAACTGAGTGCCCAAAGTGGGGCTGGTCCCGACCACAGGGGATGGAACTGTGAGACGGCCCGTCGGTTGCAAGGACTGAATGTGGAAAAACATTGTAGAGTAGCTCCTTCATGTCTATACTATTTACATGATACAGTAACACGTTGCCTGCATCGGGCTACATGAAAACTAACATCACCCGTCTGTTTGACCATTTCCAATGCAGCCGCGAGAATCCTTGGGATGACACCCGTGTCACCTGTTACCTTCCTGCTGGGCAACGCTGCACTCAATGAAAGGTTTGCGTGAACATTTTAGCTTTCGAGCGGACCCCCGAAGGGACTCAGAAATCTGAACCCCATAGGCTGCACAGCTCCAACTCCGCCACATGCGTGCCATTCAGACTTGCGAGCGTGGGGCCCCTCGAAAGCACAGTGGTGGCTCGCCTTGGAGGAAGTGTCAGCCCCAGAGGTCACCCGCTCCTTTCCAGTCTCAAGGGATCACTGAATGATTGAGAGATGGAAATACCTTCTCACGTTGCGTTTCTTGTAACTGTTTTTTCAGATTGCCCACTTCTCCTAACGGAGACTTCTGAGAAAGGTACAGTCTTTAGTGTTGATTCTTTCAAACGTTCCACATGCTAGAGCACGCCTACGTTTCTCTTTACAATAACGCAGCACCACAGAAAAGGCATGGAGTGGATGGCCATACCAACGAACGGGGTCACATGACCACAGAGTGAAATGCTGTCTGTGAAACTGCAGTAACAGCCTTTCCTCATGCTTTGTCCATGTACAATTTCTTCACGGATCACTGTCTGACTGTAAGTATGACAAGTTCCTAAGTTTACTTGCAGCAGGTACACTGGTTCGTACTAGCTTTTAGGGTCTGTGATGCCTCAGTCACTTGGGAAACCTGACCTAAGTTTCGTACATAGAATTCCAATCTCACATACAACTATTCTACCTAAAGGCTGGCCCCAGTGATCAAGGTAGAACCTCACGTGGGGTATGATAACGCACCTCATAATGGGTTTTACCCAAAACAAGTGTGTCGTGTAATTAGCATTGCTCACTGGTGTCTCCAAGTGCCAATCTTGGGGAAGATTCTGGGCTCATCTACAGGGACACAGGTGTCACCAGAACCGGTAGTATCAGGTCCGTACCCAACTGTCACCACCAGAGCTTCTCTCACAGATATCCTATGATACTGCTTCCCTCCCGTTACACCTCAAGTGTATCCGTTATGATGGTGTAAGAGTCCAGGCTTAGACTCTTTCCAACCCAGATGAAAAGAGGGAAGGCAGGAGATGGAACAGGAGAAACTCTGTTTTCAGCTGCTTAAATGCTTGACAGAACTGCGCACTTCTACCGGTCCGTCTGGACAAAAGAGGTAGAAATCAGCTCCTCAGACAAGAACCAGGCTGAAGGTTCCAGCACAGGGGTGGCCAACGAGGGCCTGCTGACCACATCCAGCCACTGCCGGGTCCTATCGACACACGGCCCCTCCCCTTAGTTATATACTGCCTATGGCTGTTTCTGTGCCCATCTTTGATTAGCATGAAGCTAGCTTACTCCTTACCTCTCAGTTAGTAAAAGCCTAACATACTTACTCTCGGGCCCTCCCCAGACCATACTCCTCTTCTAGACAGTAAGACGCACCTTCCCACACACATACGTCGGGCAGGGACAGGACACTGGGAACTTAACGCAGACAGTGGGTAACAGCCTGCAGTTTTCCGCGTGAAAGAATCATTTCTACTTTCTACAGTGGCTGTTAGCCTCTGCTCCACGCTGCTCCTCAGGATCACAACGTGAGCATCTCCTCCGTGAGGACGGGGACACTCAGCCGCTGTCTCTCAAGTCCTACCTTATCTTCCACAGCAGCCATTCTCTCCTTAAGATGACGCTGAAGACGCTCGTCAGATTCGGAAAGGAGCTGGTCAATAGTGCCCGACAGACGTTTATTAGTCTCTTCATTCACTTTTTCTCTCTGCCTTACCTGAAAGAGAAGACGCAGGCTTGAAGCAAAGTGCGAACACCAGCTCAGGCATGTGAATAATCAGCGGTGTGACCCACACACACGCCATCCTCGGCTGCCCCTTCCCACGGCACTCTTGGGCGTGCTTGTGCGTCACTGCCAGCCCCGACCTACCGGGACACAGAAACGCAGGAACCTGCTTCCCGGGGTCATCACTTAGCAGGTGCCTTTGTTTCTGGGAAACAAAACACGCATGGGCCCTCACGAATGTCCTCATAATTAGCTTTCAGATGGGCTCAGGAGGCAGATGTACATGCAGGAAAGAGCATATTCTTAATGGGATCAGCTTATCTACACACGGGAGGAGGAATATTCCGGGGCGGAAACAGAAGCTCGGATCTGGCCTCAGGGGGAAAGAAATGAATCCATTGACAAAACCGAAAGATAAAACAAAATCCACTTTGGGAAAGATTCAGTGGTGAGAAAGACTTTCACCTGTTTTTCGTGAAATTCACACATCTCCTGAACGTTTTGTAATGGAAACTTGTATTTACCTCAAGTAATTTCCGAACGTAACCGCAAAGTTCACGGGTCTGTGTTATATACAACTCTCATCAATCGTCTGGTTTAAAAACTTGTTTCTGCCGCATCTCCTGAAATAACCCAAAACAGAAGCGCCGAGGACAGGCCGGCAGGATTCAGGGGCTCCTGCCGGGCGGAGGGCCGTGGGGTACGTACTACACATGTGCCCTGCAGTCGGTGGGCCCAGGGAGGAGGAAGAGTCCACAGGACACACCCGCAGGCTAGGCAATGGACAGTCCCTCCATGCTCGGGCTTCCTCATCTCTAAGCCACACCTGCTGGCACCTCTTTCCTTGGGAGCAGGCAACAGAAAGCACGACCACCACACCTAACACGCAGCAACGGCCATCACTTGGAAAAGACCCTGGTCACCCCACAAGAAGGGATCAGCACCCAAGTATTTTTCAAGGAAAACAGCTTAAAAGTGTCCTTGGAATTGTCTCAGTTATAATAGAATCCTTATCTCAACACCTGTCCCTCCAAACTACCATACAGTCCTAAAGGCAATGAAGTGCTTCTCTAAGTAGGTGAGGTCGAATTCTCGGCCCAAGAGGCTAGCGTCTGGTTGTGCTCGCTTGTGTGCATGTGTCATGGCAGACTGGGGTCGGCCAACACGAGCCCTCACGCTGGCATCAGAAGCTTCACTCCGCGAGAACTCATGTTTTATTCTCTGACCCTGAGGGCCAAGCACACGAGTTTCTGGTGTAAGTTAAGGGTGAGTGTTTCGAGTTTTCTGGTGAAAACAAAACCTGATGGCCTTGGATGGACGTCCCAAGATGGGGAGGCCGCTGCCTCCTCTGTCTCCTGGGTGTTTCACGTTGATGTCCGACCAGCTACCGCAGGGAAAAATCTCAGGGGATTCAAGGGACACGGGCCTCCCTTTCGTCAAGGCTCGATTACACTATTCTTCTTCTTAGGAACATCTACCCTGACCTGTGCCTTTACATCTCAACTAGAAATTCAGGATGTGGGGACAAAGGTCAGGCCCGTGACCTGATTTCAGGACCTCAGTGTCATGTCCTAAGGAAGGAGACCCCTCCTCTAGGCTGCCCTACCCCAGGCCAGTACCTCCGCTTTGGCCAAGGGACACCCACGAGGTCCCGCGTCAACCGTGAGTAGCTGCTAATGAGCTGGTGGGCACAGTGGGCTGTGCGGGTGCCTCCACCCCTAGGCGGCACTGCCACCGGAGCCCCAGCGTCCAGAGAACATTGTCCACATGCTAGGAGTTTTCAGTAGCATCCAACTCGCACAAGAGTCCACTGTACCCCTGATGGGACCGAGAAGGGGCCTGGCGTCCACATGGGGAAAAGTAGGAAACAAGGGACCACTCCCTACCCCCACACCCCAAGCCTGCGCCTCATCCTCAACCACTGCCAGGTGCGCGGCTGTTCCGCTCGGACACGTACCCGCTGCAGTTCTTGTTTCTTTTCTTCCAGCTGGACTCCATCTGGCGCAGCCTTTCCTCGATGTTGCCACGCCTCTGCTCGGCCTGTGGGCGACAGCGGGGTCAGAAGAGCTGGCGGCCCCACACCACACGCTGTGCCTACGCACAACATGCTGTGAGCGGCCTTCCGCCTGCTCACAGTCCCTACCGGCCTCATGCGTGCCAGTTGGAAGCAGTGGGCTTCCATGCTGGTGACCGGGGGTAGGCAACGGTCTCGTCATCACCCCGGGTCCCGGATCCTTGGACGATGCCTCGTCCACCGGGAGACACCCCTGGTCACTCAGCACGGACAGGAAGAAGCAGCAATTGGAAAGAGCAAACAGGCGTCCTGCCTTCCTAAGCTGGGAAGTCACTTCCAACAATTTAGCTTCCTCAGCAAAAGAGTGTCCAAAGACAAACGGTCAGGCTACACAGCTGACCAGGGACAGGAGAGAGGACAGGCGAGAAAACAAACGGAGACTTGACATGCAGATCACAAAGGAGGAGAGGCTCTGTTGGAGCCTGGGCCTGTGGGCGCCCAATACCGCCTGCCTGAATTGATGGCAGCCTTGAGGGTCAGCATCCCGTGACGACCCCACCCCCTTCCCACTGGGACCCTCACTGCACTGGAACCGGTGACACAGAAGCACCGACAGGCTCCCTGCTACAGGTTCCCTCAGCCCAGGTTCCGGAAGGACGGACTGGCTGCCCAGTCATGTGCTCCCTCGTCCTGTGCGCATCACTCGATCCCAGCACCGACCACATCATGTCTGGAAACTACCTCTTCAACTGCTGCCTTCCTCCGTGGGTGGTGAGGGCTGTGAGAGCTGGGAGGGCAGGGACTGTGTCTGGCACGTTCCTCGACTCTATTTGTTGAACCTCCGAGTGAATTCCTTAAAGATTTATTTCTTACAGGGGTGTCTGGGTGGCTCAGTCAGTCGGGTTCTGACTCTTGGCTTCAGCTCAGGTCATGAACTCAAGGTTTGGGCGTTCGAGCCCTGTGAGCTTACTTGGCATTCTATCTCCTTCTTTCTGACCCTCCCCTGCTCATGTATGTGCCCATGCTCGCTCTCTCTGTCTGTCTCAAAATAAATGAACATTTAAGAATTTTTTAAATAAAAACGATTGTGTTGAAAAGAGGATAGGATTTTCTCATTCCTCGGAAAAATTCTATGCTTTTTTGGTTTTTTTTTTCCTTCGGTAAGCTCTACACCCAACGGGGAGCTCAGACTCATGACCCTGAGACCAAGAGTCCCAAGCTCCACTGACTCAGCCAGCCAGGCACCCCTGTCCTTCTCTTACCCAAGGCTACTATCTTGAGCTTTGAGTCGCTGACTTAACTCTGAAAAGCAGTGAGTCTTAGATGCAGCCAACGGCACACAGCACACATCGGACAAAACCGGAAGGAACAAAACTGAGGATGATGCCTGCCATTTGAAAAGCATTCCGATCTCAGACAAAGTAGCACCGAAAACAGATCTCAGCTGGGTCGCGGAATTTGGCACGCCGACGTTACCGGTGAGAAATGAGATACAAGAACGGACCGCCATGAAAATGACATTCCCACCATGGGACCCAGAAGGAAAGGCGGGCCCCACCTTGCAGAGGGTGGCCACCCTCTGGGCCGGCTCGGCTTCCACCTCGGGCAGCGACTTGGCCTTCCTCGGGGTCTGCTGCAGCTTCCGCTCCGCCACCTCCAGGCGCTCTTGCAACTGGCGGTTTTGATCCGCAGTCTAGGAAATGAAGGCAAAGCATCAAAGTGTAGCAAGTCTTCTCTCCGTTTCCATTTTTAATAAAGTGAAACAAAAGCTAAATGCAGAGATCTACTGTTTGTTCTGACTGAAGCCAACAGTTTGGGAGGTGCTTCAGAGTAAACCTTTCCTGTCTGCAAGGAGTCACCCACTGCCTTGGTCCTCGTTTCACTACGCAAAACATGTCTTACCAAACTCTTTGCTCTTCTTCAGTATCTTCAAAGAAGTCTTTCAAAAGACAAAGTTCCCACACATTAGAGAAAACCCATCTTCTGGAGGAGCTTGCTCGTTCTTCCTGACAAGTTAAGGAGAGAAGGGTTCGGTCCTAACCCTTCGTAAACATATTTATACTGTGGTCCGAGGGCTCGCTCCATAGGACAAGCTGAGGTGGGCACATCAGCCAGCACAGAGCTTCTGAGAGCATGCCTGATGCCAGTTGAGTTCTTTTTGGAAGTGTACCATTATTCAACAAAAGCACTCTCCCTCTTGACCAAAAACGTGGAAAACTTCAACGTGGAAAACTTAGACACGAGAGTTTTTGTTAAAGGACTTTTAGGGAAGCCGAGGTGGCTCAGTCGGTTAAGCGGCCAGTTCGGCTCAGGTCATGATCTCATAGCTCATGGGGTCAACCCCGCCTCGTGCTCTGTGCTGACAGCTCAGAGCCTGGAGACTGCTTGGGATTCTGTGTCTCCCTGTCTCCCTCTCTGGCCCTCCACTGCTCATGCTCGCTCTCTCTCTCTCTTTCTCTCACTCTGACTCCCTTTCTCAAAAATAAATAAGCATTAAAAACATATAAAGTCATTTTAAAAATCATGTATAAGGTAAGGATTTTGCAAGGTTAACGTTTGTTCCCACAGACTTCTTCCATCTGTGTGCATATAGCTCTGTGTGTATATACAGACCGCGTCTCATGCTTTAAAACCCTCAGAAAATAAATCCCATGCTGTACACAAAGTATTTCGCGATCTGCCTTTTACACTCATGATATGGAACATCTTACGTGCTCTCAAACAGCATTCCTCAATGTCATTTTCTTGGCTTCCTAGTCTTTTACTTTGATTATCATTTTGGGTCGACTGACACATTTGACAAACACACCAGGCAAACTCACTCTGTTTCCAAGAAGCTGGATGCGGTGTTCCTGTTCAATGCCGGATGACCTGAGACAACCAAGGAAGAGCCGTGAGGCTTCCCAAAACACAGGGTCTCACATCCTCACACCAGACTATGCTTCTGCACCTGCCATCCCCCCCGATCTCAGGTACTAACCAAAATGGCCAGTGCCTACACATTCCCGGCCACTCCCTGCTCCTTTGGAAACAGTGCTAACGGGCAACAGAGTAACGTGCAGTTAAGACAAGACAAAGAAGGAATCAAGGAGGGTAGCCCCATAACATGCTTCCATAAAATTTGAAAGAATTAAACCCTGGACGTTGAAGTAACCCCGCTGGTCAACACAAGATTCTAAGATCCTAAAACCTTGACATTGACACTTGGTCCCTAACCTGACTTGTAATTAATAAAAGTGGAATGAAGTTCAATGAAACCAACGACCTGTCGATGCAGAGAGTCCTTTTTGCGATCTCTTTTTCAAGTTTATCCTTGAGGTCGGGCAGAGAGGTGGCTTCCTGCTGTGCCCTGAGGCAGCGCTTCTCAAGGGTAGTGATCCTCTCTTGCATGTCTTCCTTCTGGGCCATGGCCTACAGCAGGTATTTCAGAGGGAAAACAGGGAAAGAATCAGCGTACGACACATTAACACACTCCAGACACAAAAACCGGGCGAAATCCTCATTTCCCAAACAAACAGAAAAGTAGCATCCTCGGGGCACCTGGGTGGCTCAGCCGGTGACGCTTTGTGAGTTAGCGCCCCGCGTCAGGCTCTGTGCTGACAGTGCAGAGGCTGCTCGGGATTCTGGCCAGGTACCCAGGCTTATTCTTTCCCATGTGTTCAAAGACAAACGGATAATAAAATCTCCCGGAAGTCACAACCTCGGTTGCCTCCGGACACCGTTGAGCTTTCCACAGAACAGCGACTTGCCTCTGGAGGCACACACCATGAGACACCATCCTTTCTCCGGGGAAAAGGTGGGGGAAATCTCATCCAATTCCCACAAAGATGAAGCAGCAGTGTTAACAAAAGGAAGCCAAACTCCACCTTGCATATAACTGGAAGTCATCTTCTATAGCCTAACCCTGTAACAACATTGTATCCCATGGTATCTGACACTGCAAATGGAACCAGACCGTCCTGCCCTGCTTTTCTTGTCCACCACCCGAGAGATTCCTCTTCCAGCCCTCTGTGTTTACTAAGCAATTTATGTCAGCAGTCTCAAGAGTGAAAGTGATGAGTCCTAAGAAATGATTTTCTAAACTCTCTGCATATTGAACTCTGCTGCGGGGTCTCCCCCCACCTTTGCCAAACAACAACTTCACTGAATGGGTTATATAATTTCTGCAAATACTTTTGTTTTAAATTCGGACACGGCCTCACCCACACTAAGGTACTAAACAGACTGCTCGTGCACGTACACGTGGGTCTGACAGGGTCTGACAGGGTCTTCCCGAGGTGGCATTGACGGGCTGGGGGTGGGGTGTGCGGGGACTGTCCACAAAGGGCAGCTCACAGGGACAGGAGGAGGCACAGAGCAACCATCCCACCCTTACTAGTTTCTGTGACAAGGATCAGATTCCCATCCACGACGACCACACGTGCAGAAGCGGCCGCACTCCTCCATGACCTTACACCGGGACCAGCGGGCTGCCCCTCGCTCACTCTGACCGCCACGACCAGGAGCACGGAACCCCTGGGAGGAGGGCAGGGCGGCAGAGGCGGCCGTGACGGCCCCTCGGTAGAGCCGCCCTCGCACGGTCGTGCCCCCGGCAGCGACCTGGCAGCACCACGCTGGTTCCCACGTGCCGAGTGTGTTCCCAAAATGGACCGAGAGCATGGCATGGGCCAAGCTCAGGTGGCCCACACTCCACACCTGAGGGCACTCCGCCACCTGCCCGCCAGGCCTCGGCAGGGGAGAGCCCAGGGAGGACAGATTCCACCGCGCAGACGGGGAGGCAGCCCGCCCAGGCCCCGGAGTCACGTCCCGTTCTGCTGCTACTTCTACCCAACTCCAAACGTTCAAAACCCGTGGGAGACGAAGGACACACTGGGCAAGGTCGAACCAAACACCCCATGTTTGGCTAGACGACAGCGTGGCCATTTCAACCGACACTCACTTCACGGACATCTCTTTGTAATATGCTGTTCATTGCTTCAGAACGGATGAGGTCTTTCCTTGAGATGGCTAGGTCCTCTTCCAGCTTGGCCATGAGAGTGCACAGGGTAGCCAGGAGCTCTTTCATCTGGCTCTGCACCTTGGAAACTCAGAAAGGGAAGCAACATGTGAGGGCCCCCACTGCTAGTCTTCATATGTTGTTTAAAAACAATGCATAAAAAGGAAACCCCCTCCAATCAAATCCTGTGATGATGTCTGGAGCTGAACTCTGCGTGTGGCCCCTAATTCTTCTTCTACGAAACAACACCCCTCCAGTGCCACACGTAACTGCTCTCTCACCTGGAAACAAAGGGACTGAGTTTGTACACAGAGGTGTTTCATTAGTCCTTACTATACAGTTACCCTAACATCCCCTTCGCCTCAAATAATGACAGAATGCTGGTAAGGTTTTTCACGGATGCTCCTGTTCACAAACTTGCTTGTTAACAGCTTTCCATTTTACATTGGAGACAAATCTTCCCTGAAATAGATCACATTATGCAATTTGTACTAGCCAATCGATACACACAACATTTCCACCAACAACTGCTTTTTAACCATACAGACCTGTCTTCTCACAAGAATTCAAGAAGATGAAAAGGAAACTCCAGTCACACAAACACACAAAGCGTGTGTATAACACACAGCATGTGCACAAATTGAGAACCACGGTGGCTAGGCACACCGTTTCATCCTCCGTTTGGTCGTTGTCCAAATATGGACTTCAGGACCTTGAGCACCTCCACCTCACTGGACACGCCGGCCTGAGTCTTCGCCTGTCGCCTCACCAATGTTCTCCTGAGAGATCTCTCGTGTCTGCAGATTAGGAACTCCAAGTGTTCCAGGAGCACCTAGCGGGAGAGGCAAAAGGAAAAGCGTGTTTCAAGAACAACTTCAATTCCGGGCCTCAAGTTCACCAAATGCAAAACCAAGTCTGAATCCCTTCAATTCAGTGCCCAGGTAGGGAGCCATCCCCTCGAATGTGTTAAAATAGCCTCACTCCTCCTCACGGATCAAACAAGGTTTGAGAACAATAGGTCCCAGCCAACTCCATGGGGACATGTGGACAAGGGGACTGAATGGTGTCCTGTGTTGAAAGACCCTGGCAGTGCGCCTACTGACCCTGGTGTTGTTTCTCTCTGCCTTCAGGTTGGCGATCTCCTCCTCTCTCTGCACGAGCTGCTCCCTGCAGGTGTGGAGCTCTGCAGCGAGAGCTGCACACTCCTGGGGTCGGAGAGGGGACAAAAGTGGAGAGACACAGGGGGTCTTTACCAGAGCACACCAGGCCTCCGTGGCCCTCCAGAGTCCCAGCACCCACCACCCTCAAGTAGCATCACACACACCAGTCCCCTCCTCACCACCCACAGGAGTCCCGGGGATTTTCGGAGGGACCGACACTCAAGGGGACAGACGTTTTCAGGTGCCTGGCAGGTCTAGGACTCAGGAACTCTGCTGACACGGGAGCAACAGGCCGAGAAGCCTGCTGTCCATCCCCAGCCTCTGGCCTCGTCTGGCAAGCAGGCTTGTGGAGCGGCAGCGAGGAAAGGCTGACGGTACTCAAAAGCTGCTGTCTTAGCACGAACAACTGGTTCAATCAGACTCAACCATACCCAATGGACTTTTCAAAAATGATGGTAGGACTCTTGACGAAAGGGCATGTTTATGACTTATTTCCTTAGTCGAGCAGGAAATATTATGGAGGAAGGGTTTCTGAGAGTGATGCCAGGGCCCACCACCACGCGTGGGGCTTCTCTCCCGCCAATACTGAGCGCCCGCCCAGGACATGGGGTAAAGGTGGGCTCCAAGGAGGTGGACGCACACTCTCCAATCAGTCGAGCGCAGAGCCCGGTGCAGGGCTCCGTCCCTGAACCATGACATCATGACCTGAGCTGAAACCAAGAGTCAGACGCTTAACGCCCTGAGATACCCAGGAGCCCCAGAGCTTTTGTCTCTGTAGGACAAACGAGAGGATAAACGTTCACTTAACAACTGACATTCCAAAGAGAGAGTGGTTGATTTCAGCCATTCTAGAAAATCCAAGTACAAACTGGTGACATACTTCAAGTTCCTTCATAAATTAACCCTTTCGAAATCAACGGGAATGTTACCACAGAACTGACCACGTTCCTTGCAATCTGACTTGACAAGGTGAACCCACAGAAGCCTATCTGATCCTTGATGTAGGACTGTGCAGGCCCATTTCTATGTGGGGATTTTTGTTCCAATAAATACATTGGAAACTTTTCTGGATATATGTGACTTTTGGAAAGACTGGCAGATGAGATGAGCAGCTACGAAGTATCAAAACTAGTAAGTAAAAGGGAGGCCACGGGTGCATGAAATAAACGCAGATACTAGGCTATTATAGCATTTCCTATCCGAAAACATACACAAACTTACTCTAACAAGATAAAACGTATCATTTTGCACACAGAAACTGACCGTACCTACATGGTGCCATTTGCAGTCAAGAGAAAGGCAAACAAATGTGGAGACGCAGGATTAGTCCTAACTGCATAACACGAACTGTAGCAGACGCTGTCCTCTGGGGGAAGTGTGCACCACCTCCTGCTGCTATTGAGGTGCCCTCAAGTGTTGCACGAATCCACGAATCTGCTACTCAGCTCTTGGTAAGCACTTCCTTTCTCCAGTAAATCAAGCACCACAGGAGAAGTGATTTCTCAGGGTTCCTGCGTCATTTTCACCATGTTAGGGGCAATACCATGAACCTTAATTACAGCCTGGGACCCGTTTGAAGTGTCCCCAGGGATGCTGGACGTGCTCCCGCGATGCAGAGAAGACTCACGGTATGACAAGAAAAGGCTGAATGGCCTGACATGTACTGAGGTCCACAGCTGCAGCTGCCAGCCGGCCTGCGTGAGGACCATGGAGGCACAAGGAAAGGGAAATTCTCGAAGCTCTCGCTGCGGCTACCCCAGCACATGCAAAAACCTGGTGCTCTTTGTGAGACATCTTTGTGTCTCGTGTGGAAGATGTGGCATCTCTGTGGATGTAGGACTGCTGTGAGACGGGCACACCTGCAGACTCAACTCAAACTGCAAAGACAAGTGAAGACCTGACATCACGACGTAAGGCAGAAGGAAGGGAAGGATCAAAAACTGGCACATTTCAATGCAGGCACAGGGTAGCTTGGTGATTTTAGAAAGGGGTTTGGCTTTTCAAATGGTCTAGACGATAAGAGAAGCAGCTTCTACCACGAAGAGGAAGCACACGGTTTCCCAGACGCCCCAGAGAAGATTGCAGAGAAGCAGGAACCACCATCCACCGCATGTCAACCACTCCAAGACAAAAAGGGAAAACCCAAGAAAATCAGGTGAGGAGACCATGGCTGTCTGCACAGGTTTTCATGCAGAAGGAGGTGCCCTGTCGGGGGGAAAATGCCACAAACGACATTTATTCACGAGAAAGACAAGTGAGCACCAAGATGTTGGGTAGGAAGGGGTGAAGCAGCTACCGACTGAGCTGAAACAGGCGGGGGTGTGATCAGGGTGGCTGGCCCTGTGTAGGAAGCTCACCCCAGGGTCCTGAAGGCAACAAGTGCCAGTGGCCAGTGGTCTGGCTGCACAACCAGAGCCCTTGCCCTGGACCAGTTCCATCCCGGCTCTGTCCCTCAACTCAGGAAGTACGCTGAAACCAAGGGACTGTCCTCTAAAGTTCTTCTGACATTGGACAATATCCTGGCCACCCAGAACCCCACGGGTCACCACCAAACGTGTCTTGGCGGCTCAGTGGCTCCGGAGCGCAGCGGGTCTAAGTCTGCCTGTGGACCAGGGGCCACGAGGATCTGTGAGGCTCATGACACAGGCACTTGACAAGAAGGACAGTCAATGCTACCAAAGAGAACCGCCACAGAGGGAACATTATGAAAGTCAGAAAGATGCCAAGGGACGTTACAAAAAACTCTGGGAAAACCATCAAGCCCAACACAATCAAGAAATCCCTGCTAGAGATGACTGTCCATACGACGTGCGTGATTTCCAGGACCTATGACACAGCCAGTCAGGAATCTCATGAATGAGACTCTGCATATGGCAAAAAGAAACAAAAGAAAAAGAAAAAGAGTTGGGGGATGCAGGGATTCAAAATGCGTATCCTACAGAAGGTCAAGAGCACAGAGAAAAGCCCAGAGGAGGTCACAGAAGAAGACAGCACAGAGAGGAGATCTGGTGAAGCAGACGGATGGCAAGGAAGGCGGCATGGAAGTGGCATCACTGGAAAGCACGCTGCCACCAGGACTGATCCGCCAGTCTCTCGGCTCCTTTCCCACCTGGACCCTTCCATGACAAGGGCGCTGGGACTAAAGCCAGCCAGCCGTCTATGGAAACATTGGCCAGGAACAGAAAGGCCCTTCTGGAAAGCTGCACAGACAGTGCCCACCTCCACCCCCATACCGCCAGGCCCCAAGGCCCAAGACTGCCCCAACTAGCGGGTCCCCCCGACCCCATGCAGGTCTGCATATCAGCACATTTGTGAGGACCCACCCCCACTTTCCAGACAGCAAATCCTCACCAAGGTGCTCAGTGAACCACTTCGCCTGCCATGCACAGGTCTCTGCGTGAAAATCGAAGGAGCGTGCAGCCAGGCCGCCCGGGGCGCATGTGTGTCACCACCACCTAAGCGGTCATCAGGAGGAACATCGTGTGGGAGAATTGTGTGCACTTGGACGGCCTATCCTCACACGGGCATAAGGGCAGTAAGATCTGACATACAACGAATAACCTGTTGTTCCATAACCTGGCTTTCAAAAAATGACATTACCTTCTGGCAGGCCTCCCTCTGTCCCCGCCCAGAGAAAATGCCTCCCAGCCTACTATCACAGGCCGTTTTTGTAATGTAAGAATGTGTCCAGACTGTATTAGGAATATGGCTGTAAACCTGCAGGCTGGAAAAGCTTTGTAACCATTCATTCACCCGTGTATCTCCTAAGCCATGATGAAGCAATCGTACTGAATACACCAGGCCATCATGAAGCATTCACCCTTCATTGGTAATGCATGAATTGTGACATCTGTAAATACACAGGAATCTTTCCAGTTCCTCTCATATCTGATGCATAGTGCTAATGATACACGTAACAGCGTACTATGTCACCTAAGCCAGCACTGATGTGGATTCTGATAGACAATTCATTCTAGTAACAAACGGAGAATAAACTTAGGGATCAATACAGCGCAGAGCTGTGCACCTATTTCCCTGTGACGTAAATTTCTCTAGCTTACTTGACTCGAAGAATATAGCATATAACACACACAAGATCCAAGTGCTAATGCACTGTTTGTGTTTCTAGTAAGGTTTCTGGACAACAGGAGAGTTTGAACAGTTAAGTGTTCTGGGGACGCAAAAGTTATACATGGATTTTCAATTGTGGGCAGGGTGGAACCCCGAACACCAAGTTGTTCTACGGTCAGCTGTACTCATCCTTGGGGAAGAACGAGGCAAGCATGACCTTTGTGAACAACAGAAGAGAGTAAAATAGAAATAGATTTTCTGTTTTAATTTTTTAATGTCATTCTTTATTTCTTAGAGACGGAGAGCAGCAGAGGAGGGGCAGAGTGAGAGGGAGACAAGGAATTGAAAGGAGACTCCAGGCTCTGGGCTGTCAGCTCAGAGCCCGTCTCGGGGGTTAGCTCGCCAAGAAAGAGTTCATGACGGGGCCAAAGTCAGCCGCTTAACTGACTGAGCAACCTAGGAGCAGAAAAGGAGCAGTTTAGACGGTCCTTGTACACAAGGCATACGTGTTTCCCCAAAGGAGTTAGTGACCAAGTTGCTCAGCAACACCCAGCACTGAGGGCCAGCAGACAGGACACAGATTCAGAAAGAAAGGCCGTCTTCTCAGAGAGCGAGGCGTATTGTACACGGATGGGGCAAGACGCCAGCATCTCTGCACAGCAGGAGTTGCCCTCCGCCCCACAGCCAAGCTGCTGCGAGGTGAGTGGGGCCGGAGCAGGGAAGACCCCAGGACTCGGCCCCTCCCTGAGTCCACCCAAGTGATGACAGGGTACAGATCTCCAGAGACCACACAGATGGCCTCTGAGACAGGCAAGCTCCACGCCACAGGACCCACGGACAAGCAGGGAGAGGGAAGAGCAGGAAAGAGGCAAAGCCATCTCCCTGGCTTCTGACCACCGGACCAGGGAGCAAGCTGCCCTGTTCCCAGGAGGAGGCACAGGTGTGGGGAGGAGGGTGGTGGCCGGTGTGGAACTCAAAGAGCCCACAGTCCGCCCAGATGGAGCTTCACTACGAGGTGCTTGGAAAGGCGTCCGGGAGACAGAGTGGGGTGCATGAAGGAGAACACAGGGCAGCCGAACCTCCCAAGGAAAACCGCCTCCCCGAGTCTAACCCACGCCGACCCATGGGACAAAACGGCCATCCTGCAGCCACACTGTGCACACGTTCCCCCTATTCCACCGAACCACACACTCCCATGCCCTTCTATTGCTCTCCGTAAAACCGCCTAGGTCTCTGGGTGAGGTAACTGCAGCACATAGTGTTCAGCACCTAGTACAGTGCCTGCCACGCACTCCAGAACAGGTGAATACTTTAGTGTACGCCTTGTAACCGCACACGTAAATATTACACACGCTGCTTTTAAACATTACGTAGTTCGGTATAGGATATAAAGACGCACACTGTCCTGTGCTTTACGTGATGGGTGATGTGAGGGGTTTGTACCTGTTGCCTAAAGAACGAGTCTTAGAACTCAACCCACACATTAGAAGGAGCCACTCTACCCAATGACGTCTACACTGCATCCATTCTTGTCTCCTCCCCAACCCACTATCCACACATTACCAGCACCAGCTTTCGAAAACTTCAACAACATGATGCCAGTCCTTCCCCCTGAGGACACAATGACCCCAGGCCCTTATCTGAAAACCCAACTCATCACGGGGTAGGTTCTGTCCCAACACCAGCTCCCTGGTGCCTCACCCGGCTCCGCTTCCGCTTCCATCGCTCACAACAAAGCCAAGCTCCTCCTTGACCCCGGCCTTTGGCCTCGGAGTCAGACTGCTGGGAGAGTGCTCGGTCAGCCTCAGCTCCCGAGCCACCTCTCCGGAAAAGGCCGTTCCGGAACCACAGTGCGCAAGTAAGCAACATTTCCTCCTAACCCCTTCACTCGTCCAGATACACTCTTCTCAGATGGGCCTCCACCACCGTCTCCGAGGAGCACAGCAGCCAGAGCCTGGTGACCACAATGGTGCAGAGTCACAAAAGGGCTCAACAAGGGTGGGTGGTTGTGTCTCTGCAGATGACTCAGGTGCACCAACACAGAAGCCCTTTTTGTGGGGGCTACCCTGTACACTTGAGGCAAACCCCACCCCCAGCCTACTTCAGATTCCGGGTCTCCCTCTGTCTGCCCCTCCCCTGGCCACACTCTCTGTCTCTCTAAATAGTCAATAAACATTACGAAAAGTAGAAAACAAACAACACTGATCAAACACTCCCAGATAAGTGTCACTTAAGCAATCCACTTCATCTAGTTGCCCTGTCATAGCCAGCCCGTCACCACAAAGCCTGCCCTGGGCAGGCACCTGACGGGGGAGGAGGGCGGCCATGGCAGTGGGGAATAGGGAGCTGGGAGGCTGACACCATCACCACTCCATGGACGCTGGCTGAGCGTGCACAAACTGGATGGTCATTTTAGAAGAACGACGGGTACTAGGCAAGGACTACTGGGTTTCGTTTTCTCCTGTAACAAATGCTGATGACCAAAATGTTTACTATGACTTCTCAGTCTTCCCTGGCTTGCTCTTATACATGTGAGTAGCCTGTTAATCAACACATCATGAACTAGGAAAGATGAATTCAATTTGAAGCATGTTTGAAGGCATCAAGGAGACCCTGAGGCAGTCACAACTGGAAGGACTGAGACCCCAACAAAAGGGAAGCCCGCTGAGCCAACTCTAATGTTCAGAGTCCTCTCTCTCCCTCAAGACATGTAGGATTCTGAATTTCCTCAGGGATTGCAGGCAATATACCAACGAGCTGCAAAGGAAACCTAACAGAAAGGCAAGCAGAAAGTCGCAGCTAACCGAGCTCTGGACAGCACAGGGAGGCACAGAAAATGAGCCCGGCACTCGGCAAGCACTGCCTGAGAAGCTGACCTTTCCATCATCTCATTGTGCTGTGGAGAAAATAACTGGGCTTTGGGACCTAGCATCAAGGACGGGTCCTCGGAAATACTCCAGGCCTCCAAATGGAGACCCTGGAGGTCTACACGGGGGTGGGGGACAGCGTGAGCCCAGCTCACACTGCACCTTACAAAGACTGAGCCCCAGTCTCAACTCACTCACGCCTGAGTGGGCCCAATAACTGCCGCACTCGGGGTGTGTGGGATGAAATGCTGAAGGAATACAAGCACACAAAGAGCCTCTATGCTTCTCCATACAGTCCAGCACAAAAATAAAAACAAAGAAGAAATGAAAAGACAAGATAAGACAAGACCAAAAAAAAGACAGAATAGAAAAGAAAAGAAAAAACAAGAAAAAAGAGAAGAAAGAAAAGAAAAGAAAAGAAAAGAAAAGAAAAGAAAAGAAAAAATGAAAAGGAAACGAAATGAAGGGAAAGGAAAGGCAAGGAAACGAAAGGAAGGAAAGGAAAGGAAGGGAAAGGCAAGGCAAGGCAAGGCAAGGCAAACCAAGGCAAGGAAATGAAAGGAATGCCTGGGTGGCTCAGTCGGGGAAGCATCCCACTTTGGTTCATGAAATGATCTGACGCTTTATGGTTTGAGTCCCGCGTCGGGCTCTGTGGTGACAGTGAAGAGCCTGGAGCCTGCTTTGGATTCTGTGTCTCCCACTTTGTCTCCCCCTCCCCTGCTCAAGTTTTGTCTCTACCTCTCTCTCTCTCTCAAAAGTAAATTATATTAACAAAAAAAATTCTTTTAATAAGAAAAGGAAAGAAACAAACAAGAAAACAAAAAAAGAGAGGCACCTGGATAGCTCAGCCTACTCGTTTAAGTGACCAACACTTGGGTTCGGCTCACGTTTGTGAGTTTGAGCCCTGTGTTGGGCTCTCTACTGACAGAAAAGAGCCTCTCCTCAACAGTGTCTCTCTCTTCCCCATCCTCTACCCCCACCGCTGCTCTCACTTTCTTTCTCCCTCAAAATGAATAGATAAACATTAAAAAAAAAAGTTTTACATCATATCGACCCAAAGAAGAAAGAAGAGAAACAGACCAAGAGGAGACACATAGACTGGAGTGATTGGATGCAAAAGTCAACTGTCCAAAAACCATTCTTGACAAATGGGAAATTTTCAGAGACTCAAAACAGATTCTCAAACTGCAAATTATCAGAGCTAAAATTAAGATCTCCAGGTGCCTGAGTGGCTCAGTGACTCACTCCAGGTGCCTGAGTGGCTCCAGGTGCCTGAGTGGCTCAGTGGCTCAGCATCTGACTTTAGCTCGGGTCATGATCTCGTGATTCGGGAGTTTGAGCCCTGCGTTGGGCTCCGTATTGACAGTGCAGAGCCTATAGCCTGCTTTGGCATCTATGTCTCCCTCTCTCTCTATTCTTCCCTTACTCCCACTGTCTAGCTCTCCAACATAATTAAAAGACTAAAAAATCTTGTCAATGGCATTAAGAACTCAGTCCGTGGGCTTCACATCAGACTAGACACAGGTGAATAGCCTCAGTGAACTGAAAGATGGGTAGGTAAAAATATATCTAGACCATACACAGAGAAAACGTCAAGAAAATACAGAAGCCCAAAAGACACAGAAGATGTGGTACAAAGGTCCAATAGGAACCCACAAAGTAGAGGAAACACAGAATGGGTAGTACCACTTCACTACAAAGACAAGAATCAAAACTGATAAAAGAACCATGAGAGTGACTCCACAAGGAACTCCTCAGGAAAAAGATGTTAACAGTCATGAGAGGACAAAGGGACCGCCTTCCATGGGACAACAACAGCAACACTACCAGCTGACTCTTCAAGAAAAGCAAATGAAGCCAGATGATGGATTGGCATGTATGAAAGGTGAACTAAAATAGCCACCAACCTGGAAGTCTTTACCTAACAGAAACATTCTTCACAGTGAAGGCAAAGTAAAGATATTTTTCAGGCAAAACAGAAGCAAAAACAAAAATAAAAACTGAACAACAAACAAAAACAACACACACACGCACACACACACACACACACACACAAAAACCATGACTACACATCAACTACAGACACAAACTAAAATCAATATGAAAGCAGCTTGTTGCAGAAAAGAAATGTAGTCTCTGAAAGAAATATAAAAAAACAAGGCTTGCAGAACAACGTCACAACTGAAAGGGTAACTATGAGAACAAACCTTAACAAGCATTAAGTGCACGAAAGAATGACAACAATGCCAAAATCCATCTAAAACGTAAAAATATTAGCCAACAAAAGGTGAAGAGGAGTTCAGTGTGGTTCAAATGTCAAAGAAAAGAGCAGGGGCGCCTGGGTAGCTCAGTCAGTTGAGTGTCCGACTTTGGCTCAGGTCAAGATCTCACGGTTTGTGAGTTGGAGACCCGCGTCAGACTGTGTGCTGATGACTCAGAGCCTGGAGCCTGCTTCAGATTCTGTGTCTCCCTTTCTGCTCTGCCCCTCACCCGATTGTATTATGTCTCCCTCAAAAAACAAATAAATCTTAACACAAAGAAAAGATAAAAGGAGAGAGCAGTGTCAGGGAAGCAGTACAAGTCCTGAATCAGGCAGGGGTCAGTTTAAAATGCACTTGCCTCTAGAAATAGATATATTCCAATTACCTAACAGCTCAGTGTACAGTTAAAAACTCCCTCCTACTTCTAAAGGAAGGCTAGAGACAAAAACAGCTGGGACAAAGAAGAAACTAATAATATGGTACGTGTAAACTAACATATCAGTCATTACATGTGCACAAATACTGCAAGCGAAAGGTTGACTCTCAAATTCGTTAGAAGGAAACTTAGCATATCCTGGTCACAAAGGTACACCTTAAAACGTAAGATCACAGACAGGTGGAAGTAAAAGATCCCCAGGCAAACTCTACCGAACAGAAAACTGATGTGGCCACTAGGACCCTCCAATAAAGTAACCTCTATAGCAAAAAGCTCTACTAGAGACAAAGAGGAACATTTCGCGATGGAAGTTCCATCTACCAAGAGAACAAGACTTCTAAACTTGCATAGACCTAATAACGCCATCTCAAAATACAGAAAAATTGACAAACATAGAAAAGGAAAAAGAGCCACATCCATAAGCACGATAGGAGACTTGACGATACATCTCTCAGTATCTGACAGAACTGACGACAACAGAAAACTCAAGGCAGTGTGACGGGGCTGTCCAATATGGGGTCACGTGCTTTATTGCAAGTACTTGAACCGCGGCTCCTCAAAGTGCGACGTGTGCAAAGTATAAAATGCACACCACATTTTAAAGACAACGTGATAAAAGAGACTTCAAAATCATTCATAATTTTTTCTCACGCCGGCTATACACTGAAATGATATTTTGGATATGCCTGTTAGTTATATTATTAAACTCATTCTCGCCTATTCCTTACTTGGTTTCAAGTGGTTACTAAAATCTGAATTCTGTCATTAACAAACTTCATCTAACCTATAAATAGAGACTACTGCATTCCCCCAATACACATTATTTTCACGTGCCCGAGGAACAGTTCATGAAAACGAACATATGCCAGGCCATTAGGAAAGTCAGCTCATCTCAGAGGACTGAAATACTGCAGGGCATATTGACAGATTGCATTAGATTCACAGTTCAATTCCCCAACAATTTATCATGCCCAAAATGATGGGATGAAGACAGGGAGACTTCCGGTGATGACCAGTCATGGGCGGCTGAGAGAGCACCGTCACCCCTGCCACCACAGGAGGACAGGGAGAAGCAGGCTGTCGATGAACCAGGAAGCTGACTCTCCCCTGACTCGGAATCTGCAGATGCCTTGATCTTGAGAACTTCCCAGTCTCCTCAACTGTAGGAAAGAAGTTTCTGTTTCTTTCTTTTTTTTTATTTTTTTTTCAACTTTTATTTATTTTTGGGACAGAGAGAGACAGAGCATGAACGGGGGAGGGACAGAGAGAGAGGGAGACACAGAATCGGAAACAGGCTCCAGGCTCTGAGCCATCAGCCCAGAGCCTGACGCGGGGCTCGAACTCATGGACCGTGAGATCGTGACCTGGCTGAAGTCGAACGCTTAACCGACTGCGCCACCCAGGCGCCCCAAACAGTTTCTGTTTCTTATTAGGCAGCCAGTCTATGGTATTTTGTTACAACCACCCCAAAACACTGAGACAGATACCTTCATGGAATTAAGCTAGAAATCCACACAAAGAGAACGAGAAAATCCCCCGAAACATCAAGATGTGTTATGCTCCTAAACATTGTGATGAATTAAGAAAAAGATGCCACAATGAAAGTTAGGAAATAGTTTCACATAAAGATAATAAACATTTGGCTTATCAAAACTTGTGAGATCAGGAAAGGTGTGCTTAAAGGGAGACTCATAGCTTTAGAATACATATATCATAGGATAGCTCAGTTGCTTGGTGACCAACTCTTGATTTTGGCTCAGGGTATGATCCCACGGCCACAAGATCGATCCCCAGCCTGGCTCCACACGGAGTGAGGAGCCTGCTCGAGACTCTCTCTCTTTCTCTCTCTCTCTCTCTCTCTCTCTCTCCCTCTGACCCTCTGCCCTGCTCATGCTCTCCTTCTGAAATGAATCAACACACTAATAAGCAAGTAAATACAATACACATACTGGAAAGGAACAAAGGCTAAAAATCAAATGAAGGATTTAGTTCAAGAACTACCAGATGGGACAGCAAACAATCACCAAGTAGATGGAAAACAAAAGGGCAGAAATCAGTGCTGCAGGAAACAAATAGTAAATGACAGAAATCAAAAAAGCCCAAGTTGGTTCTATGAAAAAGAAACAAAGCACAAAGTACCAATATCAAGAAGTTCTAAAGCAAATATCACACCAGATGCTGCAGATAGGAGGGATATTAGAAACCAGTTGACACTTACTCCTTGGAAAGTTTGGGAGGTCAGAGCAAACTCCTAGAAAACAAAATGCCTTATCTAAATAGACACAAGAAGATATGGGAAATCAGAAAAATCCTATTTCCACTTAAGAAAGGAATCTGCAATGAAAACCCTTCTCACAAGGAAAACCCTACACCAGCTGTTGGCCTAGTACTTCTTCCCAAAAGTAAAGAACACACACAAAAACTCTTCTGGGAAAGCACAAGGAGTGCTTCTTCCTACGTTGTTTTAGGAGGCCAGCACGACCTTAAACCCAAACCCCAGCAAGGACGGCACAAGAGGGTGCAAGGGAACACCCACGTCTCTCTTGAATACACATGCAAGAATCTAAAGCACACTATTTACAAATGGAATCCAGTGCAAAGAGAATGCATAGACATCAGGTTTGGATTAATCTAGAAGGCAAAAGTTGTTTTAAGTTAAACCACAACATTACACAAATCACTTGTCCCCAAAGATGCACAAAACACATTTCAGAAAATTTAGTATTATTATTTCTTTGACGATTGTTAAAAAATCAGAGCAAACTAAAAATAGAGGAGAATTTTCATGTTTTGACACAACTATCTACGAGTGACGCCACGGCAAGTGTCATATGTACTGGTAAAATACTGAACTCTTTGGGGCACCTGAGTGGCTTCTAATCGGTGAAGCGTCTGACTCTTGATTTCAGCTCAGGCCATGATCTCACGGTTCATGACTTCAACCCTGGCATCAGACTCTGTGCTGACAGTGCGGAGTCTGCTTGGGATCCACTCTCTTTCCCCCCTCGCACTCCCCTTCCCATGCATGCTCTCTAAATCAATAAAGAAAGGAAGAAACTTTAAAAATATTAAGTATACAGAAAATTATGAAACCCTTCTCTCTCGTATCTGGAAGGAGACAAGGACACCTACTCTCACCACTTCCCTTCAACACAGTACTGGAGGCCCTAGCCAATCCAAGGCAAGAAACATACAAATGGTTATTGGATAGAAACCAAAGAAACCTACCACAAGGCAACACAGAGAACGTAAGGCAGACACACACTAGAATGTGAAAAGCTCTGCCGTTCACAGATGTATTCCACACATAGAAAGAACTCATTCAAATCAACAAAAACCAAAACACACAACCTAATACAAAGTGGCTTCCAAAAGGCAATTATTTCACAAAAGAAACATGTAACTGGCCAAGACACACACAGGGGCGTGTCCCACGAACACACCATACCTCCCAGCACCTGAGCCCCAGCAACCAGCTAACACACGAGAAGAGGCAATACCAGGCATCGGCCAGCCCTGAGCTCCCGCACGCTGTTGCTCGTGGGGAATAGACACGTGCCACCACTCACGCCCTGCTCTTCCAAGGCTACCCAATACGATGCATGTGGATCTGCAGGCAGCCTCTGCACAAACCGGAGCAGCCACAGCAGAAACAATAAACCGTGCTGTGCTCACACACTGGGCCTTCGACAGCAGGGGAGGACCAACAGAGCCACACAAGGAAAGCAGGTGCATTGAGCACACACAGCGCTCAAGGGTTGGCTCAACATGAGGCGAAGAACAGGCCAAAGCAATCGCTGGTGAAAGTCAAGACCATGGTTGCCTTTGGGGGACGTTCGGTGGGAGTCAGTAGGAGGTAGGAAGCACGGTAAGGTTCCATTTCTTCATCCAGGTGGTGGTTCCAAGAATGTGTTCGCTGAGTGAAAAATATGGAAGATCAGCTGAAAGTAGTGGCCTAGGATGTTCCAAACGTCCACCGCGTGCCACACAACTAGGCCGCTCTGTGCGGGCAGCTAACCCCCAAGAGAAGCAAGGAAGCCCCACCCATCTGAGTGCGGAGTCAGGAAAGGGCATCCAGAAGCCAGAGGAGCTACCGCCACACCCTAGTCGCCTCCAGCTGTTCCTCTGGGGGAGTCCACAACGCCTTCCTAAACATCATTGGCCACAAGACACTGAATGCAGAAGCAGCTGGAAGAATAAAGATCTTGCACTAAGCCAATGCCAATGCCAATGCCAATGCCACGCTTCTACACAGTGTTGTTCTGAAAACGTACGTATATTTTGCACGAAAGGTATGAGTACATTAATCTGTTCTAATTTATTGTCTTTAAGTGAATTCATCACATCTGAGATGCTCGGATTTGGTTTCGTCTCCTTAATGTTTGTTTTTGAGAGAGAGGCACAGGGCACGTGAGGGGAGGGGCAGAGGGAGAGGGACACAGAGAGTCTGAGACAAGTCCAGGCTGGCAGCTGGCAGCACAGAGCCCCGCATGGGGCTCTAAACCATCAACTGTGAGATCACCACCTGAGCCAGAGTCGGACCCTTAACACAGAGAGCCACCCAGGCGCCCGCTTCAATTCTCGGTTTAACCTCACCACAGTAGAGATCCAGAGACACAACCCCCACACACGAAGGTTCTCTGGGGCCCTCAATAATCCCCTGATGTCCAAGTGTCCCGACACCACCGAGTCTGAGAAACACTGACCCAGGGAACAAAGGACACTCTCCCCTTCTTCTCGTCAACTTCCCAAATTCTATAGGGTTTCGCCAGCTCACCACACTCTCTAGGGCCTGGCCCACAGGACGCAAGGGCCTAAGGCGGCCTTTGTTCGTGGCAGCCGCCTCGGGGGACAGAACGTGTGCAGCCTGTGCAGGGTCAGGGAACGGACAATGCGGGAAGGTCTCCGACAGCCTCTGTGAGGGCGGGCGGCACACTCCTCACACGACAGCCGCGGCTGAGGCGGGCACCCGGAGAACCCCCCAGAAGCCACTACCTGCAGTGAGAAGGGCCCTTACTGCCTGCCGAGCGGTTAAGCCAGCACTGCCACGGGAGGCGCCCCCACGCACACCCCACCGCCACAGAGCAGCCACCACGACTGACTCACGTGAGCCTGCGGGCGTCCACACGGACAGGACGGCCTTCCTCCCGAGGGTGGCCAATTGCTGTCCCCCAAGTGAGCAGAACCAGGGCTCCCCGAGCCACCCGGCCTCTCACGGCTGGCACTGTGGCCTCTGCGGGAGTCCGAGCGGCGCTGGGTCCACCAGAACTCACCTGCCTCAAACGGGACGGTCTTCGGAGAAACAGGGGCCCCAGGGCGACATCCTTGTAGGTGGAAGACTTGTAGCAAAGGAGAAGCCGGATGCTCAGAAGAGCACCTCCCTCGCCCTCCACAGCGCCTGCGGGCTCCTACCGCCTTCAAGAACCCGCCGGCCTCCTGCCCAACTCTCCGCCTGGCAAATGCACTGTGGCGCCAGCACCAAGAACCATGTGTAAGAACCATGTGTGGGCTAGGACCAAGGGAAACCTACTGCAGTGTTTCTCCAGAAAGGGGTGAAAAGTTCCTGGCACTGGCTTTTGTTGTCCTGTCCTTTGAAGCCAGTAGTGACACCTAGTTAACAGATTCTAACTTGCGGCCAACTCTCAGGTATTTGGAGAATGGCTTTGCTGCACCAGTCCTTGAGTGGGCTCGGTCCAGCACGTAGCAGATCCTGAAGAATATTGCCAATGGATGAAGTGTCTGCTCTGCAAGGTGAAGGCATCTGTATCCTCCAGTGTTTCGAGTTAGGCTGATGAACTGATGAAGATTGGGGGTGATGGTGGGGGTGGTCCAGAGCCCAAGACAAAGAAAGATTTCCTGAAGACGTCTTTCATACTAAAAAGGCGATTTTATTAAATGATGGGGACAGAACCTACATGCAAGAAAATCTGCACTGGGGTCCTGACGAGTAACTCATTATTACACACCATCAGGTTGGCAGGGTGTCACGGATAGGCTAAGTCTCTAAGCAGTGTTGGAAGCAAGTTTTCAGCGCCTTGAGGGACTAGGTGTGGCTAGGGAAATGGCCTTCATTACCACATAATAAAACCCAAGTCATGACACCCATTCAATGTATATGGGCGGGTGCATAAGCTTGGAGGAATACTGCCAGCATATGCCTTGGGGCAGTTGAAATAAATGAAGTTGACTGGAATGTTTTCAAGGTTGGGATAATGTTAGGCTTAGGTTGTGTTTTGCCCCTAGCAAAGGGTCATCACCATCACCGAGCAGCTAAGCTCCTAGAGGGGTGTCACTCTATCCGTTTCAGGGATTGTCAGTGGGCTATAATCAGTAAGGGAATTTAATTTTCATTTGCCTTAGCATCACACATTACCATGACAAGCGCTTAAGGCCCTTTTCTCTGTACTTAGGTGGTCAAGACTGTCCAAGGAATAACAATCATATCCCACCCAGGGTGGGAGGAGGGGCTAGCTTGTGCTTTACCCCTCAGCCTGCCTTATGCTCCCTCATCATATCCTCCCTGAAAAATGTCAAATTTGAAACCTTGAAGATGGATGAAGGTGGAAGGTCTCAACTTCTGTAGCTTCTTTGTGCTGAGTAGGGACATAGAGTCGTCGCTACCTATATGGCTCCTTATTGGTCTCTTGGGCAACGTACAGAGGAGTTACAAAAGGCAGTGGCGGCTGGATCCAAGGTGGGCCTTCTTGAGTAGAAAGGCTCATCATTTGGCTTCAATCAAGTGTAGTGATGGAGTCGGGAACAGGCAGGGAGCGTGGGACATCAGGCCGGTGGAGCCTTCCGGGCCCTCCCAGCCGGGTTCTAAGGGACTCCACGGCAGCCTTAGGGCGAGCGAATCCAGCCACCCGGCGCTTCCATCCCGACTGCCCCACCTGGTGCAATCCCACAGCGGAGAGCCCAGCGCCCACGGGGAACATCACCAGCCCGAGCCCGCTGCCCGAGCTGGGCGTCGTGAAATGCCAGGGGCCCTGGGGATGAGGGCTCCAGGGAGGGAAGAGGTCCAGGACCCAGGGAGCCCAGGCCTGTGGCGGAGTCGGAGTCTGGGGTGTCGCTGCCCCGGCCGCCCGCCCGCCCCCAGGCTCCTGGGTTCTCATATCCACCCACCCAGCCCCCACCCTTCAGCCCTCAGGCGCCAGTCCCTGATCCAGCACTCACCGCTGCCCCCCTCCGTGTGGGTGTGGGTGTGGGTGGTGTGTCAGGAAAGGTGCAAAGCTGGGGTATGGGTTCCAGCCGGTGCAGTGGGATTTGGACGGGTGCAGGGAGCAAGGAGTGTGCCTCTTGTGAATGACCTGGGGTGTGCGGGCCTGGGCGGTGTGGCCTGGCGGGGCCTGGCTAGGCCAGGCTGCTTTGCTGGCCCCGGAGGGGCCGAGGGAGCAGTGGCTGGGGTGTGTTTGGCCCAAGGAGCCGCGCTCCCTGGGGAGAGAGGGACACAGGGTGGGAGTGGCGGGGGCGGCGGGGGCCAAAGGAGAGGTGAAGGAGGCCAAAGGCAAAAGCCTACAGCACTCGGTATTCCCAGGCGGTCACCCATCCAAGTGCTAACCAGGCCCGACCTTGCTTAGCTTCGGAGAGAAGACGGGGTCAATCGCATTCATGCTGGTATGGCCATAGACGCCAGCAGCTGCCGCTGGGTGCCTGAAGAGCCTGCTCCAAGCCTCCCAAGCCCAGCGGTTGCCGCGCTTCCCCCATGCACCTGCCAGCCTGCTTGCCAGCTTGCTTGCCTGCCTGCCTGCCTGCCTCCATCCTCCGCCGCGGGCCCCGGGCGGGTGGCGGAGGCCGCGCAAGAGGACCATGGCAACGCGCTATGGACCAAGACCCGTCGTTCTCCAATCCCGGGACTCTTGCAGGATGCTGCCGGCTTGGCCCCACGCCCGCCACCGCTTCCATCCCGCACCGCACCGCACCGCACCACACCATGATGGGCTGCTCAGTGGGAAGAGGGTGGAAGCGAGCGTGGGGCATCAGGCCGGTCGAGCCTTCGGGGCCCGCCCAGCCGGGTTCTAAGGGCCTCCTCCCCAGCCTTGGGGCCAGCGCATCCAGCCACCCGGCCTTTCCCTCCCGACTGCTCCACCTGGTGCAATCCCACAGCGGAGTGCCCAGCGCCCCCGGGGAACATCACCAGCCCGAGCCCGCTGCCCTAGCTGGGCGTCTTGAAACGACAGGGGCCTGGGGATGAGAGCTCCAGGGAGGGAAGAGGTCCAGTACCCAGGGAGCCCAGGCCTGTGGTGGAGTCGGAGTCTGGGGTGTCGCTGCCCCGGTCGCCCCGCCCGCAGTCTCCTGGGTTCTCTTATCCACCCACCAAGCCCCCACCCTCCAGCCCTCAGGTGCCAGCCCCCGGTCCAGCCCTCACCGCTGCCCCCCTCCAAGCGGGTGCCGGTGTGGGTGGTGTGTCAGGAAAGTTGCAAAGCTGTGGGTGGGTTCCAGCCGATGCAATGGGATTTGGCCGGGTGCGGGGAGCTGGGAGCGGGCCCCTTGTGAAGTGGCCTGGGGTGTGTGGGTCCGGGGTCAGGGTGGGGCGGGGCGGGGCCTGACTAGGCCTGGCTCCTTTCTTGGCCTGGGAGGGGCCTAAGGAGCAGTGGGTGGGGTGTGTTTGGCCCCAGGCACCGCCCTCCCTGGGGAGAGAGGGACACAGGCAGGGAGGGGGGAGATGCGGCAGGAGCCAAAGGAGAGGTGAAGGAAGCCAAAGGCAAAAGCCAATGGCACGTGGTAATCCCAGGCGCTCTCCCATCCAAGTTCTAACCAGGCCGACCCCGCTCAGCTTCTGAGAGAAGACAGGGGTCGGTCACATTCATGCACGTATGGCCAAAGACGCCAGCGGCTGCCGCTGGGTGCCTCAAGAGCCTGCTCCACGCCACCCAAGCCCAGCGGTTGCCGAGCTTCCCCATGCACCTGCCAGCCTGCCTGCCAGCCTGCCTGCCTACCTGCCTCCACTCTCCGCCGCGGGTCCCGGGAGGGAGGCGGAGGCCGCGCAAGAGGACCCTGGCAACGCTCTGTGGCCCAAGCCCCGTCGTTCTCCAATCCCGGGACTCTTGCAGGATGCTGCCTGCTTGGACCAACGCTAGCCAACGCTTCCATCCCGCACCGCACAACACCGCCCCTCGCAGCCCGTACCACAACGCACCGCACCACACCACGATGGGCTGCGCAGTGGGAAGAGGGTGGAGGCAAGCGTGGGTCATCAGGCCGGTCGAGCCTTCCAGACCCGCCCAGCCGGGTTGTAAGGGCTTCCTCCGCAGCCTTGGGGCCAGCGCATCCAGCCACCTGGCCTTTCCCTCCGGACTGCTCCACCTGGTGCAATCCCACAGCCGAGTGCCCAGCGCCTCTGGGGATCATCACCAGCCCGAGCCCGCTACCCTAGCTGGGCGTCGTGAAACGCCAGCGGCATGGGGATGATGGCTCCAGGGAGGAAAGAGGTCCAGGACCCAGGGAGCACAGGCCTGTGGGGGAGTAGGAGTCTGGGGTGTCGCAGCCCCAGCCGCCGGGCCGCCGGCCCGCAGTCGCCTGGGTTCTCATATCCACCCAACCAGCACCCACCCTCAAGCCTTCAGGTGCCAGCCCCCGGTCCCGCCGTCGGGCTACTCACTGGCAAGAGGGTGGAAGCAACCGTGGGGCATCCAGCCGGCCGAGCCTTCCGGGGCCCGCCCCGCCGGGGTGTCGGCGCTTCCTCCCCAGCCCCAAGGCGAGCACAGCCAGCCACCCGGCCTTCTCCTCCCGTCTGCCCCACCTGGTGCATACCCACCCCGGAGGCTCCAGCGCCCCCAGTGAACATCAACAGCCCGAGCCCGCTGCCCTAGCGGGGCCTCGCGAAATGCCAGGGGCCCTGCCTGGGGATGAGGGCTCGAGGGAGGGGACAGGTCCAGGACCCAGGGAGCCCAGGCGTGTGGGGGAGTGGGAGTCTGGGGTCTCGCGCCCCGCCCGCCCGCTCCTGGGTTCTCGTATCCACCCACCCAGCCCCCACCCTCCAGTCCCCGGGCGCCAACCTTCGGTCCCGCCCTCACCGCACACCCCCCCACCCGTCCGTGCGGGTGCGGGTGCCGGTGTGGGTGGTGTCTCAGGAAAGGTGCAAAGCTGGGACGTGGCTTCCAGCCGGTGCAGTGGGATCTGGCCGGGTGCGGGGAGCGGGGAGCGTGCCCCTCGTGAAGTGCCGGTGGGGGGGACGGGGGGGTTGTGTGCGGGCTTGGGGTGCGTGGCGGGGCGGGGCGGGGCGGGGCCGGGCCAGGCCAGGCCAGGCTGCTTTGCTGGCCCGGGAGGGGCAGAGGGATCCGTGGCTGGGATGTGTTTGGCCCCAGCAGCCGCGCTCCCTGGGGAGAGAGGGACCCAGGGAGGGAGGGGGGGAGGGGCGGCGGGCGCCAAAGGAGAGGTCAAGGAGGCCAAAGGCCAAAGGCCAAAAGCGAAAAAGCCTACAGCACCCGGTATTCCCAGGCGGTCTCCCATCCAAGTACTAACCAGGCCCGACCCTGCTTAGCTTCCGAGATCAGACGAGATCGGGCGCGTTCAGGGTGGTATGGCCGTAGACGCGGGCGGCTGGCGCTGGGCGCCTCAAGAGCCTGCTCCACGCGTCCCCAGCCCAGCGGGTGCGGCGCTTCACCCGTGCACGCACCTGCCTGCCTGCCTGCCTGCCTGCCGCCGCCCTCCGCCGCGGGCCCCGGGCGGGTGGTGGAGGCCGCGCAAGAGGACCCTGGCAAGGCGCTGAGGCGCAAGCCCCGGCGTTCTCCGATCCCGGGACTCTTGCAGGCCGCTCCCGGCTTGGCCCCACGCCCGCCTCCGCTTCCATCCGGCACCGCACCGGACCGCACGTCACCGCACCAGGTCGGGCTACTCACTGGCAAGAGGGTGGAAGCGAGCGTGGGGCATCCGGCCGGCCGTGCCTTCCGGGGCCCGCCCCGCCGGGGTGTCGGCGCCTCCTCCCCAGCCCCAGGGCGAGCGCAGCCAGCCACCCGGCCTTCTCCTCCCGTCTGCCCCACCTGGTGCATACCCACCCCGGAGGCTCCAGCGCCCCCAGTGAACATCAACAGCCCGAGCCCGCTGCCCTAGCGGGGCCTCGCGAAATGCCAGGGGCCCTGCCTGGGGATGAGGGCTCGAGGGAGGGGACAGGTCCAGGACCCAGGGAGCCCAGGCGTGTGGGGGAGTGGGAGTCTGGGGTCTCGCGCCCCGCCCGCCCGCTCCTGGGTTCTCGTATCCACCCACCCAGCCCCCACCCTCCAGTCCCCGGGCGCCAACCTTCGGTCCCGCCCTCACCGCACACCCCCCCACCCGTCCGTGCGGGTGCGGGTGCCGGTGTGGGTGGTGTCTCAGGAAAGGTGCAAAGCTGGGACGTGGCTTCCAGCCGGTGCAGTGGGATCTGGCCGGGTGCGGGGAGCGGGGAGCGTGCCCCTCGTGAAGTGCCGGTGGGGGGGACGGGGGGGTTGTGTGCGGGCTTGGGGTGCGTGGCGGGGCGGGGCGGGGCGGGGCCGGGCCAGGCCAGGCCAGGCTGCTTTGCTGGCCCGGGAGGGGCAGAGGGATCCGTGGCTGGGATGTGTTTGGCCCCAGCAGCCGCGCTCCCTGGGGAGAGAGGGACCCAGGGAGGGAGGGGGGGAGGGGCGGCGGGCGCCAAAGGAGAGGTCAAGGAGGCCAAAGGCCAAAGGCCAAAAGCGAAAAAGCCTACAGCACCCGGTATTCCCAGGCGGTCTCCCATCCAAGTACTAACCAGGCCCGACCCTGCTTAGCTTCCGAGATCAGACGAGATCGGGCGCGTTCAGGGTGGTATGGCCGTAGACGCGGGCGGCTGGCGCTGGGCGCCTCAAGAGCCTGCTCCACGCGTCCCCAGCCCAGCGGGTGCGGCGCTTCACCCGTGCACGCGCCTGCCTGCCTGCCTGCCTGCCGCCGCCCTCCGCCGCGGGCCCCGGGCGGGTGGCGGAGGCCGCGCAAGAGGACCCTGGCAAGGCGCTGAGGCGCAAGCCCCGGCGTTCTCCGATCCCGGGACTCTTGCAGGCCGCTCCCGGCTTGGCCCCACGCCCGCCTCCGCTTCCATCCGGCACCGCACCGGACCGCACGTCACCGCACCAGGTCGGGCTACTCACTGGCAAGAGGGTGGAAGCGAGCGTGGGGCATCCGGCCGGCCGTGCCTTCCGGGGCCCGCCCCGCCGGGGTGTCGGCGCCTCCTCCCCAGCCCCAGGGCGAGCGCAGCCAGCCACCCGGCCTTCTCCTCCCGTCTGCCCCACCTGGTGCATACCCACCCCGGAGGCGCCAGCGCGCCCAGTGAACATCAACAGCCCGAGCCCGCTGCCCTAGCGGGGCCTCGCGAAATGCCAGGGACCCTGCCTGGGGATGAGGGCTCGAGGGAGGGGAGAGGTCCAGGACCCAGGGAGCCCAGGCGTGTGGCGGAGTGGGAGTCTGGGGTCTCGCGGCCCCGCCCGCCCGCTCCTGGTTCTCGCATCCACCCACCCAACCCCCACCCTCCAGTCCCCGGGCGCCAGCCTCCGGTCCCGCCCTCACCGCACACCCCCCCACCCCTCCGTGCGGGTGCGGGTGCCGGTGTGGGTGGTGTCTCAGGAAAGGTGCAAAGCTGGGACGTGGCTTCCAGCCGGTGCAGTGGGATCTGGCCGGGTGCGGGGAGCGGGGAGCGGGGAGCGTGCCCCTCGTGAAGTGCCGGGTGGGGGGGGAGGGGGGGGGTTGTGTGCGGGCTTGGGGTGCGTGGCGGGGCGGGGCGGGGCGGGGCCGGGCCAGGCCAGGCCAGGCTGCTTTGCTGGCCCGGGAGGGGCAGAGGGATCCGTGGCTGGGATGTGTTTGGCCCCAGCAGCCGCGCTCCCTGGGGAGAGAGGGACCCAGGGAGGGAGGGGGGAGGGGCGGCGGGCGCCAAAGGAGAGGTCAAGGAGGCCAAAGGCCAAAGGCCAAAAGCGAAAAAGCCTACAGCACCCGGTATTCCCAGGCGGTCTCCCATCCAAGTACTAACCAGGCCCGACCCTGCTTAGCTTCCGAGATCAGACGAGATCGGGCGCGTTCAGGGTGGTATGGCCGTAGACGCGGGCGGCTGGCGCTGGGCGCCTCAAGAGCCTGCTCCACGCGTCCCCAGCCCAGCGGGTGCGGCGCTTCACCCGTGCACGCGCCTGCCTGCCTGCCTGCCTGCCTGCCGCCGCCCTCCGCCGCGGGCCCCGGGCGGGTGGCGGAGGCCGCGCAAGAGGACCCTGGCAAGGCGCTGAGGCGCAAGCCCCGGCGTTCTCCGATCCCGGGACTCTTGCAGGCCGCTCCCGGCTTGGCCCCACGCCCGCCTCCGCTTCCATCCGGCACCGCACCGGACCGCACGTCACCGCACCAGGTCGGGCTACTCACTGGCAAGAGGGTGGAAGCGAGCGTGGGGCATCCGGCCGGCCGTGCCTTCCGGGGCCCGCCCCGCCGGGGTGTCGGCGCCTCCTCCCCAGCCCCAGGGCGAGCGCAGCCAGCCACCCGGCCTTCTCCTCCCGTCTGCCCCACCTGGTGCATACCCACCCCGGAGGCGCCAGCGCCCCCAGTGAACATCAACAGCCCGAGCCCGCTGCCCTAGCGGGGCCTCGCGAAATGCCAGGGACCCTGCCTGGGGATGAGGGCTCGAGGGAGGGGAGAGGTCCAGGACCCAGGGAGCCCAGGCGTGTGGCGGAGTGGGAGTCTGGGGTCTCGCGGCCCCGCCCGCCCGCTCCTGGTTCTCGCATCCACCCACCCAGCCCCCACCCTCCAGTCCCCGGGCGCCAGCCTCCGGTCCCGCCCTCACCGCACACCCCCCCCACCCCTCCGTGCGGGTGCGGGTGCCGGTGTGGGTGGTGTCTCAGGAAAGGTGCAAAGCTGGGACGTGGCTTCCAGCCGGTGCAGTGGGATCTGGCCGGGTGCGGGGAGCGGGGAGCGTGCCCCTCGTGAAGTGCCGGGTGGGGGGGGAGGGGGGGGGTTGTGTGCGGGCTTGGGGTGCGTGGCGGGGCGGGGCGGGGCGGGGCCGGGCCAGGCCAGGCCAGGCTGCTTTGCTGGCCCGGGAGGGGCAGAGGGATCCGTGGCTGGGATGTGTTTGGCCCCAGCAGCCGCGCTCCCTGGGGAGAGAGGGACCCAGGGAGGGAGGGGGGAGGGGCGGCGGGCGCCAAAGGAGAGGTCAAGGAGGCCAAAGGCCAAAGGCCAAAAGCGAAAAAGCCTACAGCACCCGGTATTCCCAGGCGGTCTCCCATCCAAGTACTAACCAGGCCCGACCCTGCTTAGCTTCCGAGATCAGACGAGATCGGGCGCGTTCAGGGTGGTATGGCCATAGACGCGGGCGGCTGGCGCTGGGCGACTCAAGAGCCTGCTCCACGCGTCCCCAGCCCAGCGGGTGCGGCGCTTCACCCGTGCACGCACCTGCCTGCCTGCCTGCCTGCCGCCGCCCTCCGCCGCGGGCCCCGGGCGGGTGGCGGAGGCCGCGCAAGAGGACCCTGGCAAGGCGCTGAGGCGCAAGCCCCGGCGTTCTCCGATCCCGGGACTCTTGCAGGCCGCTCCCGGCTTGGCCCCACGCCCGCCTCCGCTTCCATCCGGCACCGCACCGGACCGCACGTCACCGCACCAGGTCGGGCTACTCGCTGGCAAGAGGGTGGAAGCGAGCGTGGGGCATCCGGCCGGCCGTGCCTCCCGGGGCCCGCCCCGCCGGGGTGTCGACGCCTCCTCCCCAGCCCCAGGGCGAGCGCAGCCAGCCACCCGGCCTTCTCCTCCCGTCTGCCCCACCTGGTGCATACCCACCCCGGAGGCGCCAGCGCCCCCAGTGAACATCAACAGCCCGAGCCCGCTGCCCTAGCGGGGCCTCGCGAAATGCCAGGGACCCTGCCTGGGGATGAGGGCTCGAGGGAGGGGAGAGGTCCAGGACCCAGGGAGCCCAGGCGTGTGGCGGAGTGGGAGTCTGGGGTCTCGCGGCCCCGCCCGCCCGCTCCTGGTTCTCGCATCCACCCACCCAGCCCCCACCCTCCAGTCCCCGGGCGCCAGCCTCCGGTCCCGCCCTCACCGCACACCCCCCCCACCCCTCCGTGCGGGTGCGGGTGCCGGTGTGGGTGGTGTCTCAGGAAAGGTGCAAAGCTGGGACGTGGCTTCCAGCCGGTGCAGTGGGATCTGGCCGGGTGCGGGGAGCGGGGAGCGTGCCCCTCGTGAAGTGCCGGGTGGGGGGGGAGGGGGGGGGTTGTGTGCGGGCTTGGGGTGCGTGGCGGGGCGGGGCGGGGCGGGGCCGGGCCAGGCCAGGCCAGGCTGCTTTGCTGGCCCGGGAGGGGCAGAGGGATCCGTGGCTGGGATGTGTTTGGCCCCAGCAGCCGCGCTCCCTGGGGAGAGAGGGACCCAGGGAGGGAGGGGGGGAGGGGCGGCGGGCGCCAAAGGAGAGGTCAAGGAGGCCAAAGGCCAAAGGCCAAAAGCGAAAAAGCCTACAGCACCCGGTATTCCCAGGCGGTCTCCCATCCAAGTACTAACCAGGCCCGACCCTGCTTAGCTTCCGAGATCAGACGAGATCGGGCGCGTTCAGGGTGGTATGGCCGTAGACGCGGGCGGCTGGCGCTGGGCGCCTCAAGAGCCTGCTCCACGCGTCCCCAGCCCAGCGGGTGCGGCGCTTCACCCGTGCACGCGCCTGCCTGCCTGCCTGCCTGCCGCCGCCCTCCGCCGCGGGCCCCGGGCGGGTGGCGGAGGCCGCGCAAGAGGACCCTGGCAAGGCGCTGAGGCGCAAGCCCCGGCGTTCTCCGATCCCGGGACTCTTGCAGGCCGCTCCCGGCTTGGCCCCACGCCCGCCTCCGCTTCCATCCGGCACCGCACCGGACCGCACGTCACCGCACCAGGTCGGGCTACTCACTGGCAAGAGGGTGGAAGCGAGCGTGGGGCATCCGGCCGGCCGTGCCTTCCGGGGCCCGCCCCGCCGGGGTGTCGGCGCCTCCTCCCCAGCCCCAGGGCGAGCGCAGCCAGCCACCCGGCCTTCTCCTCCCGTCTGCCCCACCTGGTGCATACCCACCCCGGAGGCGCCAGCGCCCCCAGTGAACATCAACAGCCCGAGCCCGCTGCCCTAGCGGGGCCTCGCGAAATGCCAGGGACCCTGCCTGGGGATGAGGGCTCGAGGGAGGGGAGAGGTCCAGGACCCAGGGAGCCCAGGCGTGTGGCGGAGTGGGAGTCTGGGGTCTCGCGGCCCCGCCCGCCCGCTCCTGGTTCTCGCATCCACCCACCCAGCCCCCACCCTCCAGTCCCCGGGCGCCAGCCTCCGGTCCCGCCCTCACCGCACACCCCCCCACCCCTCCGTGCGGGTGCGGGTGCCGGTGTGGGTGGTGTCTCAGGAAAGGTGCAAAGCTGGGACGTGGCTTCCAGCCGGTGCAGTGGGATCTGGCCGGGTGCGGGGAGCGGGGAGCGGGGAGCGTGCCCCTCGTGAAGTGCCGGGTGGGGGGGGAGGGGGGGGGTTGTGTGCGGGCTTGGGGTGCGTGGCGGGGCGGGGCGGGGCGGGGCCGGGCCAGGCCAGGCCAGGCTGCTTTGCTGGCCCGGGAGGGGCAGAGGGATCCGTGGCTGGGATGTGTTTGGCTCCAGCAGCCGCGCTCCCTGGGGAGAGAGGGACCCAGGGAGGGAGGGGGGGAGGGGCGGCGGGCGCCAAAGGAGAGGTCAAGGAGGCCAAAGGCCAAAGGCCAAAAGCGAAAAAGCCTACAGCACCCGGTATTCCCAGGCGGTCTCCCATCCAAGTACTAACCAGGCCCGACCCTGCTTAGCTTCCGAGATCAGACGAGATCGGGCGCGTTCAGGGTGGTATGGCCGTAGACGCGGGCGGCTGGCGCTGGGCGCCTCAAGAGCCTGCTCCACGCGTCCCCAGCCCAGCGGGTGCGGCGCTTCACCCGTGCACGCGCCTGCCTGCCTGCCTGCCTGCCTGCCGCCGCCCTCCGCCGCGGGCCCCGGGCGGGTGGCGGAGGCCGCGCAAGAGGACCCTGGCAAGGCGCTGAGGCGCAAGCCCCGGCGTTCTCCGATCCCGGGACTCTTGCAGGCCGCTCCCGGCTTGGCCCCACGCCCGCCTCCGCTTCCATCCGGCACCGCACCGGACCGCACGTCACCGCACCAGGTCGGGCTACTCACTGGCAAGAGGGTGGAAGCGAGCGTGGGGCATCCGGCCGGCCGTGCCTTCCGGGGCCCGCCCCGCCGGGGTGTCGGCGCCTCCTCCCCAGCCCCAGGGCGAGCGCAGCCAGCCACCCGGCCTTCTCCTCCCGTCTGCCCCACCTGGTGCATACCCACCCCGGAGGCGCCAGCGCCCCCAGTGAACATCAACAGCCCGAGCCCGCTGCCCTAGCGGGGCCTCGCGAAATGCCAGGGACCCTGCCTGGGGATGAGGGCTCGAGGGAGGGGAGAGGTCCAGGACCCAGGGAGCCCAGGCGTGTGGCGGAGTGGGAGTCTGGGGTCTCGCGGCCCCGCCCGCCCGCTCCTGGTTCTCGCATCCACCCACCCAGCCCCCACCCTCCAGTCCCCGGGCGCCAGCCTCCGGTCCCGCCCTCACCGCACACCCCCCCCACCCCTCCGTGCGGGTGCGGGTGCCGGTGTGGGTGGTGTCTCAGGAAAGGTGCAAAGCTGGGACGTGGCTTCCAGCCGGTGCAGTGGGATCTGGCCGGGTGCGGGGAGCGGGGAGCGTGCCCCTCGTGAAGTGCCGGGTGGGGGGGGAGGGGGGGGGTTGTGTGCGGGCTTGGGGTGCGTGGCGGGGCGGGGCGGGGCGGGGCCGGGCCAGGCCAGGCCAGGCTGCTTTGCTGGCCCGGGAGGGGCAGAGGGATCCGTGGCTGGGATGTGTTTGGCCCCAGCAGCCGCGCTCCCTGGGGAGAGAGGGACCCAGGGAGGGAGGGGGGAGGGGCGGCGGGCGCCAAAGGAGAGGTCAAGGAGGCCAAAGGCCAAAGGCCAAAAGCGAAAAAGCCTACAGCACCCGGTATTCCCAGGCGGTCTCCCATCCAAGTACTAACCAGGCCCGACCCTGCTTAGCTTCCGAGATCAGACGAGATCGGGCGCGTTCAGGGTGGTATGGCCGTAGACGCGGGCGGCTGGCGCTGGGCGCCTCAAGAGCCTGCTCCACGCGTCCCCAGCCCAGCGGGTGCGGCGCTTCACCCGTGCACGCACCTGCCTGCCTGCCTGCCTGCCGCCGCCCTCCGCCGCGGGCCCCGGGCGGGTGGCGGAGGCCGCGCAAGAGGACCCTGGCAAGGCGCTGAGGCGCAAGCCCCGGCGTTCTCCGATCCCGGGACTCTTGCAGGCCGCTCCCGGCTTGGCCCCACGCCCGCCTCCGCTTCCATCCGGCACCGCACCGGACCGCACGTCACCGCACCAGGTCGGGCTACTCACTGGCAAGAGGGTGGAAGCGAGCGTGGGGCATCCGGCCGGCCGTGCCTTCCGGGGCCCGCCCCGCCGGGGTGTCGGCGCCTCCTCCCCAGCCCCAGGGCGAGCGCAGCCAGCCACCCGGCCTTCTCCTCCCGTCTGCCCCACCTGGTGCATACCCACCCCGGAGGCGCCAGCGCCCCCAGTGAACATCAACAGCCCGAGCCCGCTGCCCTAGCGGGGCCTCGCGAAATGCCAGGGACCCTGCCTGGGGATGAGGGCTCGAGGGAGGGGAGAGGTCCAGGACCCAGGGAGCCCAGGCGTGTGGCGGAGTGGGAGTCTGGGGTCTCGCGGCCCCGCCCGCCCGCTCCTGGTTCTCGCATCCACCCACCCAGCCCCCACCCTCCAGTCCCCGGGCGCCAGCCTCCGGTCCCGCCCTCACCGCACACCCCCCCCACCCCTCCGTGCGGGTGCGGGTGCCGGTGTGGGTGGTGTCTCAGGAAAGGTGCAAAGCTGGGACGTGGCTTCCAGCCGGTGCAGTGGGATCTGGCCGGGTGCGGGGAGCGGGGAGCGTGCCCCTCGTGAAGTGCCGGGTGGGGGGGGAGGGGGGGGGTTGTGTGCGGGCTTGGGGTGCGTGGCGGGGCGGGGCGGGGCGGGGCCGGGCCAGGCCAGGCCAGGCTGCTTTGCTGGCCCGGGAGGGGCAGAGGGATCCGTGGCTGGGATGTGTTTGGCCCCAGCAGCCGCGCTCCCTGGGGAGAGAGGGACCCAGGGAGGGAGGGGGGGAGGGGCGGCGGGCGCCAAAGGAGAGGTCAAGGAGGCCAAAGGCCAAAGGCCAAAAGCGAAAAAGCCTACAGCACCCGGTATTCCCAGGCGGTCTCCCATCCAAGTACTAACCAGGCCCGACCCTGCTTAGCTTCCGAGATCAGACGAGATCGGGCGCGTTCAGGGTGGTATGGCCGTAGACGCGGGCGGCTGGCGCTGGACGCCTCAAGAGCCTGCTCCACGCGTCCCCAGCCCAGCGGGTGCGGCGCTTCACCCGTGCACGCGCCTGCCTGCCTGCCTGCCTGCCGCCGCCCTCCGCCGCGGGCCCCGGGCGGGTGGCGGAGGCCGCGCAAGAGGACCCTGGCAAGGCGCTGAGGCGCAAGCCCCGGCGTTCTCCGATCCCGGGACTCTTGCAGGCCGCTCCCGGCTTGGCCCCACGCCCGCCTCCGCTTCCATCCGGCACCGCACCGGACCGCACGTCACCGCACCAGGTCGGGCTACTCACTGGCAAGAGGGTGGAAGCGAGCGTGGGGCATCCGGCCGGCCGTGCCTTCCGGGGCCCGCCCCGCCGGGGTGTCGGCGCCTCCTCCCCAGCCCCAGGGCGAGCGCAGCCAGCCACCCGGCCTTCTCCTCCCGTCTGCCCCACCTGGTGCATACCCACCCCGGAGGCGCCAGCGCCCCCAGTGAACATCAACAGCCCGAGCCCGCTGCCCTAGCGGGGCATCGCGAAATGCCAGGGACCCTGCCTGGGGATGAGGGCTCGAGGGAGGGGAGAGGTCCAGGACCCAGGGAGCCCAGGCGTGTGGCGGAGTGGGAGTCTGGGGTCTCGCGGCCCCGCCCGCCCGCTCCTGGTTCTCGCATCCACCCACCCAGCCCCCACCCTCCAGTCCCCGGGCGCCAGCCTCCGGTCCCGCCCTCACCGCACACCCCCCCACCCCTCCGTGCGGGTGCGGGTGCCGGTGTGGGTGGTGTCTCAGGAAAGGTGCAAAGCTGGGACGTGGCTTCCAGCCGGTGCAGTGGGATCTGGCCGGGTGCGGGGAGCGGGGAGCGGGGAGCGTGCCCCTCGTGAAGTGCCGGGTGGGGGGGGAGGGGGGGGGTGTGTGCGGGCTTGGGGTGCGTGGCGGGGCGGGGCGGGGCGGGGCCGGGCCAGGCCAGGCCAGGCTGCTTTGCTGGCCCGGGAGGGGCAGAGGGATCCGTGGCTGGGATGTGTTTGGCCCCAGCAGCCGCGCTCCCTGGGGAGAGAGGGACCCAGGGAGGGAGGGGGGGAGGGGCGGCGGGCGCCAAAGGAGAGGTCAAGGAGGCCAAAGGCCAAAGGCCAAAAGCGAAAAAGCCTACAGCACCCGGTATTCCCAGGCGGTCTCCCATCCAAGTACTAACCAGGCCCGACCCTGCTTAGCTTCCGAGATCAGACGAGATCGGGCGCGTTCAGGGTGGTATGGCCGTAGACGCGGGCGGCTGGCGCTGGGCGCCTCAAGAGCCTGCTCCACGCGTCCCCAGCCCAGCGGGTGCGGCGCTTCACCCGTGCACGCGCCTGCCTGCCTGCCTGCCTGCCTGCCGCCGCCCTCCGCCGCGGGCCCCGGGCGGGTGGCGGAGGCCGCGCAAGAGGACCCTGGCAAGGCGCTGAGGCGCAAGCCCCGGCGTTCTCCGATCCCGGGACTCTTGCAGGCCGCTCCCGGCTTGGCCCCACGCCCGCCTCCGCTTCCATCCGGCACCGCACCGGACCGCACGTCACCGCACCAGGTCGGGCTACTCACTGGCAAGAGGGTGGAAGCGAGCGTGGGGCATCCGGCCGGCCGTGCCTTCCGGGGCCCGCCCCGCCGGGGTGTCGGCGCCTCCTCCCCAGCCCCAGGGCGAGCGCAGCCAGCCACCCGGCCTTCTCCTCCCGTCTGCCCCACCTGGTGCATACCCACCCCGGAGGCGCCAGCGCCCCCAGTGAACATCAACAGCCCGAGCCCGCTGCCCTAGCAGGGCCTCGCGAAATGCCAGGGACCCTGCCTGGGGATGAGGGCTCGAGGGAGGGGAGAGGTCCAGGACCCAGGGAGCCCAGGCGTGTGGCGGAGTGGGAGTCTGGGGTCTCGCGGCCCCGCCCGCCCGCTCCTGGTTCTCGCATCCACCCACCCAGCCCCCACCCTCCAGTCCCCGGGCGCCAACCTCCGGTCCCGCCCTCACCGCACACCCCCCCACCCCTCCGTGCGGGTGCGGGTGCCGGTGTGGGTGGTGTCTCAGGAAAGGTGCAAAGCTGGGACGTGGCTTCCAGCCGGTGCAGTGGGATCTGGCCGGGTGCGGGGAGCGGGGAGCGGGGAGCGTGCCCCTCGTGAAGTGCCGGGTGGGGGGGGAGGGGGGGGGTTGTGTGCGGGCTTGGGGTGCGTGGCGGGGCGGGGCGGGGCGGGGCCGGGCCAGGCCAGGCCAGGCTGCTTTGCTGGCCCGGGAGGGGCAGAGGGATCCGTGGCTGGGATGTGTTTGGCCCCAGCAGCCGCGCTCCCTGGGGAGAGAGGGACCCAGGGAGGGAGGGGGGGGGAGGGGCGGCGGGCGCCAAAGGAGAGGTCAAGGAGGCCAAAGGCCAAAGGCCAAAAGCGAAAAAGCCTACAGCACCCGGTATTCCCAGGCGGTCTCCCATCCAAGTACTAACCAGGCCCGACCCTGCTTAGCTTCCGAGATCAGACGAGATCGGGCGCGTTCAGGGTGGTATGGCCGTAGACGCGGGCGGCTGGCGCTGGGCGCCTCAAGAGCCTGCTCCACGCGTCCCCAGCCCAGCGGGTGCGGCGCTTCACCCGTGCACGCGCCTGCCTGCCTGCCTGCCTGCCTGCCGCCGCCCTCCGCCGCGGGCCCCGGGCGGGTGGCGGAGGCCGCGCAAGAGGACCCTGGCAAGGCGCTGAGGCGCAAGCCCCGGCGTTCTCCGATCCCGGGACTCTTGCAGGCCGCTCCCGGCTTGGCCCCACGCCCGCCTCCGCTTCCATCCGGCACCGCACCGGACCGCACGTCACCGCACCAGGTCGGGCTACTCACTGGCAAGAGGGTGGAAGCGAGCGTGGGGCATCCGGCCGGCCGTGCCTTCCGGGGCCCGCCCCGCCGGGGTGTCGGCGCCTCCTCCCCAGCCCCAGGGCGAGCGCAGCCAGCCACCCGGCCTTCTCCTCCCGTCTGCCCCACCTGGTGCATACCCACCCCGGAGGCGCCAGCGCCCCCAGTGAACATCAACAGCCCGAGCCCGCTGCCCTAGCGGGGCCTCGCGAAATGCCAGGGACCCTGCCTGGGGATGAGGGCTCGAGGGAGGGGAGAGGTCCAGGACCCAGGGAGCCCAGGCGTGTGGCGGAGTGGGAGTCTGGGGTCTCCCGGCCCCGCCCGCCCGCTCCTGGTTCTCGCATCCACCCACCCAGCCCCCACCCTCCAGTCCCCGGGCGCCAGCCTCCGGTCCCGCCCTCAACGCACACCCCCCCACCCCTCCGTGCGGGTGCGGGTGCCGGTGTGGGTGGTGTCTCAGGAAAGGTGCAAAGCTGGGACGTGGCTTCCAGCCGGTGCAGTGGGATCTGGCCGGGTGCGGGGAGCGGGGAGCGGGGAGCGTGCCCCTCGTGAAGTGCCGGGTGGGGGGGGAGGGGGGGATTGTGTGCGGGCTTGGGGTGCGTGGCGGGGCGGGGCGGGGCGGGGCCGGGCCAGGCCAGGCCAGGCTGCTTTGCTGGCCCGGGAGGGGCAGAGGGATCCGTGGCTGGGATGTGTTTGGCCCCAGCAGCCGCGCTCCCTGGGGAGAGAGGGACCCAGGGAGGGAGGGGGGGAGGGGCGGCGGGCGCCAAAGGAGAGGTCAAGGAGGCCAAAGGCCAAAGGCCAAAAGCGAAAAAGCCTACAGCACCCGGTATTCCCAGGCGGTCTCCCATCCAAGTACTAACCAGGCCCGACCCTGCTTAGCTTCCGAGATCAGACGAGATCGGGCGCGTTCAGGGTGGTATGGCCGTAGACGCGGGCGGCTGGCGCTGGGCGCCTCAAGAGCCTGCTCCACGCGTCCCCAGCCCAGCGGGTGCGGCGCTTCACCCGTGCACGCGCCTGCCTGCCTGCCTGCCTGCCTGCCGCCGCCCTCCGCCGCGGGCCCCGGGCGGGTGGTGGAGGCCGCGCAAGAGGACCCTGGCAAGGCGCTGAGGCGCAAGCCCCGGCGTTCTCCGATCCCGGGACTCTTGCAGGCCGCTCCCGGCTTGGCCCCACGCCCGCCTCCGCTTCCATCCGGCACCGCACCGGACCGCACGTCACCGCACCAGGTCGGGCTACTCACTGGCAAGAGGGTGGAAGCGAGCGTGGGGCATCCGGCCGGCCGTGCCTTCCGGGGCCCGCCCCGCCGGGGTGTCGGCGCCTCCTCCCCAGCCCCAGGGCGAGCGCAGCCAGCCACCCGGCCTTCTCCTCCCGTCTGCCCCACCTGGTGCATACCCACCCCGGAGGCGCCAGCGCCCCCAGTGAACATCAACAGCCCGAGCCCGCTGCCCTAGCGGGGCCTCGCGAAATGCCAGGGACCCTGCCTGGGGATGAGGGCTCGAGGGAGGGGAGAGGTCCAGGACCCAGGGAGCCCAGGCGTGTGGCGGAGTGGGAGTCTGGGGTCTCGCGGCCCCGCCCGCCCGCTCCTGGTTCTCGCATCCACCCACCCAGCCCCCACCCTCCAGTCCCCGGGCGCCAGCCTCCGGTCCCGCCCTCACCGCACACCCCCCCACCCCTCCGTGCGGGTGCGGGTGCCGGTGTGGGTGGTGTCTCAGGAAAGGTGCAAAGCTGGGACGTGGCTTCCAGCCGGTGCAGTGGGATCTGGCCGGGTGCGGGGAGCGGGGAGCGGGGAGCGTGCCCCTCGTGAAGTGCCGGGTGGGGGGGGAGGGGGGGGGTGTGTGCGGGCTTGGGGTGCGTGGCGGGGCGGGGCGGGGCGGGGCCGGGCCAGGCCAGGCCAGGCTGCTTTGCTGGCCCGGGAGGGGCAGAGGGATCCGTGGCTGGGATGTGTTTGGCCCCAGCAGCCGCGCTCCCTGGGGAGAGAGGGACCCAGGGAGGGAGGGGGGGAGGGGCGGCGGGCGCCAAAGGAGAGGTCAAGGAGGCCAAAGGCCAAAGGCCAAAAGCGAAAAAGCCTACAGCACCCGGTATTCCCAGGCGGTCTCCCATCCAAGTACTAACCAGGCCCGACCCTGCTTAGCTTCCGAGATCAGACGAGATCGGGCGCGTTCAGGGTGGTATGGCCGTAGACGCGGGCGGCTGGCGCTGGGCGCCTCAAGAGCCTGCTCCACGCGTCCCCAGCCCAGCGGGTGCGGCGCTTCACCCGTGCACGCGCCTGCCTGCCTGCCTGCCTGCCTGCCGCCGCCCTCCGCCGCGGGCCCCGGGCGGGTGGCGGAGGCCGCGCAAGAGGACCCTGGCAAGGCGCTGAGGCGCAAGCCCCGGCGTTCTCCGATCCCGGGACTCTTGCAGGCCGCTCCCGGCTTGGCCCCACGCCCGCCTCCGCTTCCATCCGGCACCGCACCGGACCGCACGTCACCGCACCAGGTCGGGCTACTCACTGGCAAGAGGGTGGAAGCGAGCGTGGGGCATCCGGCCGGCCGTGCCTTCCGGGGCCCGCCCCGCCGGGGTGTCGGCGCCTCCTCCCCAGCCCCAGGGCGAGCGCAGCCAGCCACCCGGCCTTCTCCTCCCGTCTGCCCCACCTGGTGCATACCCACCCCGGAGGCGCCAGCGCCCCCAGTGAACATCAACAGCCCGAGCCCGCTGCCCTAGCGGGGCCTCGCGAAATGCCAGGGACCCTGCCTGGGGATGAGGGCTCGAGGGAGGGGAGAGGTCCAGGACCCAGGGAGCCCAGGCGTGTGGCGGAGTGGGAGTCTGGGGTCTCGCGGCCCCGCCCGCCCGCTCCTGGTTCTCGCATCCACCCACCCAGCCCCCACCCTCCAGTCCCCGGGCGCCAGCCTCCGGTCCCGCCCTCACCGCACACCCCCCCACCCCTCCGTGCGGGTGCGGGTGCCGGTGTGGGTGGTGTCTCAGGAAAGGTGCAAAGCTGGGACGTGGCTTCCAGCCGGTGCAGTGGGATCTGGCCGGGTGCGGGGAGCGGGGAGCGGGGAGCGTGCCCCTCGTGAAGTGCCGGGTGGGGGGGGAGGGGGGGGGGTGTGTGCGGGCTTGGGGTGCGTGGCGGGGCGGGGCGGGGCGGGGCCGGGCCAGGCCAGGCCAGGCTGCTTTGCTGGCCCGGGAGGGGCAGAGGGATCCGTGGCTGGGATGTGTTTGGCCCCAGCAGCCGCGCTCCCTGGGGAGAGAGGGACCCAGGGAGGGAGGGGGGGAGGGGCGGCGGGCGCCAAAGGAGAGGTCAAGGAGGCCAAAGGCCAAAGGCCAAAAGCGAAAAAGCCTACAGCACCCGGTATTCCCAGGCGGTCTCCCATCCAAGTACTAACCAGGCCCGACCCTGCTTAGCTTCCGAGATCAGACGAGATCGGGCGCGTTCAGGGTGGTATGGCCGTAGACGCGGGCGGCTGGCGCTGGGCGCCTCAAGAGCCTGCTCCACGCGTCCCCAGCCCAGCGGGTGCGGCGCTTCACCCGTGCACGCGCCTGCCTGCCTGCCTGCCTGCCTGCCGCCGCCCTCCGCCGCGGGCCCCGGGCGGGTGGCGGAGGCCGCGCAAGAGGACCCTGGCAAGGCGCTGAGGCGCAAGCCCCGGCGTTCTCCGATCCCGGGACTCTTGCAGGCCGCTCCCGGCTTGGCCCCACGCCCGCCTCCGCTTCCATCCGGCACCGCACCGGACCGCACGTCACCGCACCAGGTCGGGCTACTCACTGGCAAGAGGGTGGAAGCGAGCGTGGGGCATCCGGCCGGCCGTGCCTTCCGGGGCCCGCCCCGCCGGGGTGTCGGCGCCTCCTCCCCAGCCCCAGGGCGAGCGCAGCCAGCCACCCGGCCTTCTCCTCCCGTCTGCCCCACCTGGTGCATACCCACCCCGGAGGCGCCAGCGCCCCCAGTGAACATCAACAGCCCGAGCCCGCTGCCCTAGCAGGGCCTCGCGAAATGCCAGGGACCCTGCCTGGGGATGAGGGCTCGAGGGAGGGGAGAGGTCCAGGACCCAGGGAGCCCAGGCGTGTGGCGGAGTGGGAGTCTGGGGTCTCGCGGCCCCGCCCGCCCGCTCCTGGTTCTCGCATCCACCCACCCAGCCCCCACCCTCCAGTCCCCGGGCGCCAACCTCCGGTCCCGCCCTCACCGCACACCCCCCCACCCCTCCGTGCGGGTGCGGGTGCCGGTGTGGGTGGTGTCTCAGGAAAGGTGCAAAGCTGGGACGTGGCTTCCAGCCGGTGCAGTGGGATCTGGCCGGGTGCGGGGAGCGGGGAGCGGGGAGCGTGCCCCTCGTGAAGTGCCGGGTGGGGGGGGAGGGGGGGGGTTGTGTGCGGGCTTGGGGTGCGTGGCGGGGCGGGGCGGGGCGGGGCCGGGCCAGGCCAGGCCAGGCTGCTTTGCTGGCCCGGGAGGGGCAGAGGGATCCGTGGCTGGGATGTGTTTGGCCCCAGCAGCCGCGCTCCCTGGGGAGAGAGGGACCCAGGGAGGGAGGGGGGGGGAGGGGCGGCGGGCGCCAAAGGAGAGGTCAAGGAGGCCAAAGGCCAAAGGCCAAAAGCGAAAAAGCCTACAGCACCCGGTATTCCCAGGCGGTCTCCCATCCAAGTACTAACCAGGCCCGACCCTGCTTAGCTTCCGAGATCAGACGAGATCGGGCGCGTTCAGGGTGGTATGGCCGTAGACGCGGGCGGCTGGCGCTGGGCGCCTCAAGAGCCTGCTCCACGCGTCCCCAGCCCAGCGGGTGCGGCGCTTCACCCGTGCACGCGCCTGCCTGCCTGCCTGCCTGCCTGCCGCCGCCCTCCGCCGCGGGCCCCGGGCGGGTGGCGGAGGCCGCGCAAGAGGACCCTGGCAAGGCGCTGAGGCGCAAGCCCCGGCGTTCTCCGATCCCGGGACTCTTGCAGGCCGCTCCCGGCTTGGCCCCACGCCCGCCTCCGCTTCCATCCGGCACCGCACCGGACCGCACGTCACCGCACCAGGTCGGGCTACTCACTGGCAAGAGGGTGGAAGCGAGCGTGGGGCATCCGGCCGGCCGTGCCTTCCGGGGCCCGCCCCGCCGGGGTGTCGGCGCCTCCTCCCCAGCCCCAGGGCGAGCGCAGCCAGCCACCCGGCCTTCTCCTCCCGTCTGCCCCACCTGGTGCATACCCACCCCGGAGGCGCCAGCGCCCCCAGTGAACATCAACAGCCCGAGCCCGCTGCCCTAGCGGGGCCTCGCGAAATGCCAGGGACCCTGCCTGGGGATGAGGGCTCGAGGGAGGGGAGAGGTCCAGGACCCAGGGAGCCCAGGCGTGTGGCGGAGTGGGAGTCTGGGGTCTCGCGGCCCCGCCCGCCCGCTCCTGGTTCTCGCATCCACCCACCCAGCCCCCACCCTCCAGTCCCCGGGCGCCAGCCTCCGGTCCCGCCCTCACCGCACACCCCCCCACCCCTCCGTGCGGGTGCGGGTGCCGGTGTGGGTGGTGTCTCAGGAAAGGTGCAAAGCTGGGACGTGGCTTCCAGCCGGTGCAGTGGGATCTGGCCGGGTGCGGGGAGCGGGGAGCGGGGAGCGTGCCCCTCGTGAAGTGCCGGGTGGGGGGGGAGGGGGGGGGGTGTGTGCGGGCTTGGGGTGCGTGGCGGGGCGGGGCGGGGCGGGGCCGGGCCAGGCCAGGCCAGGCTGCTTTGCTGGCCCGGGAGGGGCAGAGGGATCCGTGGCTGGGATGTGTTTGGCCCCAGCAGCCGCGCTCCCTGGGGAGAGAGGGACCCAGGGAGGGAGGGGGGGAGGGGCGGCGGGCGCCAAAGGAGAGGTCAAGGAGGCCAAAGGCCAAAGGCCAAAAGCGAAAAAGCCTACAGCACCCGGTATTCCCAGGCGGTCTCCCATCCAAGTACTAACCAGGCCCGACCCTGCTTAGCTTCCGAGATCAGACGAGATCGGGCGCGTTCAGGGTGGTATGGCCGTAGACGCGGGCGGCTGGCGCTGGGCGCCTCAAGAGCCTGCTCCACGCGTCCCCAGCCCAGCGGGTGCGGCGCTTCACCCGTGCACGCGCCTGCCTGCCTGCCTGCCTGCCGCCGCCCTCCGCCGCGGGCCCCGGGCGGGTGGCGGAGGCCGCGCAAGAGGACCCTGGCAAGGCGCTGAGGCGCAAGCCCCGGCGTTCTCCGATCCCGGGACTCTTGCAGGCCGCTCCCGGCTTGGCCCCACGCCCGCCTCCGCTTCCATCCGGCACCGCACCGGACCGCACGTCACCGCACCAGGTCGGGCTACTCACTGGCAAGAGGGTGGAAGCGAGCGTGGGGCATCCGGCCGGCCGTGCCTTCCGGGGCCCGCCCCGCCGGGGTGTCGGCGCCTCCTCCCCAGCCCCAGGGCGAGCGCAGCCAGCCACCCGGCCTTCTCCTCCCGTCTGCCCCACCTGGTGCATACCCACCCCGGAGGCGCCAGCGCCCCCAGTGAACATCAACAGCCCGAGCCCGCTGCCCTAGCGGGGCCTCGCGAAATGCCAGGGACCCTGCCTGGGGATGAGGGCTCGAGGGAGGGGAGAGGTCCAGGACCCAGGGAGCCCAGGCGTGTGGCGGAGTGGGAGTCTGGGGTCTCGCGGCCCCGCCCGCCCGCTCCTGGTTCTCGCATCCACCCACCCAGCCCCCACCCTCCAGTCCCCGGGCGCCAGCCTCCGGTCCCGCCCTCACCGCACACCCCCCCACCCCTCCGTGCGGGTGCGGGTGCCGGTGTGGGTGGTGTCTCAGGAAAGGTGCAAAGCTGGGACGTGGCTTCCAGCCGGTGCAGTGGGATCTGGCCGGGTGCGGGGAGCGGGGAGCGGGGAGCGTGCCCCTCGTGAAGTGCCGGGTGGGGGGGGAGGGGGGGATTGTGTGCGGGCTTGGGGTGCGTGGCGGGGCGGGGCGGGGCGGGGCCGGGCCAGGCCAGGCCAGGCTGCTTTGCTGGCCCGGGAGGGGCAGAGGGATCCGTGGCTGGGATGTGTTTGGCCCCAGCAGCCGCGCTCCCTGGGGAGAGAGGGACCCAGGGAGGGAGGGGGGGAGGGGCGGCGGGCGCCAAAGGAGAGGTCAAGGAGGCCAAAGGCCAAAGGCCAAAAGCGAAAAAGCCTACAGCACCCGGTATTCCCAGGCGGTCTCCCATCCAAGTACTAACCAGGCCCGACCCTGCTTAGCTTCCGAGATCAGACGAGATCGGGCGCGTTCAGGGTGGTATGGCCGTAGACGCGGGCGGCTGGCGCTGGGCGCCTCAAGAGCCTGCTCCACGCGTCCCCAGCCCAGCGGGTGCGGCGCTTCACCCGTGCACGCACCTGCCTGCCTGCCTGCCTGCCTGCCGCCGCCCTCCGCCGCGGGCCCCGGGCGGGTGGTGGAGGCCGCGCAAGAGGACCCTGGCAAGGCGCTGAGGCGCAAGCCCCGGCGTTCTCCGATCCCGGGACTCTTGCAGGCCGCTCCCGGCTTGGCCCCACGCCCGCCTCCGCTTCCATCCGGCACCGCACCGGACCGCACGTCACCGCACCAGGTCGGGCTACTCACTGGCAAGAGGGTGGAAGCGAGCGTGGGGCATCCGGCCGGCCGTGCCTTCCGGGGCCCGCCCCGCCGGGGTGTCGGCGCCTCCTCCCCAGCCCCAGGGCGAGCGCAGCCAGCCACCCGGCCTTCTCCTCCCGTCTGCCCCACCTGGTGCATACCCACCCCGGAGGCGCCAGCGCCCCCAGTGAACATCAACAGCCCGAGCCCGCTGCCCTAGCGGGGCCTCGCGAAATGCCAGGGACCCTGCCTGGGGATGAGGGCTCGAGGGAGGGGAGAGGTCCAGGACCCAGGGAGCCCAGGCGTGTGGCGGAGTGGGAGTCTGGGGTCTCGCGGCCCCGCCCGCCCGCTCCTGGTTCTCGCATCCACCCACCCAGCCCCCACCCTCCAGTCCCCGGGCGCCAGCCTCCGGTCCCGCCCTCACCGCACACCCCCCCACCCGTCCGTGCGGGTGCGGGTGCCGGTGTGGGTGGTGTCTCAGGAAAGGTGCAAAGCTGGGACGTGGCTTCCAGCCGGTGCAGTGGGATCTGGCCGGGTGCGGGGAGCGGGGAGCGGGGAGCGTGCCCCTCGTGAAGTGCCGGGTGGGGGGGGAGGGGGGGGGTGTGTGCGGGCTTGGGGTGCGTGGCGGGGCGGGGCGGGGCGGGGCCGGGCCAGGCCAGGCCAGGCTGCTTTGCTGGCCCGGGAGGGGCAGAGGGATCCGTGGCTGGGATGTGTTTGGCCCCAGCAGCCGCGCTCCCTGGGGAGAGAGGGACCCAGGGAGGGAGGGGGGGAGGGGCGGCGGGCGCCAAAGGAGAGGTCAAGGAGGCCAAAGGCCAAAGGCCAAAAGCGAAAAAGCCTACAGCACCCGGTATTCCCAGGCGGTCTCCCATCCAAGTACTAACCAGGCCCGACCCTGCTTAGCTTCCGAGATCAGACGAGATCGGGCGCGTTCAGGGTGGTATGGCCGTAGACGCGGGCGGCTGGCGCTGGGCGCCTCAAGAGCCTGCTCCACGCGTCCCCAGCCCAGCGGGTGCGGCGCTTCACCCGTGCACGCACCTGCCTGCCTGCCTGCCTGCCTGCCGCCGCCCTCCGCCGCGGGCCCCGGGCGGGTGGTGGAGGCCGCGCAAGAGGACCCTGGCAAGGCGCTGAGGCGCAAGCCCCGGCGTTCTCCGATCCCGGGACTCTTGCAGGCCGCTCCCGGCTTGGCCCCACGCCCGCCTCCGCTTCCATCCGGCACCGCACCGGACCGCACGTCACCGCACCAGGTCGGGCTACTCACTGGCAAGAGGGTGGAAGCGAGCGTGGGGCATCCGGCCGGCCGTGCCTTCCGGGGCCCGCCCCGCCGGGGTGTCGGCGCCTCCTCCCCAGCCCCAGGGCGAGCGCAGCCAGCCACCCGGCCTTCTCCTCCCGTCTGCCCCACCTGGTGCATACCCACCCCGGAGGCGCCAGCGCCCCCAGTGAACATCAACAGCCCGAGCCCGCTGCCCTAGCGGGGCCTCGCGAAATGCCAGGGACCCTGCCTGGGGATGAGGGCTCGAGGGAGGGGAGAGGTCCAGGACCCAGGGAGCCCAGGCGTGTGGCGGAGTGGGAGTCTGGGGTCTCGCGGCCCCGCCCGCCCGCTCCTGGTTCTCGCATCCACCCACCCAGCCCCCACCCTCCAGTCCCCGGGCGCCAGCCTCCGGTCCCGCCCTCACCGCACACCCCCCCACCCGTCCGTGCGGGTGCGGGTGCCGGTGTGGGTGGTGTCTCAGGAAAGGTGCAAAGCTGGGACGTGGCTTCCAGCCGGTGCAGTGGGATCTGGCCGGGTGCGGGGAGCGGGGAGCGGGGAGCGTGCCCCTCGTGAAGTGCCGGGTGGGGGGGGAGGGGGGGGGTGTGTGCGGGCTTGGGGTGCGTGGCGGGGCGGGGCGGGGCGGGGCCGGGCCAGGCCAGGCCAGGCTGCTTTGCTGGCCCGGGAGGGGCAGAGGGATCCGTGGCTGGGATGTGTTTGGCCCCAGCAGCCGCGCTCCCTGGGGAGAGAGGGACCCAGGGAGGGAGGGGGGGAGGGGCGGCGGGCGCCAAAGGAGAGGTCAAGGAGGCCAAAGGCCAAAGGCCAAAAGCGAAAAAGCCTACAGCACCCGGTATTCCCAGGCGGTCTCCCATCCAAGTACTAACCAGGCCCGACCCTGCTTAGCTTCCGAGATCAGACGAGATCGGGCGCGTTCAGGGTGGTATGGCCGTAGACGCGGGCGGCTGGCGCTGGGCGCCTCAAGAGCCTGCTCCACGCGTCCCCAGCCCAGCGGGTGCGGCGCTTCACCCGTGCACGCGCCTGCCTGCCTGCCTGCCTGCCGCCGCCCTCCGCCGCGGGCCCCGGGCGGGTGGCGGAGGCCGCGCAAGAGGACCCTGGCAAGGCGCTGAGGCGCAAGCCCCGGCGTTCTCCGATCCCGGGACTCTTGCAGGCCGCTCCCGGCTTGGCCCCACGCCCGCCTCCGCTTCCATCCGGCACCGCACCGGACCGCACGTCACCGCACCAGGTCGGGCTACTCACTGGCAAGAGGGTGGAAGCGAGCGTGGGGCATCCGGCCGGCCGTGCCTTCCGGGGCCCGCCCCGCCGGGGTGTCGGCGCCTCCTCCCCAGCCCCAGGGCGAGCGCAGCCAGCCACCCGGCCTTCTCCTCCCGTCTGCCCCACCTGGTGCATACCCACCCCGGAGGCGCCAGCGCCCCCAGTGAACATCAACAGCCCGAGCCCGCTGCCCTAGCGGGGCCTCGCGAAATGCCAGGGACCCTGCCTGGGGATGAGGGCTCGAGGGAGGGGAGAGGTCCAGGACCCAGGGAGCCCAGGCGTGTGGCGGAGTGGGAGTCTGGGGTCTCGCGGCCCCGCCCGCCCGCTCCTGGTTCTCGCATCCACCCACCCAGCCCCCACCCTCCAGTCCCCGGGCGCCAGCCTCCGGTCCCGCCCTCACCGCACACCCCCCCACCCCTCCGTGCGGGTGCGGGTGCCGGTGTGGGTGGTGTCTCAGGAAAGGTGCAAAGCTGGGACGTGGCTTCCAGCCGGTGCAGTGGGATCTGGCCGGGTGCGGGGAGCGGGGAGCGGGGAGCGTGCCCCTCGTGAAGTGCCGGGTGGGGGGGGAGGGGGGGGGTGTGTGCGGGCTTGGGGTGCGTGGCGGGGCGGGGCGGGGCGGGGCCGGGCCAGGCCAGGCCAGGCTGCTTTGCTGGCCCGGGAGGGGCAGAGGGATCCGTGGCTGGGATGTGTTTGGCCCCAGCAGCCGCGCTCCCTGGGGAGAGAGTGACCCAGGGAGGGAGGGGGGGAGGGGCGGCGGGCGCCAAAGGAGAGGTCAAGGAGGCCAAAGGCCAAAGGCCAAAAGCGAAAAAGCCTACAGCACCCGGTATTCCCAGGCGGTCTCCCATCCAAGTACTAACCAGGCCCGACCCTGCTTAGCTTCCGAGATCAGACGAGATCGGGCGCGTTCAGGGTGGTATGGCCGTAGACGCGGGCGGCTGGCGCTGGGCGCCTCAAGAGCCTGCTCCACGCGTCCCCAGCCCAGCGGGTGCGGCGCTTCACCCGTGCACGCGCCTGCCTGCCTGCCTGCCTGCCTGCCGCCGCCCTCCGCCGCGGGCCCCGGGCGGGTGGCGGAGGCCGCGCAAGAGGACCCTGGCAAGGCGCTGAGGCGCAAGCCCCGGCGTTCTCCGATCCCGGGACTCTTGCAGGCCGCTCCCGGCTTGGCCCCACGCCCGCCTCCGCTTCCATCCGGCACCGCACCGGACCGCACGTCACCGCACCAGGTCGGGCTACTCACTGGCAAGAGGGTGGAAGCGAGCGTGGGGCATCCGGCCGGCCGTGCCTTCCGGGGCCCGCCCCGCCGGGGTGTCGGCGCCTCCTCCCCAGCCCCAGGGCGAGCGCAGCCAGCCACCCGGCCTTCTCCTCCCGTCTGCCCCACCTGGTGCATACCCACCCCGGAGGCGCCAGCGCCCCCAGTGAACATCAACAGCCCGAGCCCGCTGCCCTAGCGGGGCCTCGCGAAATGCCAGGGACCCTGCCTGGGGATGAGGGCTCGAGGGAGGGGAGAGGTCCAGGACCCAGGGAGCCCAGGCGTGTGGCGGAGTGGGAGTCTGGGGTCTCCCGGCCCCGCCCGCCCGCTCCTGGTTCTCGCATCCACCCACCCAGCCCCCACCCTCCAGTCCCCGGGCGCCAGCCTCCGGTCCCGCCCTCACCGCACACCCCCCCACCCCTCCGTGCGGGTGCGGGTGCCGGTGTGGGTGGTGTCTCAGGAAAGGTGCAAAGCTGGGACGTGGCTTCCAGCCGGTGCAGTGGGATCTGGCCGGGTGCGGGGAGCGGGGAGCGGGGAGCGTGCCCCTCGTGAAGTGCCGGGTGGGGGGGGAGGGGGGGGGTTGTGTGCGGGCTTGGGGTGCGTGGCGGGGCGGGGCGGGGCGGGGCGGGGCCGGGCCAGGCCAGGCCAGGCTGCTTTGCTGGCCCGGGAGGGGCAGAGGGATCCGTGGCTGGGATGTGTTTGGCCCCAGCAGCCGCGCTCCCTGGGGAGAGAGGGACCCAGGGAGGGAGGGGGGGAGGGGCGGCGGGCGCCAAAGGAGAGGTCAAGGAGGCCAAAGGCCAAAGGCCAAAAGCGAAAAAGCCTACAGCACCCGGTATTCCCAGGCGGTCTCCCATCCAAGTACTAACCAGGCCCGACCCTGCTTAGCTTCCGAGATCAGACGAGATCGGGCGCGTTCAGGGTGGTATGGCCGTAGACGCGGGCGGCTGGCGCTGGGCGCCTCAAGAGCCTGCTCCACGCGTCCCCAGCCCAGCGGGTGCGGCGCTTCACCCGTGCACGCGCCTGCCTGCCTGCCTGCCTGCCTGCCGCCGCCCTCCGCCGCGGGCCCCGGGCGGGTGGCGGAGGCCGCGCAAGAGGACCCTGGCAAGGCGCTGAGGCGCAAGCCCCGGCGTTCTCCGATCCCGGGACTCTTGCAGGCCGCTCCCGGCTTGGCCCCACGCCCGCCTCCGCTTCCATCCGGCACCGCACCGGACCGCACGTCACCGCACCAGGTCGGGCTACTCACTGGCAAGAGGGTGGAAGCGAGCGTGGGGCATCCGGCCGGCCGTGCCTTCCGGGGCCCGCCCCGCCGGGGTGTCGGCGCCTCCTCCCCAGCCCCAGGGCGAGCGCAGCCAGCCACCCGGCCTTCTCCTCCCGTCTGCCCCACCTGGTGCATACCCACCCCGGAGGCGCCAGCGCCCCCAGTGAACATCAACAGCCCGAGCCCGCTGCCCTAGCGGGGCCTCGCGAAATGCCAGGGACCCTGCCTGGGGATGAGGGCTCGAGGGAGGGGAGAGGTCCAGGACCCAGGGAGCCCAGGCGTGTGGCGGAGTGGGAGTCTGGGGTCTCGCGGCCCCGCCCGCCCGCTCCTGGTTCTCGCATCCACCCACCCAGCCCCCACCCTCCAGTCCCCGGGCGCCAGCCTCCGGTCCCGCCCTCACCGCACACCCCCCCACCCCTCCGTGCGGGTGCGGGTGCCGGTGTGGGTGGTGTCTCAGGAAAGGTGCAAAGCTGGGACGTGGCTTCCAGCCGGTGCAGTGGGATCTGGCCGGGTGCGGGGAGCGGGGAGCGGGGAGCGTGCCCCTCGTGAAGTGCCGGGTGGGGGGGGAGGGGGGGGGGTTGTGTGCGGGCTTGGGGTGCGTGGCGGGGCGGGGCGGGGCGGGGCCGGGCCAGGCCAGGCCAGGCTGCTTTGCTGGCCCGGGAGGGGCAGAGGGATCCGTGGCTGGGATGTGTTTGGCCCCAGCAGCCGCGCTCCCTGGGGAGAGAGGGACCCAGGGAGGGAGGGGGGGAGGGGCGGCGGGCGCCAAAGGAGAGGTCAAGGAGGCCAAAGGCCAAAGGCCAAAAGCGAAAAAGCCTACAGCACCCGGTATTCCCAGGCGGTCTCCCATCCAAGTACTAACCAGGCCCGACCCTGCTTAGCTTCCGAGATCAGACGAGATCGGGCGCGTTCAGGGTGGTATGGCCGTAGACGCGGGCGGCTGGCGCTGGGCGCCTCAAGAGCCTGCTCCACGCGTCCCCAGCCCAGCGGGTGCGGCGCTTCACCCGTGCACGCGCCTGCCTGCCTGCCTGCCTGCCTGCCGCCGCCCTCCGCCGCGGGCCCCGGGCGGGTGGCGGAGGCCGCGCAAGAGGACCCTGGCAAGGCGCTGAGGCGCAAGCCCCGGCGTTCTCCGATCCCGGGACTCTTGCAGGCCGCTCCCGGCTTGGCCCCACGCCCGCCTCCGCTTCCATCCGGCACCGCACCGGACCGCACGTCACCGCACCAGGTCGGGCTACTCACTGGCAAGAGGGTGGAAGCGAGCGTGGGGCATCCGGCCGGCCGTGCCTTCCGGGGCCCGCCCCGCCGGGGTGTCGGCGCCTCCTCCCCAGCCCCAGGGCGAGCGCAGCCAGCCACCCGGCCTTCTCCTCCCGTCTGCCCCACCTGGTGCATACCCACCCCGGAGGCGCCAGCGCCCCCAGTGAACATCAACAGCCCGAGCCCGCTGCCCTAGCGGGGCCTCGCGAAATGCCAGGGACCCTGCCTGGGGATGAGGGCTCGAGGGAGGGGAGAGGTCCAGGACCCAGGGAGCCCAGGCGTGTGGCGGAGTGGGAGTCTGGGGTCTCGCGGCCCCGCCCGCCCGCTCCTGGTTCTCGCATCCACCCACCCAGCCCCCACCCTCCAGTCCCCGGGCGCCAGCCTCCGGTCCCGCCCTCACCGCACACCCCCCCACCCCTCCGTGCGGGTGCGGGTGCCGGTGTGGGTGGTGTCTCAGGAAAGGTGCAAAGCTGGGACGTGGCTTCCAGCCGGTGCAGTGGGATCTGGCCGGGTGCGGGGAGCGGGGAGCGGGGAGCGTGCCCCTCGTGAAGTGCCGGGTGGGGGGGGAGGGGGGGGGTTGTGTGCGGGCTTGGGGTGCGTGGCGGGGCGGGGCGGGGCGGGGCGGGGCCGGGCCAGGCCAGGCCAGGCTGCTTTGCTGGCCCGGGAGGGGCAGAGGGATCCGTGGCTGGGATGTGTTTGGCCCCAGCAGCCGCGCTCCCTGGGGAGAGAGGGACCCAGGGAGGGAGGGGGGGAGGGGCGGCGGGCGCCAAAGGAGAGGTCAAGGAGGCCAAAGGCCAAAGGCCAAAAGCGAAAAAGCCTACAGCACCCGGTATTCCCAGGCGGTCTCCCATCCAAGTACTAACCAGGCCCGACCCTGCTTAGCTTCCGAGATCAGACGAGATCGGGCGCGTTCAGGGTGGTATGGCCGTAGACGCGGGCGGCTGGCGCTGGGCGCCTCAAGAGCCTGCTCCACGCGTCCCCAGCCCAGCGGGTGCGGCGCTTCACCCGTGCACGCGCCTGCCTGCCTGCCTGCCTGCCGCCGCCCTCCGCCGCGGGCCCCGGGCGGGTGGCGGAGGCCGCGCAAGAGGACCCTGGCAAGGCGCTGAGGCGCAAGCCCCGGCGTTCTCCGATCCCGGGACTCTTGCAGGCCGCTCCCGGCTTGGCCCCACGCCCGCCTCCGCTTCCATCCGGCACCGCACCGGACCGCACGTCACCGCACCAGGTCGGGCTACTCACTGGCAAGAGGGTGGAAGCGAGCGTGGGGCATCCGGCCGGCCGTGCCTTCCGGGGCCCGCCCCGCCGGGGTGTCGGCGCCTCCTCCCCAGCCCCAGGGCGAGCGCAGCCAGCCACCCGGCCTTCTCCTCCCGTCTGCCCCACCTGGTGCATACCCACCCCGGAGGCGCCAGCGCCCCCAGTGAACATCAACAGCCCGAGCCCGCTGCCCTAGCGGGGCCTCGCGAAATGCCAGGGACCCTGCCTGGGGATGAGGGCTCGAGGGAGGGGAGAGGTCCAGGACCCAGGGAGCCCAGGCGTGTGGCGGAGTGGGAGTCTGGGGTCTCGCGGCCCCGCCCGCCCGCTCCTGGTTCTCGCATCCACCCACCCAGCCCCCACCCTCCAGTCCCCGGGCGCCAGCCTCCGGTCCCGCCCTCACCGCACACCCCCCCACCCCTCCGTGCGGGTGCGGGTGCCGGTGTGGGTGGTGTCTCAGGAAAGGTGCAAAGCTGGGACGTGGCTTCCAGCCGGTGCAGTGGGATCTGGCCGGGTGCGGGGAGCGGGGAGCGGGGAGCGTGCCCCTCGTGAAGTGCCGGGTGGGGGGGGAGGGGGGGATTGTGTGCGGGCTTGGGGTGCGTGGCGGGGCGGGGCGGGGCGGGGCCGGGCCAGGCCAGGCCAGGCTGCTTTGCTGGCCCGGGAGGGGCAGAGGGATCCGTGGCTGGGATGTGTTTGGCCCCAGCAGCCGCGCTCCCTGGGGAGAGAGGGACCCAGGGAGGGAGGGGGGGAGGGGCGGCGGGCGCCAAAGGAGAGGTCAAGGAGGCCAAAGGCCAAAGGCCAAAAGCGAAAAAGCCTACAGCACCCGGTATTCCCAGGCGGTCTCCCATCCAAGTACTAACCAGGCCCGACCCTGCTTAGCTTCCGAGATCAGACGAGATCGGGCGCGTTCAGGGTGGTATGGCCGTAGACGCGGGCGGCTGGCGCTGGGCGCCTCAAGAGCCTGCTCCACGCGTCCCCAGCCCAGCGGGTGCGGCGCTTCACCCGTGCACGCGCCTGCCTGCCTGCCTGCCTGCCTGCCGCCGCCCTCCGCCGCGGGCCCCGGGCGGGTGGCGGAGGCCGCGCAAGAGGACCCTGGCAAGGCGCTGAGGCGCAAGCCCCGGCGTTCTCCGATCCCGGGACTCTTGCAGGCCGCTCCCGGCTTGGCCCCACGCCCGCCTCCGCTTCCATCCGGCACCGCACCGGACCGCACGTCACCGCACCAGGTCGGGCTACTCACTGGCAAGAGGGTGGAAGCGAGCGTGGGGCATCCGGCCGGCCGTGCCTTCCGGGGCCCGCCCCGCCGGGGTGTCGGCGCCTCCTCCCCAGCCCCAGGGCGAGCGCAGCCAGCCACCCGGCCTTCTCCTCCCGTCTGCCCCACCTGGTGCATACCCACCCCGGAGGCGCCAGCGCCCCCAGTGAACATCAACAGCCCGAGCCCGCTGCCCTAGCGGGGCCTCGCGAAATGCCAGGGACCCTGCCTGGGGATGAGGGCTCGAGGGAGGGGAGAGGTCCAGGACCCAGGGAGCCCAGGCGTGTGGCGGAGTGGGAGTCTGGGGTCTCGCGGCCCCGCCCGCCCGCTCCTGGTTCTCGCATCCACCCACCCAGCCCCCACCCTCCAGTCCCCGGGCGCCAGCCTCCGGTCCCGCCCTCACCGCACACCCCCCCACCCCTCCGTGCGGGTGCGGGTGCCGGTGTGGGTGGTGTCTCAGGAAAGGTGCAAAGCTGGGACGTGGCTTCCAGCCGGTGCAGTGGGATCTGGCCGGGTGCGGGGAGCGGGGAGCGGGGAGCGTGCCCCTCGTGAAGTGCCGGGTGGGGGGGGAGGGGGGGGGTTGTGTGCGGGCTTGGGGTGCGTGGCGGGGCGGGGCGGGGCGGGGCCGGGCCAGGCCAGGCCAGGCTGCTTTGCTGGCCCGGGAGGGGCAGAGGGATCCGTGGCTGGGATGTGTTTGGCCCCAGCAGCCGCGCTCCCTGGGGAGAGAGGGACCCAGGGAGGGAGGGGGGGAGGGGCGGCGGGCGCCAAAGGAGAGGTCAAGGAGGCCAAAGGCCAAAGGCCAAAAGCGAAAAAGCCTACAGCACCCGGTATTCCCAGGCGGTCTCCCATCCAAGTACTAACCAGGCCCGACCCTGCTTAGCTTCCGAGATCAGACGAGATCGGGCGCGTTCAGGGTGGTATGGCCGTAGACGCGGGCGGCTGGCGCTGGGCGCCTCAAGAGCCTGCTCCACGCGTCCCCAGCCCAGCGGGTGCGGCGCTTCACCCGTGCACGCGCCTGCCTGCCTGCCTGCCTGCCTGCCGCCGCCCTCCGCCGCGGGCCCCGGGCGGGTGGCGGAGGCCGCGCAAGAGGACCCTGGCAAGGCGCTGAGGCGCAAGCCCCGGCGTTCTCCGATCCCGGGACTCTTGCAGGCCGCTCCCGGCTTGGCCCCACGCCCGCCTCCGCTTCCATCCGGCACCGCACCGGACCGCACGTCACCGCACCAGGTCGGGCTACTCACTGGCAAGAGGGTGGAAGCGAGCGTGGGGCATCCGGCCGGCCGTGCCTTCCGGGGCCCGCCCCGCCGGGGTGTCGGCGCCTCCTCCCCAGCCCCAGGGCGAGCGCAGCCAGCCACCCGGCCTTCTCCTCCCGTCTGCCCCACCTGGTGCATACCCACCCCGGAGGCGCCAGCGCCCCCAGTGAACATCAACAGCCCGAGCCCGCTGCCCTAGCGGGGCCTCGCGAAATGCCAGGGACCCTGCCTGGGGATGAGGGCTCGAGGGAGGGGAGAGGTCCAGGACCCAGGGAGCCCAGGCGTGTGGCGGAGTGGGAGTCTGGGGTCTCGCGGCCCCGCCCGCCCGCTCCTGGTTCTCGCATCCACCCACCCAGCCCCCACCCTCCAGTCCCCGGGCGCCAGCCTCCGGTCCCGCCCTCACCGCACACCCCCCCACCCCTCCGTGCGGGTGCGGGTGCCGGTGTGGGTGGTGTCTCAGGAAAGGTGCAAAGCTGGGACGTGGCTTCCAGCAGGTGCAGTGGGATCTGGCCGGGTGCGGGGAGCGGGGAGCGGGGAGCGTGCCCCTCGTGAAGTGCCGGGTGGGGGGGGAGGGGGGGGGTTGTGTGCGGGCTTGGGGTGCGTGGCGGGGCGGGGCGGGGCGGGGCCGGGCCAGGCCAGGCCAGGCTGCTTTGCTGGCCCGGGAGGGGCAGAGGGATCCGTGGCTGGGATGTGTTTGGCCCCAGCAGCCGCGCTCCCTGGGGAGAGAGGGACCCAGGGAGGGAGGGGGGGAGGGGCGGCGGGCGCCAAAGGAGAGGTCAAGGAGGCCAAAGGCCAAAGGCCAAAAGCGAAAAAGCCTACAGCACCCGGTATTCCCAGGCGGTCTCCCATCCAAGTACTAACCAGGCCCGACCCTGCTTAGCTTCCGAGATCAGACGAGATCGGGCGCGTTCAGGGTGGTATGGCCGTAGACGCGGGCGGCTGGCGCTGGGCGCCTCAAGAGCCTGCTCCACGCGTCCCCAGCCCAGCGGGTGCGGCGCTTCACCCGTGCACGCGCCTGCCTGCCTGCCTGCCTGCCGCCGCCCTCCGCCGCGGGCCCCGGGCGGGTGGCGGAGGCCGCGCAAGAGGACCCTGGCAAGGCGCTGAGGCGCAAGCCCCGGCGTTCTCCGATCCCGGGACTCTTGCAGGCCGCTCCCGGCTTGGCCCCACGCCCGCCTCCGCTTCCATCCGGCACCGCACCGGACCGCACGTCACCGCACCAGGTCGGGCTACTCACTGGCAAGAGGGTGGAAGCGAGCGTGGGGCATCCGGCCGGCCGTGCCTTCCGGGGCCCGCCCCGCCGGGGTGTCGGCGCCTCCTCCCCAGCCCCAGGGCGAGCGCAGCCAGCCACCCGGCCTTCTCCTCCCGTCTGCCCCACCTGGTGCATACCCACCCCGGAGGCGCCAGCGCCCCCAGTGAACATCAACAGCCCGAGCCCGCTGCCCTAGCGGGGCCTCGCGAAATGCCAGGGACCCTGCCTGGGGATGAGGGCTCGAGGGAGGGGAGAGGTCCAGGACCCAGGGAGCCCAGGCGTGTGGCGGAGTGGGAGTCTGGGGTCTCGCGGCCCCGCCCGCCCGCTCCTGGTTCTCGCATCCACCCACCCAGCCCCCACCCTCCAGTCCCCGGGCGCCAGCCTCCGGTCCCGCCCTCACCGCACACCCCCCCCACCCCTCCGTGCGGGTGCGGGTGCCGGTGTGGGTGGTGTCTCAGGAAAGGTGCAAAGCTGGGACGTGGCTTCCAGCCGGTGCAGTGGGATCTGGCCGGGTGCGGGGAGCGGGGAGCGTGCACCTCGTGAAGTGCCGGGTGGGGGGGGAGGGGGGGGGTTGTGTGCGGGCTTGGGGTGCGTGGCGGGGCGGGGCGGGGCGGGGCCGGGCCAGGCCAGGCCAGGCTGCTTTGCTGGCCCGGGAGGGGCAGAGGGATCCGTGGCTGGGATGTGTTTGGCCCCAGCAGCCGCGCTCCCTGGGGAGAGAGGGACCCAGGGAGGGAGGGGGGAGGGGCGGCGGGCGCCAAAGGAGAGGTCAAGGAGGCCAAAGGCCAAAGGCCAAAAGCGAAAAAGCCTACAGCACCCGGTATTCCCAGGCGGTCTCCCATCCAAGTACTAACCAGGCCCGACCCTGCTTAGCTTCCGAGATCAGACGAGATCGGGCGCGTTCAGGGTGGTATGGCCGTAGACGCGGGCGGCTGGCGCTGGGCGCCTCAAGAGCCTGCTCCACGCGTCCCCAGCCCAGCGGGTGCGGCGCTTCACCCGTGCACGCACCTGCCTGCCTGCCTGCCTGCCGCCGCCCTCCGCCGCGGGCCCCGGGCGGGTGGCGGAGGCCGCGCAAGAGGACCCTGGCAAGGCGCTGAGGCGCAAGCCCCGGCGTTCTCCGATCCCGGGACTCTTGCAGGCCGCTCCCGGCTTGGCCCCACGCCCGCCTCCGCTTCCATCCGGCACCGCACCGGACCGCACGTCACCGCACCAGGTCGGGCTACTCACTGGCAAGAGGGTGGAAGCGAGCGTGGGGCATCCGGCCGGCCGTGCCTTCCGGGGCCCGCCCCGCCGGGGTGTCGGCGCCTCCTCCCCAGCCCCAGGGCGAGCGCAGCCAGCCACCCGGCCTTCTCCTCCCGTCTGCCCCACCTGGTGCATACCCACCCCGGAGGCGCCAGCGCCCCCAGTGAACATCAACAGCCCGAGCCCGCTGCCCTAGCGGGGCCTCGCGAAATGCCAGGGACCCTGCCTGGGGATGAGGGCTCGAGGGAGGGGAGAGGTCCAGGACCCAGGGAGCCCAGGCGTGTGGCGGAGTGGGAGTCTGGGGTCTCGCGGCCCCGCCCGCCCGCTCCTGGTTCTCGCATCCACCCACCCAGCCCCCACCCTCCAGTCCCCGGGCGCCAGCCTCCGGTCCCGCCCTCACCGCACACCCCCCCCACCCCTCCGTGCGGGTGCGGGTGCCGGTGTGGGTGGTGTCTCAGGAAAGGTGCAAAGCTGGGACGTGGCTTCCAGCCGGTGCAGTGGGATCTGGCCGGGTGCGGGGAGCGGGGAGCGTGCCCCTCGTGAAGTGCCGGGTGGGGGGGGAGGGGGGGGGTTGTGTGCGGGCTTGGGGTGCGTGGCGGGGCGGGGCGGGGCGGGGCCGGGCCAGGCCAGGCCAGGCTGCTTTGCTGGCCCGGGAGGGGCAGAGGGATCCGTGGCTAGGATGTGTTTGGCCCCAGCAGCCGCGCTCCCTGGGGAGAGAGGGACCCAGGGAGGGAGGGGGGAGGGGCGGCGGGCGCCAAAGGAGAGGTCAAGGAGGCCAAAGGCCAAAGGCCAAAAGCGAAAAAGCCTACAGCACCCGGTATTCCCAGGCGGTCTCCCATCCAAGTACTAACCAGGCCCGACCCTGCTTAGCTTCCGAGATCAGACGAGATCGGGCGCGTTCAGGGTGGTATGGCCGTAGACGCGGGCGGCTGGCGCTGGGCGCCTCAAGAGCCTGCTCCACGCGTCCCCAGCCCAGCGGGTGCGGCGCTTCACCCGTGCACGCACCTGCCTGCCTGCCTGCCTGCCTGCCGCCGCCCTCCGCCGCGGGCCCCGGGCGGGTGGTGGAGGCCGCGCAAGAGGACCCTGGCAAGGCGCTGAGGCGCAAGCCCCGGCGTTCTCCGATCCCGGGACTCTTGCAGGCCGCTCCCGGCTTGGCCCCACGCCCGCCTCCGCTTCCATCCGGCACCGCACCGGACCGCACGTCACCGCACCAGGTCGGGCTACTCACTGGCAAGAGGGTGGAAGCGAGCGTGGGGCATCCGGCCGGCCGTGCCTTCCGGGGCCCGCCCCGCCGGGGTGTCGGCGCCTCCTCCCCAGCCCCAGGGCGAGCGCAGCCAGCCACCCGGCCTTCTCCTCCCGTCTGCCCCACCTGGTGCATACCCACCCCGGAGGCGCCAGCGCCCCCAGTGAACATCAACAGCCCGAGCCCGCTGCCCTAGCGGGGCCTCGCGAAATGCCAGGGACCCTGCCTGGGGATGAGGGCTCGAGGGAGGGGAGAGGTCCAGGACCCAGGGAGCCCAGGCGTGTGGCGGAGTGGGAGTCTGGGGTCTCGCGGCCCCGCCCGCCCGCTCCTGGTTCTCGCATCCACCCACCCAGCCCCCACCCTCCAGTCCCCGGGCGCCAGCCTCCGGTCCCGCCCTCACCGCACACCCCCCCACCCCTCCGTGCGGGTGCGGGTGCCGGTGTGGGTGGTGTCTCAGGAAAGGTGCAAAGCTGGGACGTGGCTTCCAGCCGGTGCAGTGGGATCTGGCCGGGTGCGGGGAGCGGGGAGCGGGGAGCGTGCCCCTCGTGAAGTGCCGGGTGGGGGGGGAGGGGGGGGGTTGTGTGCGGGCTTGGGGTGCGTGGCGGGGCGGGGCGGGGCGGGGCCGGGCCAGGCCAGGCCAGGCTGCTTTGCTGGCCCGGGAGGGGCAGAGGGATCCGTGGCTGGGATGTGTTTGGCCCCAGCAGCCGCGCTCCCTGGGGAGAGAGGGACCCAGGGAGGGAGGGGGGGAGGGGCGGCGGGCGCCAAAGGAGAGGTCAAGGAGGCCAAAGGCCAAAGGCCAAAAGCGAAAAAGCCTACAGCACCCGGTATTCCCAGGCGGTCTCCCATCCAAGTACTAACCAGGCCCGACCCTGCTTAGCTTCCGAGATCAGACGAGATCGGGCGCGTTCAGGGTGGTATGGCCGTAGACGCGGGCGGCTGGCGCTGGGCGCCTCAAGAGCCTGCTCCACGCGTCCCCAGCCCAGCGGGTGCGGCGCTTCACCCGTGCACGCGCCTGCCTGCCTGCCTGCCTGCCTGCCGCCGCCCTCCGCCGCGGGCCCCGGGCGGGTGGCGGAGGCCGCGCAAGAGGACCCTGGCAAGGCGCTGAGGCGCAAGCCCCGGCGTTCTCCGATCCCGGGACTCTTGCAGGCCGCTCCCGGCTTGGCCCCACGCCCGCCTCCGCTTCCATCCGGCACCGCACCGGACCGCACGTCACCGCACCAGGTCGGGCTACTCACTGGCAAGAGGGTGGAAGCGAGCGTGGGGCATCCGGCCGGCCGTGCCTTCCGGGGCCCGCCCCGCCGGGGTGTCGGCGCCTCCTCCCCAGCCCCAGGGCGAGCGCAGCCAGCCACCCGGCCTTCTCCTCCCGTCTGCCCCACCTGGTGCATACCCACCCCGGAGGCGCCAGCGCCCCCAGTGAACATCAACAGCCCGAGCCCGCTGCCCTAGCGGGGCCTCGCGAAATGCCAGGGACCCTGCCTGGGGATGAGGGCTCGAGGGAGGGGAGAGGTCCAGGACCCAGGGAGCCCAGGCGTGTGGCGGAGTGGGAGTCTGGGGTCTCGCGGCCCCGCCCGCCCGCTCCTGGTTCTCGCATCCACCCACCCAGCCCCCACCCTCCAGTCCCCGGGCGCCAGCCTCCGGTCCCGCCCTCACCGCACACCCCCCCACCCCTCCGTGCGGGTGCGGGTGCCGGTGTGGGTGGTGTCTCAGGAAAGGTGCAAAGCTGGGACGTGGCTTCCAGCCGGTGCAGTGGGATCTGGCCGGGTGCGGGGAGCGGGGAGCGGGGAGCGTGCCCCTCGTGAAGTGCCGGGTGGGGGGGGAGGGGGGGATTGTGTGCGGGCTTGGGGTGCGTGGCGGGGCGGGGCGGGGCGGGGCCGGGCCAGGCCAGGCCAGGCTGCTTTGCTGGCCCGGGAGGGGCAGAGGGATCCGTGGCTGGGATGTGTTTGGCCCCAGCAGCCGCGCTCCCTGGGGAGAGAGGGACCCAGGGAGGGAGGGGGGGAGGGGCGGCGGGCGCCAAAGGAGAGGTCAAGGAGGCCAAAGGCCAAAGGCCAAAAGCGAAAAAGCCTACAGCACCCGGTATTCCCAGGCGGTCTCCCATCCAAGTACTAACCAGGCCCGACCCTGCTTAGCTTCCGAGATCAGACGAGATCGGGCGCGTTCAGGGTGGTATGGCCGTAGACGCGGGCGGCTGGCGCTGGGCGCCTCAAGAGCCTGCTCCACGCGTCCCCAGCCCAGCGGGTGCGGCGCTTCACCCGTGCACGCACCTGCCTGCCTGCCTGCCTGCCTGCCGCCGCCCTCCGCCGCGGGCCCCGGGCGGGTGGTGGAGGCCGCGCAAGAGGACCCTGGCAAGGCGCTGAGGCGCAAGCCCCGGCGTTCTCCGATCCCGGGACTCTTGCAGGCCGCTCCCGGCTTGGCCCCACGCCCGCCTCCGCTTCCATCCGGCACCGCACCGGACCGCACGTCACCGCACCAGGTCGGGCTACTCACTGGCAAGAGGGTGGAAGCGAGCGTGGGGCATCCGGCCGGCCGTGCCTTCCGGGGCCCGCCCCGCCGGGGTGTCGGCGCCTCCTCCCCAGCCCCAGGGCGAGCGCAGCCAGCCACCCGGCCTTCTCCTCCCGTCTGCCCCACCTGGTGCATACCCACCCCGGAGGCGCCAGCGCCCCCAGTGAACATCAACAGCCCGAGCCCGCTGCCCTAGCGGGGCCTCGCGAAATGCCAGGGACCCTGCCTGGGGATGAGGGCTCGAGGGAGGGGAGAGGTCCAGGACCCAGGGAGCCCAGGCGTGTGGCGGAGTGGGAGTCTGGGGTCTCGCGGCCCCGCCCGCCCGCTCCTGGTTCTCGCATCCACCCACCCAGCCCCCACCCTCCAGTCCCCGGGCGCCAGCCTCCGGTCCCGCCCTCACCGCACACCCCCCCACCCCTCCGTGCGGGTGCGGGTGCCGGTGTGGGTGGTGTCTCAGGAAAGGTGCAAAGCTGGGACGTGGCTTCCAGCCGGTGCAGTGGGATCTGGCCGGGTGCGGGGAGCGGGGAGCGGGGAGCGTGCCCCTCGTGAAGTGCCGGGTGGGGGGGGAGGGGGGGGGTGTGTGCGGGCTTGGGGTGCGTGGCGGGGCGGGGCGGGGCCGGGCCAGGCCAGGCCAGGCTGCTTTGCTGGCCCGGGAGGGGCAGAGGGATCCGTGGCTGGGATGTGTTTGGCCCCAGCAGCCGCGCTCCCTGGGGAGAGAGGGACCCAGGGAGGGAGGGGGGGAGGGGCGGCGGGCGCCAAAGGAGAGGTCAAGGAGGCCAAAGGCCAAAGGCCAAAAGCGAAAAAGCCTACAGCACCCGGTATTCCCAGGCGGTCTCCCATCCAAGTACTAACCAGGCCCGACCCTGCTTAGCTTCCGAGATCAGACGAGATCGGGCGCGTTCAGGGTGGTATGGCCGTAGACGCGGGCGGCTGGCGCTGGGCGCCTCAAGAGCCTGCTCCACGCGTCCCCAGCCCAGCGGGTGCGGCGCTTCACCCGTGCACGCGCCTGCCTGCCTGCCTGCCTGCCTGCCGCCGCCCTCCGCCGCGGGCCCCGGGCGGGTGGCGGAGGCCGCGCAAGAGGACCCTGGCAAGGCGCTGAGGCGCAAGCCCCGGCGTTCTCCGATCCCGGGACTCTTGCAGGCCGCTCCCGGCTTGGCCCCACGCCCGCCTCCGCTTCCATCCGGCACCGCACCGGACCGCACGTCACCGCACCAGGTCGGGCTACTCACTGGCAAGAGGGTGGAAGCGAGCGTGGGGCATCCGGCCGGCCGTGCCTTCCGGGGCCCGCCCCGCCGGGGTGTCGGCGCCTCCTCCCCAGCCCCAGGGCGAGCGCAGCCAGCCACCCGGCCTTCTCCTCCCGTCTGCCCCACCTGGTGCATACCCACCCCGGAGGCGCCAGCGCCCCCAGTGAACATCAACAGCCCGAGCCCGCTGCCCTAGCGGGGCCTCGCGAAATGCCAGGGACCCTGCCTGGGGATGAGGGCTCGAGGGAGGGGAGAGGTCCAGGACCCAGGGAGCCCAGGCGTGTGGCGGAGTGGGAGTCTGGGGTCTCGCGGCCCCGCCCGCCCGCTCCTGGTTCTCGCATCCACCCACCCAGCCCCCACCCTCCAGTCCCCGGGCGCCAGCCTCCGGTCCCGCCCTCACCGCACACCCCCCCACCCCTCCGTGCGGGTGCGGGTGCCGGTGTGGGTGGTGTCTCAGGAAAGGTGCAAAGCTGGGACGTGGCTTCCAGCCGGTGCAGTGGGATCTGGCCGGGTGCGGGGAGCGGGGAGCGGGGAGCGTGCCCCTCGTGAAGTGCCGGGTGGGGGGGGAGGGGGGGATTGTGTGCGGGCTTGGGGTGCGTGGCGGGGCGGGGCGGGGCGGGGCCGGGCCAGGCCAGGCCAGGCTGCTTTGCTGGCCCGGGAGGGGCAGAGGGATCCGTGGCTGGGATGTGTTTGGCCCCAGCAGCCGCGCTCCCTGGGGAGAGAGGGACCCAGGGAGGGAGGGGGGGAGGGGCGGCGGGCGCCAAAGGAGAGGTCAAGGAGGCCAAAGGCCAAAGGCCAAAAGCGAAAAAGCCTACAGCACCCGGTATTCCCAGGCGGTCTCCCATCCAAGTACTAACCAGGCCCGACCCTGCTTAGCTTCCGAGATCAGACGAGATCGGGCGCGTTCAGGGTGGTATGGCCGTAGACGCGGGCGGCTGGCGCTGGGCGCCTCAAGAGCCTGCTCCACGCGTCCCCAGCCCAGCGGGTGCGGCGCTTCACCCGTGCACGCACCTGCCTGCCTGCCTGCCTGCCTGCCGCCGCCCTCCGCCGCGGGCCCCGGGCGGGTGGTGGAGGCCGCGCAAGAGGACCCTGGCAAGGCGCTGAGGCGCAAGCCCCGGCGTTCTCCGATCCCGGGACTCTTGCAGGCCGCTCCCGGCTTGGCCCCACGCCCGCCTCCGCTTCCATCCGGCACCGCACCGGACCGCACGTCACCGCACCAGGTCGGGCTACTCACTGGCAAGAGGGTGGAAGCGAGCGTGGGGCATCCGGCCGGCCGTGCCTTCCGGGGCCCGCCCCGCCGGGGTGTCGGCGCCTCCTCCCCAGCCCCAGGGCGAGCGCAGCCAGCCACCCGGCCTTCTCCTCCCGTCTGCCCCACCTGGTGCATACCCACCCCGGAGGCGCCAGCGCCCCCAGTGAACATCAACAGCCCGAGCCCGCTGCCCTAGCGGGGCCTCGCGAAATGCCAGGGACCCTGCCTGGGGATGAGGGCTCGAGGGAGGGGAGAGGTCCAGGACCCAGGGAGCCCAGGCGTGTGGCGGAGTGGGAGTCTGGGGTCTCGCGGCCCCGCCCGCCCGCTCCTGGTTCTCGCATCCACCCACCCAGCCCCCACCCTCCAGTCCCCGGGCGCCAGCCTCCGGTCCCGCCCTCACCGCACACCCCCCCACCCCTCCGTGCGGGTGCGGGTGCCGGTGTGGGTGGTGTCTCAGGAAAGGTGCAAAGCTGGGACGTGGCTTCCAGCCGGTGCAGTGGGATCTGGCCGGGTGCGGGGAGCGGGGAGCGGGGAGCGTGCCCCTCGTGAAGTGCCGGGTGGGGGGGGAGGGGGGGGGGTGTGTGCGGGCTTGGGGTGCGTGGCGGGGCGGGGCGGGGCGGGGCCGGGCCAGGCCAGGCCAGGCTGCTTTGCTGGCCCGGGAGGGGCAGAGGGATCCGTGGCTGGGATGTGTTTGGCCCCAGCAGCCGCGCTCCCTGGGGAGAGAGGGACCCAGGGAGGGAGGGGGGGAGGGGCGGCGGGCGCCAAAGGAGAGGTCAAGGAGGCCAAAGGCCAAAGGCCAAAAGCGAAAAAGCCTACAGCACCCGGTATTCCCAGGCGGTCTCCCATCCAAGTACTAACCAGGCCCGACCCTGCTTAGCTTCCGAGATCAGACGAGATCGGGCGCGTTCAGGGTGGTATGGCCGTAGACGCGGGCGGCTGGCGCTGGGCGCCTCAAGAGCCTGCTCCACGCGTCCCCAGCCCAGCGGGTGCGGCGCTTCACCCGTGCACGCGCCTGCCTGCCTGCCTGCCTGCCTGCCGCCGCCCTCCGCCGCGGGCCCCGGGCGGGTGGCGGAGGCCGCGCAAGAGGACCCTGGCAAGGCGCTGAGGCGCAAGCCCCGGCGTTCTCCGATCCCGGGACTCTTGCAGGCCGCTCCCGGCTTGGCCCCACGCCCGCCTCCGCTTCCATCCGGCACCGCACCGGACCGCACGTCACCGCACCAGGTCGGGCTACTCACTGGCAAGAGGGTGGAAGCGAGCGTGGGGCATCCGGCCGGCCGTGCCTTCCGGGGCCCGCCCCGCCGGGATGTCGGCGCCTCCTCCCCAGCCCCAGGGCGAGCGCAGCCAGCCACCCGGCCTTCTCCTCCCGTCTGCCCCACCTGGTGCATACCCACCCCGGAGGCGCCAGCGCCCCCAGTGAACATCAACAGCCCGAGCCCGCTGCCCTAGCGGGGCCTCGCGAAATGCCAGGGACCCTGCCTGGGGATGAGGGCTCGAGGGAGGGGAGAGGTCCAGGACCCAGGGAGCCCAGGCGTGTGGCGGAGTGGGAGTCTGGGGTCTCCGGGCCCCGCCCGCCCGCTCCTGGTTCTCGCATCCACCCACCCAGCCCCCACCCTCCAGTCCCCGGGCGCCAGCCTCCGGTCCCGCCCTCAACGCACACCCCCCCACCCCTCCGTGCGGGTGCGGGTGCCGGTGTGGGTGGTGTCTCAGGAAAGGTGCAAAGCTGGGACGTGGCTTCCAGCCGGTGCAGTGGGATCTGGCCGGGTGCGGGGAGCGGGGAGCGGGGAGCGTGCCCCTCGTGAAGTGCCGGGTGGGGGGGGAGGGGGGGATTGTGTGCGGGCTTGGGGTGCGTGGCGGGGCGGGGCGGGGCGGGGCCGGGCCAGGCCAGGCCAGGCTGCTTTGCTGGCCCGGGAGGGGCAGAGGGATCCGTGGCTGGGATGTGTTTGGCCCCAGCAGCCGCGCTCCCTGGGGAGAGAGGGACCCAGGGAGGGAGGGGGGGAGGGGCGGCGGGCGCCAAAGGAGAGGTCAAGGAGGCCAAAGGCCAAAGGCCAAAAGCGAAAAAGCCTACAGCACCCGGTATTCCCAGGCGGTCTCCCATCCAAGTACTAACCAGGCCCGACCCTGCTTAGCTTCCGAGATCAGACGAGATCGGGCGCGTTCAGGGTGGTATGGCCGTAGACCCGGGCGGCTGGCGCTGGGCGCCTCAAGAGCCTGCTCCACGCGTCCCCAGCCCAGCGGGTGCGGCGCTTCACCCGTGCACGCGCCTGCCTGCCTGCCTGCCTGCCTGCCGCCGCCCTCCGCCGCGGGCCCCGGGCGGGTGGTGGAGGCCGCGCAAGAGGACCCTGGCAAGGCGCTGAGGCGCAAGCCCCGGCGTTCTCCGATCCCGGGACTCTTGCAGGCCGCTCCCGGCTTGGCCCCACGCCCGCCTCCGCTTCCATCCGGCACCGCACCGGACCGCACGTCACCGCACCAGGTCGGGCTACTCACTGGCAAGAGGGTGGAAGCGAGCGTGGGGCATCCGGCCGGCCGTGCCTTCCGGGGCCCGCCCCGCCGGGGTGTCGGCGCCTCCTCCCCAGCCCCAGGGCGAGCGCAGCCAGCCACCCGGCCTTCTCCTCCCGTCTGCCCCACCTGGTGCATACCCACCCCGGAGGCGCCAGCGCCCCCAGTGAACATCAACAGCCCGAGCCCGCTGCCCTAGCGGGGCCTCGCGAAATGCCAGGGACCCTGCCTGGGGATGAGGGCTCGAGGGAGGGGAGAGGTCCAGGACCCAGGGAGCCCAGGCGTGTGGCGGAGTGGGAGTCTGGGGTCTCGCGGCCCCGCCCGCCCGCTCCTGGTTCTCGCATCCACCCACCCAGCCCCCACCCTCCAGTCCCCGGGCGCCAGCCTCCGGTCCCGCCCTCACCGCACACCCCCCCACCCCTCCGTGCGGGTGCGGGTGCCGGTGTGGGTGGTGTCTCAGGAAAGGTGCAAAGCTGGGACGTGGCTTCCAGCCGGTGCAGTGGGATCTGGCCGGGTGCGGGGAGCGGGGAGCGGGGAGCGTGCCCCTCGTGAAGTGCCGGGTGGGGGGGGAGGGGGGGGGTTGTGTGCGGGCTTGGGGTGCGTGGCGGGGCGGGGCGGGGCGGGGCCGGGCCAGGCCAGGCCAGGCTGCTTTGCTGGCCCGGGAGGGGCAGAGGGATCCGTGGCTGGGATGTGTTTGGCCCCAGCAGCCGCGCTCCCTGGGGAGAGAGGGACCCAGGGAGGGAGGGGGGGAGGGGCGGCGGGCGCCAAAGGAGAGGTCAAGGAGGCCAAAGGCCAAAGGCCAAAAGCGAAAAAGCCTACAGCACCCGGTATTCCCAGGCGGTCTCCCATCCAAGTACTAACCAGGCCCGACCCTGCTTAGCTTCCGAGATCAGACGAGATCGGGCGCGTTCAGGGTGGTATGGCCGTAGACGCGGGCGGCTGGCGCTGGGCGCCTCAAGAGCCTGCTCCACGCGTCCCCAGCCCAGCGGGTGCGGCGCTTCACCCGTGCACGCGCCTGCCTGCCTGCCTGCCTGCCTGCCGCCGCCCTCCGCCGCGGGCCCCGGGCGGGTGGCGGAGGCCGCGCAAGAGGACCCTGGCAAGGCGCTGAGGCGCAAGCCCCGGCGTTCTCCGATCCCGGGACTCTTGCAGGCCGCTCCCGGCTTGGCCCCACGCCCGCCTCCGCTTCCATCCGGCACCGCACCGGACCGCACGTCACCGCACCAGGTCGGGCTACTCACTGGCAAGAGGGTGGAAGCGAGCGTGGGGCATCCGGCCGGCCGTGCCTTCCGGGGCCCGCCCCGCCGGGGTGTCGGCGCCTCCTCCCCAGCCCCAGGGCGAGCGCAGCCAGCCACCCGGCCTTCTCCTCCCGTCTGCCCCACCTGGTGCATACCCACCCCGGAGGCGCCAGCGCCCCCAGTGAACATCAACAGCCCGAGCCCGCTGCCCTAGCGGGGCCTCGCGAAATGCCAGGGACCCTGCCTGGGGATGAGGGCTCGAGGGAGGGGAGAGGTCCAGGACCCAGGGAGCCCAGGCGTGTGGCGGAGTGGGAGTCTGGGGTCTCGCGGCCCCGCCCGCCCGCTCCTGGTTCTCGCATCCACCCACCCAGCCCCCACCCTCCAGTCCCCGGGCGCCAGCCTCCGGTCCCGCCCTCACCGCACACCCCCCCACCCCTCCGTGCGGGTGCGGGTGCCGGTGTGGGTGGTGTCTCAGGAAAGGTGCAAAGCTGGGACGTGGCTTCCAGCCGGTGCAGTGGGATCTGGCCGGGTGCGGGGAGCGGGGAGCGGGGAGCGTGCCCCTCGTGAAGTGCCGGGTGGGGGGGGAGGGGGGGATTGTGTGCGGGCTTGGGGTGCGTGGCGGGGCGGGGCGGGGCGGGGCCGGGCCAGGCCAGGCCAGGCTGCTTTGCTGGCCCGGGAGGGGCAGAGGGATCCGTGGCTGGGATGTGTTTGGCCCCAGCAGCCGCGCTCCCTGGGGAGAGAGGGACCCAGGGAGGGAGGGGGGGAGGGGCGGCGGGCGCCAAAGGAGAGGTCAAGGAGGCCAAAGGCCAAAGGCCAAAAGCGAAAAAGCCTACAGCACCCGGTATTCCCAGGCGGTCTCCCATCCAAGTACTAACCAGGCCCGACCCTGCTTAGCTTCCGAGATCAGACGAGATCGGGCGCGTTCAGGGTGGTATGGCCGTAGACGCGGGCGGCTGGCGCTGGGCGCCTCAAGAGCCTGCTCCACGCGTCCCCAGCCCAGCGGGTGCGGCGCTTCACCCGTGCACGCGCCTGCCTGCCTGCCTGCCTGCCTGCCGCCGCCCTCCGCCGCGGGCCCCGGGCGGGTGGCGGAGGCCGCGCAAGAGGACCCTGGCAAGGCGCTGAGGCGCAAGCCCCGGCGTTCTCCGATCCCGGGACTCTTGCAGGCCGCTCCCGGCTTGGCCCCACGCCCGCCTCCGCTTCCATCCGGCACCGCACCGGACCGCACGTCACCGCACCAGGTCGGGCTACTCACTGGCAAGAGGGTGGAAGCGAGCGTGGGGCATCCGGCCGGCCGTGCCTTCCGGGGCCCGCCCCGCCGGGGTGTCGGCGCCTCCTCCCCAGCCCCAGGGCGAGCGCAGCCAGCCACCCGGCCTTCTCCTCCCGTCTGCCCCACCTGGTGCATACCCACCCCGGAGGCGCCAGCGCCCCCAGTGAACATCAACAGCCCGAGCCCGCTGCCCTAGCGGGGCCTCGCGAAATGCCAGGGACCCTGCCTGGGGATGAGGGCTCGAGGGAGGGGAGAGGTCCAGGACCCAGGGAGCCCAGGCGTGTGGCGGAGTGGGAGTCTGGGGTCTCGCGGCCCCCGCCCGCCCGCTCCTGGTTCTGGCATCCACCCACCCAGCCCCCACCCTCCAGTCCCCGGGCGCCAGCCTCCGGTCCCGCCCTCACCGCACACCCCCCCACCCCTCCGTGCGGGTGCGGGTGCCGGTGTGGGTGGTGTCTCAGGAAAGGTGCAAAGCTGGGACGTGGCTTCCAGCCGGTGCAGTGGGATCTGGCCGGGTGCGGGGAGCGGGGAGCGTGCCCCTCGTGAAGTGCCGGGTGGGGGGGGAGGGGGGGGGTTGTGTGCGGGCTTGGGGTGCGTGGCGGGGCGGGGCGGGGCGGGGCCGGGCCAGGCCAGGCCAGGCTGCTTTGCTGGCCCGGGAGGGGCAGAGGGATCCGTGGCTGGGATGTGTTTGGCCCCAGCAGCCGCGCTCCCTGGGGAGAGAGGGACCCAGGGAGGGAGGGGGGGAGGGGCGGCGGGCGCCAAAGGAGAGGTCAAGGAGGCCAAAGGCCAAAGGCCAAAAGCGAAAAAGCCTACAGCACCCGGTATTCCCAGGCGGTCTCCCATCCAAGTACTAACCAGGCCCGACCCTGCTTAGCTTCCGAGATCAGACGAGATCGGGCGCGTTCAGGGTGGTATGGCCGTAGACGCGGGCGGCTGGCGCTGGGCGCCTCAAGAGCCTGCTCCACGCGTCCCCAGCCCAGCGGGTGCGGCGCTTCACCCGTGCACGCGCCTGCCTGCCTGCCTGCCTGCCGCCGCCCTCCGCCGCGGGCCCCGGGCGGGTGGCGGAGGCCGCGCAAGAGGACCCTGGCAAGGCGCTGAGGCGCAAGCCCCGGCGTTCTCCGATCCCGGGACTCTTGCAGGCCGCTCCCGGCTTGGCCCCACGCCCGCCTCCGCTTCCATCCGGCACCGCACCGGACCGCACGTCACCGCACCAGGTCGGGCTACTCACTGGCAAGAGGGTGGAAGCGAGCGTGGGGCATCCGGCCGGCCGTGCCTTCCGGGGCCCGCCCCGCCGGGGTGTCGGCGCCTCCTCCCCAGCCCCAGGGCGAGCGCAGCCAGCCACCCGGCCTTCTCCTCCCGTCTGCCCCACCTGGTGCATACCCACCCCGGAGGCGCCAGCGCCCCCAGTGAACATCAACAGCCCGAGCCCGCTGCCCTAGCGGGGCCTCGCGAAATGCCAGGGACCCTGCCTGGGGATGAGGGCTCGAGGGAGGGGAGAGGTCCAGGACCCAGGGAGCCCAGGCGTGTGGCGGAGTGGGAGTCTGGGGTCTCGCGGCCCCGCCCGCCCGCTCCTGGTTCTCGCATCCACCCACCCAGCCCCCACCCTCCAGTCCCCGGGCGCCAGCCTCCGGTCCCGCCCTCACCGCACACCCCCCCACCCCTCCGTGCGGGTGCGGGTGCCGGTGTGGGTGGTGTCTCAGGAAAGGTGCAAAGCTGGGACGTGGCTTCCAGCCGGTGCAGTGGGATCTGGCCGGGTGCGGGGAGCGGGGAGCGGGGAGCGTGCCCCTCGTGAAGTGCCGGGTGGGGGGGGAGGGGGGGATTGTGTGCGGGCTTGGGGTGCGTGGCGGGGCGGGGCGGGGCGGGGCCGGGCCAGGCCAGGCCAGGCTGCTTTGCTGGCCCGGGAGGGGCAGAGGGATCCGTGGCTGGGATGTGTTTGGCCCCAGCAGCCGCGCTCCCTGGGGAGAGAGGGACCCAGGGAGGGAGGGGGGGAGGGGCGGCGGGCGCCAAAGGAGAGGTCAAGGAGGCCAAAGGCCAAAGGCCAAAAGCGAAAAAGCCTACAGCACCCGGTATTCCCAGGCGGTCTCCCATCCAAGTACTAACCAGGCCCGACCCTGCTTAGCTTCCGAGATCAGACGAGATCGGGCGCGTTCAGGGTGGTATGGCCGTAGACGCGGGCGGCTGGCGCTGGGCGCCTCAAGAGCCTGCTCCACGCGTCCCCAGCCCAGCGGGTGCGGCGCTTCACCCGTGCACGCGCCTGCCTGCCTGCCTGCCTGCCTGCCGCCGCCCTCCGCCGCGGGCCCCGGGCGGGTGGCGGAGGCCGCGCAAGAGGACCCTGGCAAGGCGCTGAGGCGCAAGCCCCGGCGTTCTCCGATCCCGGGACTCTTGCAGGCCGCTCCCGGCTTGGCCCCACGCCCGCCTCCGCTTCCATCCGGCACCGCACCGGACCGCACGTCACCGCACCAGGTCGGGCTACTCACTGGCAAGAGGGTGGAAGCGAGCGAGGGGCATCCGGCCGGCCGTGCCTTCCGGGGCCCGCCCCGCCGGGGTGTGTCGGCGCCTCCTCCCCAGCCCCAGGGCGAGCGCAGCCAGCCACCCGGCCTTCTCCTCCCGTCTGCCCCACCTGGTGCATACCCACCCCGGAGGCGCCAGCGCCCCCAGTGAACATCAACAGCCCGAGCCCGCTGCCCTAGCGGGGCCTCGCGAAATGCCAGGGACCCTGCCTGGGGATGAGGGCTCGAGGGAGGGGAGAGGTCCAGGACCCAGGGAGCCCAGGCGTGTGGCGGAGTGGGAGTCTGGGGTCTCGCGGCCCCGCCCGCCCGCTCCTGGTTCTCGCATCCACCCACCCAGCCCCCACCCTCCAGTCCCCGGGCGCCAGCCTCCGGTCCCGCCCTCACCGCACACCCCCCCACCCCTCCGTGCGGGTGCGGGTGCCGGTGTGGGTGGTGTCTCAGGAAAGGTGCAAAGCTGGGACGTGGCTTCCAGCCGGTGCAGTGGGATCTGGCCGGGTGCGGGGAGCGGGGAGCGGGGAGCGTGCCCCTCGTGAAGTGCCGGGTGGGGGGGGAGGGGGGGGGTTGTGTGCGGGCTTGGGGTGCGTGGCGGGGCGGGGCGGGGCGGGGCCGGGCCAGGCCAGGCCAGGCTGCTTTGCTGGCCCGGGAGGGGCAGAGGGATCCGTGGCTGGGATGTGTTTGGCCCCAGCAGCCGCGCTCCCTGGGGAGAGAGGGACCCAGGGAGGGAGGGGGGGAGGGGCGGCGGGCGCCAAAGGAGAGGTCAAGGAGGCCAAAGGCCAAAGGCCAAAAGCGAAAAAGCCTACAGCACCCGGTATTCCCAGGCGGTCTCCCATCCAAGTACTAACCAGGCCCGACCCTGCTTAGCTTCCGAGATCAGACGAGATCGGGCGCGTTCAGGGTGGTATGGCCGTAGACGCGGGCGGCTGGCGCTGGGCGCCTCAAGAGCCTGCTCCACGCGTCCCCAGCCCAGCGGGTGCGGCGCTTCACCCGTGCACGCGCCTGCCTGCCTGCCTGCCTGCCTGCCGCCGCCCTCCGCCGCGGGCCCCGGGCGGGTGGCGGAGGCCGCGCAAGAGGACCCTGGCAAGGCGCTGAGGCGCAAGCCCCGGCGTTCTCCGATCCCGGGACTCTTGCAGGCCGCTCCCGGCTTGGCCCCACGCCCGCCTCCGCTTCCATCCGGCACCGCACCGGACCGCACGTCACCGCACCAGGTCGGGCTACTCACTGGCAAGAGGGTGGAAGCGAGCGTGGGGCATCCGGCCGGCCGTGCCTTCCGGGGCCCGCCCCGCCGGGGTGTCGGCGCCTCCTCCCCAGCCCCAGGGCGAGCGCAGCCAGCCACCCGGCCTTCTCCTCCCGTCTGCCCCACCTGGTGCATACCCACCCCGGAGGCGCCAGCGCCCCCAGTGAACATCAACAGCCCGAGCCCGCTGCCCTAGCGGGGCCTCGCGAAATGCCAGGGACCCTGCCTGGGGATGAGGGCTCGAGGGAGGGGAGAGGTCCAGGACCCAGGGAGCCCAGGCGTGTGGCGGAGTGGGAGTCTGGGGTCTCGCGGCCCCGCCCGCCCGCTCCTGGTTCTGGCATCCACCCACCCAGCCCCCACCCTCCAGTCCCCGGGCGCCAGCCTCCGGTCCCGCCCTCACCGCACACCCCCCCACCCCTCCGTGCGGGTGCGGGTGCCGGTGTGGGTGGTGTCTCAGGAAAGGTGCAAAGCTGGGACGTGGCTTCCAGCCGGTGCAGTGGGATCTGGCCGGGTGCGGGGAGCGGGGAGCGTGCCCCTCGTGAAGTGCCGGGTGGGGGGGGAGGGGGGGGGTTGTGTGCGGGCTTGGGGTGCGTGGCGGGGCGGGGCGGGGCGGGGCCGGGCCAGGCCAGGCCAGGCTGCTTTGCTGGCCCGGGAGGGGCAGAGGGATCCGTGGCTGGGATGTGTTTGGCCCCAGCAGCCGCGCTCCCTGGGGAGAGAGGGACCCAGGGAGGGAGGGGGGGAGGGGCGGCGGGCGCCAAAGGAGAGGTCAAGGAGGCCAAAGGCCAAAGGCCAAAAGCGAAAAAGCCTACAGCACCCGGTATTCCCAGGCGGTCTCCCATCCAAGTACTAACCAGGCCCGACCCTGCTTAGCTTCCGAGATCAGACGAGATCGGGCGCGTTCAGGGTGGTATGGCCGTAGACGCGGGCGGCTGGCGCTGGGCGCCTCAAGAGCCTGCTCCACGCGTCCCCAGCCCAGCGGGTGCGGCGCTTCACCCGTGCACGCGCCTGCCTGCCTGCCTGCCTGCCTGCCGCCGCCCTCCGCCGCGGGCCCCGGGCGGGTGGCGGAGGCCGCGCAAGAGGACCCTGGCAAGGCGCTGAGGCGCAAGCCCCGGCGTTCTCCGATCCCGGGACTCTTGCAGGCCGCTCCCGGCTTGGCCCCACGCCCGCCTCCGCTTCCATCCGGCACCGCACCGGACCGCACGTCACCGCACCAGGTCGGGCTACTCACTGGCAAGAGGGTGGAAGCGAGCGAGGGGCATCCGGCCGGCCGTGCCTTCCGGGGCCCGCCCCGCCGGGGTGTCGGCGCCTCCTCCCCAGCCCCAGGGCGAGCGCAGCCAGCCACCCGGCCTTCTCCTCCCGTCTGCCCCACCTGGTGCATACCCACCCCGGAGGCGCCAGCGCCCCCAGTGAACATCAACAGCCCGAGCCCGCTGCCCTAGCGGGGCCTCGCGAAATGCCAGGGACCCTGCCTGGGGATGAGGGCTCGAGGGAGGGGAGAGGTCCAGGACCCAGGGAGCCCAGGCGTGTGGCGGAGTGGGAGTCTGGGGTCTCGCGGCCCCGCCCGCCCGCTCCTGGTTCTCGCATCCACCCACCCAGCCCCCACCCTCCAGTCCCCGGGCGCCAGCCTCCGGTCCCGCCCTCACCGCACACCCCCCCACCCCTCCGTGCGGGTGCGGGTGCCGGTGTGGGTGGTGTCTCAGGAAAGGTGCAAAGCTGGGACGTGGCTTCCAGCCGGTGCAGTGGGATCTGGCCGGGTGCGGGGAGCGGGGAGCGGGGAGCGTGCCCCTCGTGAAGTGCCGGGTGGGGGGGGAGGGGGGGGGTTGTGTGCGGGCTTGGGGTGCGTGGCGGGGCGGGGCGGGGCGGGGCCGGGCCAGGCCAGGCCAGGCTGCTTTGCTGGCCCGGGAGGGGCAGAGGGATCCGTGGCTGGGATGTGTTTGGCCCCAGCAGCCGCGCTCCCTGGGGAGAGAGGGACCCAGGGAGGGAGGGGGGGAGGGGCGGCGGGCGCCAAAGGAGAGGTCAAGGAGGCCAAAGGCCAAAGGCCAAAAGCGAAAAAGCCTACAGCACCCGGTATTCCCAGGCGGTCTCCCATCCAAGTACTAACCAGGCCCGACCCTGCTTAGCTTCCGAGATCAGACGAGATCGGGCGCGTTCAGGGTGGTATGGCCGTAGACGCGGGCGGCTGGCGCTGGGCGCCTCAAGAGCCTGCTCCACGCGTCCCCAGCCCAGCGGGTGCGGCGCTTCACCCGTGCACGCGCCTGCCTGCCTGCCTGCCTGCCTGCCGCCGCCCTCCGCCGCGGGCCCCGGGCGGGTGGCGGAGGCCGCGCAAGAGGACCCTGGCAAGGCGCTGAGGCGCAAGCCCCGGCGTTCTCCGATCCCGGGACTCTTGCAGGCCGCTCCCGGCTTGGCCCCACGCCCGCCTCCGCTTCCATCCGGCACCGCACCGGACCGCACGTCACCGCACCAGGTCGGGCTACTCACTGGCAAGAGGGTGGAAGCGAGCGTGGGGCATCCGGCCGGCCGTGCCTTCCGGGGCCCGCCCCGCCGGGGTGTCGGCGCCTCCTCCCCAGCCCCAGGGCGAGCGCAGCCAGCCACCCGGCCTTCTCCTCCCGTCTGCCCCACCTGGTGCATACCCACCCCGGAGGCGCCAGCGCCCCCAGTGAACATCAACAGCCCGAGCCCGCTGCCCTAGCGGGGCCTCGCGAAATGCCAGGGACCCTGCCTGGGGATGAGGGCTCGAGGGAGGGGAGAGGTCCAGGACCCAGGGAGCCCAGGCGTGTGGCGGAGTGGGAGTCTGGGGTCTCGCGGCCCCGCCCGCCCGCTCCTGGTTCTCGCATCCACCCACCCAGCCCCCACCCTCCAGTCCCCGGGCGCCAGCCTCCGGTCCCGCCCTCACCGCACACCCCCCCACCCCTCCGTGCGGGTGCGGGTGCCGGTGTGGGTGGTGTCTCAGGAAAGGTGCAAAGCTGGGACGTGGCTTCCAGCCGGTGCAGTGGGATCTGGCCGGGTGCGGGGAGCGGGGAGCGGGGAGCGTGCCCCTCGTGAAGTGCCGGGTGGGGGGGGAGGGGGGGATTGTGTGCGGGCTTGGGGTGCGTGGCGGGGCGGGGCGGGGCGGGGCCGGGCCAGGCCAGGCCAGGCTGCTTTGCTGGCCCGGGAGGGGCAGAGGGATCCGTGGCTGGGATGTGTTTGGCCCCAGCAGCCGCGCTCCCTGGGGAGAGAGGGACCCAGGGAGGGAGGGGGGGAGGGGCGGCGGGCGCCAAAGGAGAGGTCAAGGAGGCCAAAGGCCAAAGGCCAAAAGCGAAAAAGCCTACAGCACCCGGTATTCCCAGGCGGTCTCCCATCCAAGTACTAACCAGGCCCGACCCTGCTTAGCTTCCGAGATCAGACGAGATCGGGCGCGTTCAGGGTGGTATGGCCGTAGACGCGGGCGGCTGGCGCTGGGCGCCTCAAGAGCCTGCTCCACGCGTCCCCAGCCCAGCGGGTGCGGCGCTTCACCCGTGCACGCGCCTGCCTGCCTGCCTGCCTGCCTGCCGCCGCCCTCCGCCGCGGGCCCCGGGCGGGTGGCGGAGGCCGCGCAAGAGGACCCTGGCAAGGCGCTGAGGCGCAAGCCCCGGCGTTCTCCGATCCCGGGACTCTTGCAGGCCGCTCCCGGCTTGGCCCCACGCCCGCCTCCGCTTCCATCCGGCACCGCACCGGACCGCACGTCACCGCACCAGGTCGGGCTACTCACTGGCAAGAGGGTGGAAGCGAGCGTGGGGCATCCGGCCGGCCGTGCCTTCCGGGGCCCGCCCCGCCGGGGTGTCGGCGCCTCCTCCCCAGCCCCAGGGCGAGCGCAGCCAGCCACCCGGCCTTCTCCTCCCGTCTGCCCCACCTGGTGCATACCCACCCCGGAGGCGCCAGCGCCCCCAGTGAACATCAACAGCCCGAGCCCGCTGCCCTAGCGGGGCCTCGCGAAATGCCAGGGACCCTGCCTGGGGATGAGGGCTCGAGGGAGGGGAGAGGTCCAGGACCCAGGGAGCCCAGGCGTGTGGCGGAGTGGGAGTCTGGGGTCTCGCGGCCCCGCCCGCCCGCTCCTGGTTCTCGCATCCACCCACCCAGCCCCCACCCTCCAGTCCCCGGGCGCCAGCCTCCGGTCCCGCCCTCACCGCACACCCCCCCACCCCTCCGTGCGGGTGCGGGTGCCGGTGTGGGTGGTGTCTCAGGAAAGGTGCAAAGCTGGGACGTGGCTTCCAGCCGGTGCAGTGGGATCTGGCCGGGTGCGGGGAGCGGGGAGCGGGGAGCGTGCCCCTCGTGAAGTGCCGGGTGGGGGGGGAGGGGGGGGGTTGTGTGCGGGCTTGGGGTGCGTGGCGGGGCGGGGCGGGGCGGGGCCGGGCCAGGCCAGGCCAGGCTGCTTTGCTGGCCCGGGAGGGGCAGAGGGATCCGTGGCTGGGATGTGTTTGGCCCCAGCAGCCGCGCTCCCTGGGGAGAGAGGGACCCAGGGAGGGAGGGGGGGAGGGGCGGCGGGCGCCAAAGGAGAGGTCAAGGAGGCCAAAGGCCAAAGGCCAAAAGCGAAAAAGCCTACAGCACCCGGTATTCCCAGGCGGTCTCCCATCCAAGTACTAACCAGGCCCGACCCTGCTTAGCTTCCGAGATCAGACGAGATCGGGCGCGTTCAGGGTGGTATGGCCGTAGACGCGGGCGGCTGGCGCTGGGCGCCTCAAGAGCCTGCTCCACGCGTCCCCAGCCCAGCGGGTGCGGCGCTTCACCCGTGCACGCGCCTGCCTGCCTGCCTGCCTGCCTGCCGCCGCCCTCCGCCGCGGGCCCCGGGCGGGTGGCGGAGGCCGCGCAAGAGGACCCTGGCAAGGCGCTGAGGCGCAAGCCCCGGCGTTCTCCGATCCCGGGACTCTTGCAGGCCGCTCCCGGCTTGGCCCCACGCCCGCCTCCGCTTCCATCCGGCACCGCACCGGACCGCACGTCACCGCACCAGGTCGGGCTACTCACTGGCAAGAGGGTGGAAGCGAGCGTGGGGCATCCGGCCGGCCGTGCCTTCCGGGGCCCGCCCCGCCGGGGTGTCGGCGCCTCCTCCCCAGCCCCAGGGCGAGCGCAGCCAGCCACCCGGCCTTCTCCTCCCGTCTGCCCCACCTGGTGCATACCCACCCCGGAGGCGCCAGCGCCCCCAGTGAACATCAACAGCCCGAGCCCGCTGCCCTAGCGGGGCCTCGCGAAATGCCAGGGACCCTGCCTGGGGATGAGGGCTCGAGGGAGGGGAGAGGTCCAGGACCCAGGGAGCCCAGGCGTGTGGCGGAGTGGGAGTCTGGGGTCTCGCGGCCCCGCCCGCCCGCTCCTGGTTCTGGCATCCACCCACCCAGCCCCCACCCTCCAGTCCCCGGGCGCCAGCCTCCGGTCCCGCCCTCACCGCACACCCCCCCACCCCTCCGTGCGGGTGCGGGTGCCGGTGTGGGTGGTGTCTCAGGAAAGGTGCAAAGCTGGGACGTGGCTTCCAGCCGGTGCAGTGGGATCTGGCCGGGTGCGGGGAGCGGGGAGCGGGGAGCGTGCCCCTCGTGAAGTGCCGGGTGGGGGGGGAGGGGGGGGGTTGTGTGCGGGCTTGGGGTGCGTGGCGGGGCGGGGCGGGGCGGGGCCGGGCCAGGCCAGGCCAGGCTGCTTTGCTGGCCCGGGAGGGGCAGAGGGATCCGTGGCTGGGATGTGTTTGGCCCCAGCAGCCGCGCTCCCTGGGGAGAGAGGGACCCAGGGAGGGAGGGGGGGAGGGGCGGCGGGCGCCAAAGGAGAGGTCAAGGAGGCCAAAGGCCAAAGGCCAAAAGCGAAAAAGCCTACAGCACCCGGTATTCCCAGGCGGTCTCCCATCCAAGTACTAACCAGGCCCGACCCTGCTTAGCTTCCGAGATCAGACGAGATCGGGCGCGTTCAGGGTGGTATGGCCGTAGACGCGGGCGGCTGGCGCTGGGCGCCTCAAGAGCCTGCTCCACGCGTCCCCAGCCCAGCGGGTGCGGCGCTTCACCCGTGCACGCGCCTGCCTGCCTGCCTGCCTGCCTGCCGCCGCCCTCCGCCGCGGGCCCCGGGCGGGTGGCGGAGGCCGCGCAAGAGGACCCTGGCAAGGCGCTGAGGCGCAAGCCCCGGCGTTCTCCGATCCCGGGACTCTTGCAGGCCGCTCCCGGCTTGGCCCCACGCCCGCCTCCGCTTCCATCCGGCACCGCACCGGACCGCACGTCACCGCACCAGGTCGGGCTACTCACTGGCAAGAGGGTGGAAGCGAGCGTGGGGCATCCGGCCGGCCGTGCCTTCCGGGGCCCGCCCCGCCGGGGTGTCGGCGCCTCCTCCCCAGCCCCAGGGCGAGCGCAGCCAGCCACCCGGCCTTCTCCTCCCGTCTGCCCCACCTGGTGCATACCCACCCCGGAGGCGCCAGCGCCCCCAGTGAACATCAACAGCCCGAGCCCGCTGCCCTAGCGGGGCCTCGCGAAATGCCAGGGACCCTGCCTGGGGATGAGGGCTCGAGGGAGGGGAGAGGTCCAGGACCCAGGGAGCCCAGGCGTGTGGCGGAGTGGGAGTCTGGGGTCTCGCGGCCCCGCCCGCCCGCTCCTGGTTCTCGCATCCACCCACCCAGCCCCCACCCTCCAGTCCCCGGGCGCCAGCCTCCGGTCCCGCCCTCACCGCACACCCCCCCACCCCTCCGTGCGGGTGCGGGTGCCGGTGTGGGTGGTGTCTCAGGAAAGGTGCAAAGCTGGGACGTGGCTTCCAGCCGGTGCAGTGGGATCTGGCCGGGTGCGGGGAGCGGGGAGCGTGCCCCTCGTGAAGTGCCGGGTGGGGGGGGAGGGGGGGGGTTGTGTGCGGGCTTGGGGTGCGTGGCGGGGCGGGGCGGGGCGGGGCCGGGCCAGGCCAGGCCAGGCTGCTTTGCTGGCCCGGGAGGGGCAGAGGGATCCGTGGCTGGGATGTGTTTGGCCCCAGCAGCCGCGCTCCCTGGGGAGAGAGGGACCCAGGGAGGGAGGGGGGGAGGGGCGGCGGGCGCCAAAGGAGAGGTCAAGGAGGCCAAAGGCCAAAGGCCAAAAGCGAAAAAGCCTACAGCACCCGGTATTCCCAGGCGGTCTCCCATCCAAGTACTAACCAGGCCCGACCCTGCTTAGCTTCCGAGATCAGACGAGATCGGGCGCGTTCAGGGTGGTATGGCCGTAGACGCGGGCGGCTGGCGCTGGGCGCCTCAAGAGCCTGCTCCACGCGTCCCCAGCCCAGCGGGTGCGGCGCTTCACCCGTGCACGCGCCTGCCTGCCTGCCTGCCTGCCGCCGCCCTCCGCCGCGGGCCCCGGGCGGGTGGCGGAGGCCGCGCAAGAGGACCCTGGCAAGGCGCTGAGGCGCAAGCCCCGGCGTTCTCCGATCCCGGGACTCTTGCAGGCCGCTCCCGGCTTGGCCCCACGCCCGCCTCCGCTTCCATCCGGCACCGCACCGGACCGCACGTCACCGCACCAGGTCGGGCTACTCACTGGCAAGAGGGTGGAAGCGAGCGTGGGGCATCCGGCCGGCCGTGCCTTCCGGGGCCCGCCCCGCCGGGGTGTCGGCGCCTCCTCCCCAGCCCCAGGGCGAGCGCAGCCAGCCACCCGGCCTTCTCCTCCCGTCTGCCCCACCTGGTGCATACCCACCCCGGAGGCGCCAGCGCCCCCAGTGAACATCAACAGCCCGAGCCCGCTGCCCTAGCGGGGCCTCGCGAAATGCCAGGGACCCTGCCTGGGGATGAGGGCTCGAGGGAGGGGAGAGGTCCAGGACCCAGGGAGCCCAGGCGTGTGGCGGAGTGGGAGTCTGGGGTCTCGCGGCCCCGCCCGCCCGCTCCTGGTTCTCGCATCCACCCACCCAGCCCCCACCCTCCAGTCCCCGGGCGCCAGCCTCCGGTCCCGCCCTCACCGCACACCCCCCCACCCCTCCGTGCGGGTGCGGGTGCCGGTGTGGGTGGTGTCTCAGGAAAGGTGCAAAGCTGGGACGTGGCTTCCAGCCGGTGCAGTGGGATCTGGCCGGGTGCGGGGAGCGGGGAGCGGGGAGCGTGCCCCTCGTGAAGTGCCGGGTGGGGGGGGAGGGGGGGATTGTGTGCGGGCTTGGGGTGCGTGGCGGGGCGGGGCGGGGCGGGGCCGGGCCAGGCCAGGCCAGGCTGCTTTGCTGGCCCGGGAGGGGCAGAGGGATCCGTGGCTGGGATGTGTTTGGCCCCAGCAGCCGCGCTCCCTGGGGAGAGAGGGACCCAGGGAGGGAGGGGGGGAGGGGCGGCGGGCGCCAAAGGAGAGGTCAAGGAGGCCAAAGGCCAAAGGCCAAAAGCGAAAAAGCCTACAGCACCCGGTATTCCCAGGCGGTCTCCCATCCAAGTACTAACCAGGCCCGACCCTGCTTAGCTTCCGAGATCAGACGAGATCGGGCGCGTTCAGGGTGGTATGGCCGTAGACGCGGGCGGCTGGCGCTGGGCGCCTCAAGAGCCTGCTCCACGCGTCCCCAGCCCAGCGGGTGCGGCGCTTCACCCGTGCACGCGCCTGCCTGCCTGCCTGCCTGCCTGCCGCCGCCCTCCGCCGCGGGCCCCGGGCGGGTGGCGGAGGCCGCGCAAGAGGACCCTGGCAAGGCGCTGAGGCGCAAGCCCCGGCGTTCTCCGATCCCGGGACTCTTGCAGGCCGCTCCCGGCTTGGCCCCACGCCCGCCTCCGCTTCCATCCGGCACCGCACCGGACCGCACGTCACCGCACCAGGTCGGGCTACTCACTGGCAAGAGGGTGGAAGCGAGCGAGGGGCATCCGGCCGGCCGTGCCTTCCGGGGCCCGCCCCGCCGGGGTGTCGGCGCCTCCTCCCCAGCCCCAGGGCGAGCGCAGCCAGCCACCCGGCCTTCTCCTCCCGTCTGCCCCACCTGGTGCATACCCACCCCGGAGGCGCCAGCGCCCCCAGTGAACATCAACAGCCCGAGCCCGCTGCCCTAGCGGGGCCTCGCGAAATGCCAGGGACCCTGCCTGGGGATGAGGGCTCGAGGGAGGGGAGAGGTCCAGGACCCAGGGAGCCCAGGCGTGTGGCGGAGTGGGAGTCTGGGGTCTCGCGGCCCCGCCCGCCCGCTCCTGGTTCTCGCATCCACCCACCCAGCCCCCACCCTCCAGTCCCCGGGCGCCAGCCTCCGGTCCCGCCCTCACCGCACACCCCCCCACCCCTCCGTGCGGGTGCGGGTGCCGGTGTGGGTGGTGTCTCAGGAAAGGTGCAAAGCTGGGACGTGGCTTCCAGCCGGTGCAGTGGGATCTGGCCGGGTGCGGGGAGCGGGGAGCGGGGAGCGTGCCCCTCGTGAAGTGCCGGGTGGGGGGGGAGGGGGGGGGTTGTGTGCGGGCTTGGGGTGCGTGGCGGGGCGGGGCGGGGCGGGGCCGGGCCAGGCCAGGCCAGGCTGCTTTGCTGGCCCGGGAGGGGCAGAGGGATCCGTGGCTGGGATGTGTTTGGCCCCAGCAGCCGCGCTCCCTGGGGAGAGAGGGACCCAGGGAGGGAGGGGGGGGGAGGGGCGGCGGGCGCCAAAGGAGAGGTCAAGGAGGCCAAAGGCCAAAGGCCAAAAGCGAAAAAGCCTACAGCACCCGGTATTCCCAGGCGGTCTCCCATCCAAGTACTAACCAGGCCCGACCCTGCTTAGCTTCCGAGATCAGACGAGATCGGGCGCGTTCAGGGTGGTATGGCCGTAGACGCGGGCGGCTGGCGCTGGGCGCCTCAAGAGCCTGCTCCACGCGTCCCCAGCCCAGCGGGTGCGGCGCTTCACCCGTGCACGCGCCTGCCTGCCTGCCTGCCTGCCTGCCGCCGCCCTCCGCCGCGGGCCCCGGGCGGGTGGCGGAGGCCGCGCAAGAGGACCCTGGCAAGGCGCTGAGGCGCAAGCCCCGGCGTTCTCCGATCCCGGGACTCTTGCAGGCCGCTCCCGGCTTGGCCCCACGCCCGCCTCCGCTTCCATCCGGCACCGCACCGGACCGCACGTCACCGCACCAGGTCGGGCTACTCACTGGCAAGAGGGTGGAAGCGAGCGTGGGGCATCCGGCCGGCCGTGCCTTCCGGGGCCCGCCCCGCCGGGGTGTCGGCGCCTCCTCCCCAGCCCCAGGGCGAGCGCAGCCAGCCACCCGGCCTTCTCCTCCCGTCTGCCCCACCTGGTGCATACCCACCCCGGAGGCGCCAGCGCCCCCAGTGAACATCAACAGCCCGAGCCCGCTGCCCTAGCGGGGCCTCGCGAAATGCCAGGGACCCTGCCTGGGGATGAGGGCTCGAGGGAGGGGAGAGGTCCAGGACCCAGGGAGCCCAGGCGTGTGGCGGAGTGGGAGTCTGGGGTCTCGCGGCCCCGCCCGCCCGCTCCTGGTTCTGGCATCCACCCACCCAGCCCCCACCCTCCAGTCCCCGGGCGCCAGCCTCCGGTCCCGCCCTCACCGCACACCCCCCCACCCCTCCGTGCGGGTGCGGGTGCCGGTGTGGGTGGTGTCTCAGGAAAGGTGCAAAGCTGGGACGTGGCTTCCAGCCGGTGCAGTGGGATCTGGCCGGGTGCGGGGAGCGGGGAGCGTGCCCCTCGTGAAGTGCCGGGTGGGGGGGGAGGGGGGGGGTTGTGTGCGGGCTTGGGGTGCGTGGCGGGGCGGGGCGGGGCGGGGCCGGGCCAGGCCAGGCCAGGCTGCTTTGCTGGCCCGGGAGGGGCAGAGGGATCCGTGGCTGGGATGTGTTTGGCCCCAGCAGCCGCGCTCCCTGGGGAGAGAGGGACCCAGGGAGGGAGGGGGGGAGGGGCGGCGGGCGCCAAAGGAGAGGTCAAGGAGGCCAAAGGCCAAAGGCCAAAAGCGAAAAAGCCTACAGCACCCGGTATTCCCAGGCGGTCTCCCATCCAAGTACTAACCAGGCCCGACCCTGCTTAGCTTCCGAGATCAGACGAGATCGGGCGCGTTCAGGGTGGTATGGCCGTAGACGCGGGCGGCTGGCGCTGGGCGCCTCAAGAGCCTGCTCCACGCGTCCCCAGCCCAGCGGGTGCGGCGCTTCACCCGTGCACGCGCCTGCCTGCCTGCCTGCCTGCCTGCCGCCGCCCTCCGCCGCGGGCCCCGGGCGGGTGGCGGAGGCCGCGCAAGAGGACCCTGGCAAGGCGCTGAGGCGCAAGCCCCGGCGTTCTCCGATCCCGGGACTCTTGCAGGCCGCTCCCGGCTTGGCCCCACGCCCGCCTCCGCTTCCATCCGGCACCGCACCGGACCGCACGTCACCGCACCAGGTCGGGCTACTCACTGGCAAGAGGGTGGAAGCGAGCGAGGGGCATCCGGCCGGCCGTGCCTTCCGGGGCCCGCCCCGCCGGGGTGTCGGCGCCTCCTCCCCAGCCCCAGGGCGAGCGCAGCCAGCCACCCGGCCTTCTCCTCCCGTCTGCCCCACCTGGTGCATACCCACCCCGGAGGCGCCAGCGCCCCCAGTGAACATCAACAGCCCGAGCCCGCTGCCCTAGCGGGGCCTCGCGAAATGCCAGGGACCCTGCCTGGGGATGAGGGCTCGAGGGAGGGGAGAGGTCCAGGACCCAGGGAGCCCAGGCGTGTGGCGGAGTGGGAGTCTGGGGTCTCGCGGCCCCGCCCGCCCGCTCCTGGTTCTCGCATCCACCCACCCAGCCCCCACCCTCCAGTCCCCGGGCGCCAGCCTCCGGTCCCGCCCTCACCGCACACCCCCCCACCCCTCCGTGCGGGTGCGGGTGCCGGTGTGGGTGGTGTCTCAGGAAAGGTGCAAAGCTGGGACGTGGCTTCCAGCCGGTGCAGTGGGATCTGGCCGGGTGCGGGGAGCGGGGAGCGGGGAGCGTGCCCCTCGTGAAGTGCCGGGTGGGGGGGGAGGGGGGGGGTTGTGTGCGGGCTTGGGGTGCGTGGCGGGGCGGGGCGGGGCGGGGCCGGGCCAGGCCAGGCCAGGCTGCTTTGCTGGCCCGGGAGGGGCAGAGGGATCCGTGGCTGGGATGTGTTTGGCCCCAGCAGCCGCGCTCCCTGGGGAGAGAGGGACCCAGGGAGGGAGGGGGGGAGGGGCGGCGGGCGCCAAAGGAGAGGTCAAGGAGGCCAAAGGCCAAAGGCCAAAAGCGAAAAAGCCTACAGCACCCGGTATTCCCAGGCGGTCTCCCATCCAAGTACTAACCAGGCCCGACCCTGCTTAGCTTCCGAGATCAGACGAGATCGGGCGCGTTCAGGGTGGTATGGCCGTAGACGCGGGCGGCTGGCGCTGGGCGCCTCAAGAGCCTGCTCCACGCGTCCCCAGCCCAGCGGGTGCGGCGCTTCACCCGTGCACGCGCCTGCCTGCCTGCCTGCCTGCCTGCCGCCGCCCTCCGCCGCGGGCCCCGGGCGGGTGGCGGAGGCCGCGCAAGAGGACCCTGGCAAGGCGCTGAGGCGCAAGCCCCGGCGTTCTCCGATCCCGGGACTCTTGCAGGCCGCTCCCGGCTTGGCCCCACGCCCGCCTCCGCTTCCATCCGGCACCGCACCGGACCGCACGTCACCGCACCAGGTCGGGCTACTCACTGGCAAGAGGGTGGAAGCGAGCGTGGGGCATCCGGCCGGCCGTGCCTTCCGGGGCCCGCCCCGCCGGGGTGTCGGCGCCTCCTCCCCAGCCCCAGGGCGAGCGCAGCCAGCCACCCGGCCTTCTCCTCCCGTCTGCCCCACCTGGTGCATACCCACCCCGGAGGCGCCAGCGCCCCCAGTGAACATCAACAGCCCGAGCCCGCTGCCCTAGCGGGGCCTCGCGAAATGCCAGGGACCCTGCCTGGGGATGAGGGCTCGAGGGAGGGGAGAGGTCCAGGACCCAGGGAGCCCAGGCGTGTGGCGGAGTGGGAGTCTGGGGTCTCGCGGCCCCGCCCGCCCGCTCCTGGTTCTCGCATCCACCCACCCAGCCCCCACCCTCCAGTCCCCGGGCGCCAGCCTCCGGTCCCGCCCTCACCGCACACCCCCCCACCCCTCCGTGCGGGTGCGGGTGCCGGTGTGGGTGGTGTCTCAGGAAAGGTGCAAAGCTGGGACGTGGCTTCCAGCCGGTGCAGTGGGATCTGGCCGGGTGCGGGGAGCGGGGAGCGGGGAGCGTGCCCCTCGTGAAGTGCCGGGTGGGGGGGGAGGGGGGGATTGTGTGCGGGCTTGGGGTGCGTGGCGGGGCGGGGCGGGGCGGGGCCGGGCCAGGCCAGGCCAGGCTGCTTTGCTGGCCCGGGAGGGGCAGAGGGATCCGTGGCTGGGATGTGTTTGGCCCCAGCAGCCGCGCTCCCTGGGGAGAGAGGGACCCAGGGAGGGAGGGGGGGAGGGGCGGCGGGCGCCAAAGGAGAGGTCAAGGAGGCCAAAGGCCAAAGGCCAAAAGCGAAAAAGCCTACAGCACCCGGTATTCCCAGGCGGTCTCCCATCCAAGTACTAACCAGGCCCGACCCTGCTTAGCTTCCGAGATCAGACGAGATCGGGCGCGTTCAGGGTGGTATGGCCGTAGACGCGGGCGGCTGGCGCTGGGCGCCTCAAGAGCCTGCTCCACGCGTCCCCAGCCCAGCGGGTGCGGCGCTTCACCCGTGCACGCGCCTGCCTGCCTGCCTGCCTGCCTGCCGCCGCCCTCCGCCGCGGGCCCCGGGCGGGTGGCGGAGGCCGCGCAAGAGGACCCTGGCAAGGCGCTGAGGCGCAAGCCCCGGCGTTCTCCGATCCCGGGACTCTTGCAGGCCGCTCCCGGCTTGGCCCCACGCCCGCCTCCGCTTCCATCCGGCACCGCACCGGACCGCACGTCACCGCACCAGGTCGGGCTACTCACTGGCAAGAGGGTGGAAGCGAGCGTGGGGCATCCGGCCGGCCGTGCCTTCCGGGGCCCGCCCCGCCGGGGTGTCGGCGCCTCCTCCCCAGCCCCAGGGCGAGCGCAGCCAGCCACCCGGCCTTCTCCTCCCGTCTGCCCCACCTGGTGCATACCCACCCCGGAGGCGCCAGCGCCCCCAGTGAACATCAACAGCCCGAGCCCGCTGCCCTAGCGGGGCCTCGCGAAATGCCAGGGACCCTGCCTGGGGATGAGGGCTCGAGGGAGGGGAGAGGTCCAGGACCCAGGGAGCCCAGGCGTGTGGCGGAGTGGGAGTCTGGGGTCTCGCGGCCCCGCCCGCCCGCTCCTGGTTCTCGCATCCACCCACCCAGCCCCCACCCTCCAGTCCCCGGGCGCCAGCCTCCGGTCCCGCCCTCACCGCACACCCCCCCACCCCTCCGTGCGGGTGCGGGTGCCGGTGTGGGTGGTGTCTCAGGAAAGGTGCAAAGCTGGGACGTGGCTTCCAGCCGGTGCAGTGGGATCTGGCCGGGTGCGGGGAGCGGGGAGCGGGGAGCGTGCCCCTCGTGAAGTGCCGGGTGGGGGGGGAGGGGGGGGGTTGTGTGCGGGCTTGGGGTGCGTGGCGGGGCGGGGCGGGGCGGGGCCGGGCCAGGCCAGGCCAGGCTGCTTTGCTGGCCCGGGAGGGGCAGAGGGATCCGTGGCTGGGATGTGTTTGGCCCCAGCAGCCGCGCTCCCTGGGGAGAGAGGGACCCAGGGAGGGAGGGGGGGAGGGGCGGCGGGCGCCAAAGGAGAGGTCAAGGAGGCCAAAGGCCAAAGGCCAAAAGCGAAAAAGCCTACAGCACCCGGTATTCCCAGGCGGTCTCCCATCCAAGTACTAACCAGGCCCGACCCTGCTTAGCTTCCGAGATCAGACGAGATCGGGCGCGTTCAGGGTGGTATGGCCGTAGACGCGGGCGGCTGGCGCTGGGCGCCTCAAGAGCCTGCTCCACGCGTCCCCAGCCCAGCGGGTGCGGCGCTTCACCCGTGCACGCGCCTGCCTGCCTGCCTGCCTGCCTGCCGCCGCCCTCCGCCGCGGGCCCCGGGCGGGTGGCGGAGGCCGCGCAAGAGGACCCTGGCAAGGCGCTGAGGCGCAAGCCCCGGCGTTCTCCGATCCCGGGACTCTTGCAGGCCGCTCCCGGCTTGGCCCCACGCCCGCCTCCGCTTCCATCCGGCACCGCACCGGACCGCACGTCACCGCACCAGGTCGGGCTACTCACTGGCAAGAGGGTGGAAGCGAGCGTGGGGCATCCGGCCGGCCGTGCCTTCCGGGGCCCGCCCCGCCGGGGTGTCGGCGCCTCCTCCCCAGCCCCAGGGCGAGCGCAGCCAGCCACCCGGCCTTCTCCTCCCGTCTGCCCCACCTGGTGCATACCCACCCCGGAGGCGCCAGCGCCCCCAGTGAACATCAACAGCCCGAGCCCGCTGCCCTAGCGGGGCCTCGCGAAATGCCAGGGACCCTGCCTGGGGATGAGGGCTCGAGGGAGGGGAGAGGTCCAGGACCCAGGGAGCCCAGGCGTGTGGCGGAGTGGGAGTCTGGGGTCTCGCGGCCCCGCCCGCCCGCTCCTGGTTCTGGCATCCACCCACCCAGCCCCCACCCTCCAGTCCCCGGGCGCCAGCCTCCGGTCCCGCCCTCACCTCACACCCCCCCACCCCTCCGTGCGGGTGCGGGTGCCGGTGTGGGTGGTGTCTCAGGAAAGGTGCAAAGCTGGGACGTGGCTTCCAGCCGGTGCAGTGGGATCTGGCCGGGTGCGGGGAGCGGGGAGCGGGGAGCGTGCCCCTCGTGAAGTGCCGGGTGGGGGGGGAGGGGGGGGGTTGTGTGCGGGCTTGGGGTGCGTGGCGGGGCGGGGCGGGGCGGGGCCGGGCCAGGCCAGGCCAGGCTGCTTTGCTGGCCCGGGAGGGGCAGAGGGATCCGTGGCTGGGATGTGTTTGGCCCCAGCAGCCGCGCTCCCTGGGGAGAGAGGGACCCAGGGAGGGAGGGGGGGAGGGGCGGCGGGCGCCAAAGGAGAGGTCAAGGAGGCCAAAGGCCAAAGGCCAAAAGCGAAAAAGCCTACAGCACCCGGTATTCCCAGGCGGTCTCCCATCCAAGTACTAACCAGGCCCGACCCTGCTTAGCTTCCGAGATCAGACGAGATCGGGCGCGTTCAGGGTGGTATGGCCGTAGACGCGGGCGGCTGGCGCTGGGCGCCTCAAGAGCCTGCTCCACGCGTCCCCAGCCCAGCGGGTGCGGCGCTTCACCCGTGCACGCGCCTGCCTGCCTGCCTGCCTGCCTGCCGCCGCCCTCCGCCGCGGGCCCCGGGCGGGTGGCGGAGGCCGCGCAAGAGGACCCTGGCAAGGCGCTGAGGCGCAAGCCCCGGCGTTCTCCGATCCCGGGACTCTTGCAGGCCGCTCCCGGCTTGGCCCCACGCCCGCCTCCGCTTCCATCCGGCACCGCACCGGACCGCACGTCACCGCACCAGGTCGGGCTACTCACTGGCAAGAGGGTGGAAGCGAGCGTGGGGCATCCGGCCGGCCGTGCCTTCCGGGGCCCGCCCCGCCGGGGTGTCGGCGCCTCCTCCCCAGCCCCAGGGCGAGCGCAGCCAGCCACCCGGCCTTCTCCTCCCGTCTGCCCCACCTGGTGCATACCCACCCCGGAGGCGCCAGCGCCCCCAGTGAACATCAACAGCCCGAGCCCGCTGCCCTAGCGGGGCCTCGCGAAATGCCAGGGACCCTGCCTGGGGATGAGGGCTCGAGGGAGGGGAGAGGTCCAGGACCCAGGGAGCCCAGGCGTGTGGCGGAGTGGGAGTCTGGGGTCTCGCGGCCCCGCCCGCCCGCTCCTGGTTCTCGCATCCACCCACCCAGCCCCCACCCTCCAGTCCCCGGGCGCCAGCCTCCGGTCCCGCCCTCACCGCACACCCCCCCACCCCTCCGTGCGGGTGCGGGTGCCGGTGTGGGTGGTGTCTCAGGAAAGGTGCAAAGCTGGGACGTGGCTTCCAGCCGGTGCAGTGGGATCTGGCCGGGTGCGGGGAGCGGGGAGCGGGGAGCGTGCCCCTCGTGAAGTGCCGGGTGGGGGGGGAGGGGGGGGGTTGTGTGCGGGCTTGGGGTGCGTGGCGGGGCGGGGCGGGGCGGGGCCGGGCCAGGCCAGGCCAGGCTGCTTTGCTGGCCCGGGAGGGGCAGAGGGATCCGTGGCTGGGATGTGTTTGGCCCCAGCAGCCGCGCTCCCTGGGGAGAGAGGGACCCAGGGAGGGAGGGGGGGAGGGGCGGCGGGCGCCAAAGGAGAGGTCAAGGAGGCCAAAGGCCAAAGGCCAAAAGCGAAAAAGCCTACAGCACCCGGTATTCCCAGGCGGTCTCCCATCCAAGTACTAACCAGGCCCGACCCTGCTTAGCTTCCGAGATCAGACGAGATCGGGCGCGTTCAGGGTGGTATGGCCGTAGACGCGGGCGGCTGGCGCTGGGCGCCTCAAGAGCCTGCTCCACGCGTCCCCAGCCCAGCGGGTGCGGCGCTTCACCCGTGCACGCGCCTGCCTGCCTGCCTGCCTGCCTGCCGCCGCCCTCCGCCGCGGGCCCCGGGCGGGTGGCGGAGGCCGCGCAAGAGGACCCTGGCAAGGCGCTGAGGCGCAAGCCCCGGCGTTCTCCGATCCCGGGACTCTTGCAGGCCGCTCCCGGCTTGGCCCCACGCCCGCCTCCGCTTCCATCCGGCACCGCACCGGACCGCACGTCACCGCACCAGGTCGGGCTACTCACTGGCAAGAGGGTGGAAGCGAGCGTGGGGCATCCGGCCGGCCGTGCCTTCCGGGGCCCGCCCCGCCGGGGTGTCGGCGCCTCCTCCCCAGCCCCAGGGCGAGCGCAGCCAGCCACCCGGCCTTCTCCTCCCGTCTGCCCCACCTGGTGCATACCCACCCCGGAGGCGCCAGCGCCCCCAGTGAACATCAACAGCCCGAGCCCGCTGCCCTAGCGGGGCCTCGCGAAATGCCAGGGACCCTGCCTGGGGATGAGGGCTCGAGGGAGGGGAGAGGTCCAGGACCCAGGGAGCCCAGGCGTGTGGCGGAGTGGGAGTCTGGGGTCTCGCGGCCCCGCCCGCCCGCTCCTGGTTCTCGCATCCACCCACCCAGCCCCCACCCTCCAGTCCCCGGGCGCCAGCCTCCGGTCCCGCCCTCACCGCACACCCCCCCACCCCTCCGTGCGGGTGCGGGTGCCGGTGTGGGTGGTGTCTCAGGAAAGGTGCAAAGCTGGGACGTGGCTTCCAGCCGGTGCAGTGGGATCTGGCCGGGTGCGGGGAGCGGGGAGCGGGGAGCGTGCCCCTCGTGAAGTGCCGGGTGGGGGGGGAGGGGGGGGGTTGTGTGCGGGCTTGGGGTGCGTGGCGGGGCGGGGCGGGGCGGGGCCGGGCCAGGCCAGGCCAGGCTGCTTTGCTGGCCCGGGAGGGGCAGAGGGATCCGTGGCTGGGATGTGTTTGGCCCCAGCAGCCGCGCTCCCTGGGGAGAGAGGGACCCAGGGAGGGAGGGGGGGAGGGGCGGCGGGCGCCAAAGGAGAGGTCAAGGAGGCCAAAGGCCAAAGGCCAAAAGCGAAAAAGCCTACAGCACCCGGTATTCCCAGGCGGTCTCCCATCCAAGTACTAACCAGGCCCGACCCTGCTTAGCTTCCGAGATCAGACGAGATCGGGCGCGTTCAGGGTGGTATGGCCGTAGACGCGGGCGGCTGGCGCTGGGCGCCTCAAGAGCCTGCTCCACGCGTCCCCAGCCCAGCGGGTGCGGCGCTTCACCCGTGCACGCGCCTGCCTGCCTGCCTGCCTGCCTGCCGCCGCCCTCCGCCGCGGGCCCCGGGCGGGTGGCGGAGGCCGCGCAAGAGGACCCTGGCAAGGCGCTGAGGCGCAAGCCCCGGCGTTCTCCGATCCCGGGACTCTTGCAGGCCGCTCCCGGCTTGGCCCCACGCCCGCCTCCGCTTCCATCCGGCACCGCACCGGACCGCACGTCACCGCACCAGGTCGGGCTACTCACTGGCAAGAGGGTGGAAGCGAGCGTGGGGCATCCGGCCGGCCGTGCCTTCCGGGGCCCGCCCCGCCGGGGTGTCGGCGCCTCCTCCCCAGCCCCAGGGCGAGCGCAGCCAGCCACCCGGCCTTCTCCTCCCGTCTGCCCCACCTGGTGCATACCCACCCCGGAGGCGCCAGCGCGCCCAGTGAACATCAACAGCCCGAGCCCGCTGCCCTAGCGGGGCCTCGCGAAATGCCAGGGACCCTGCCTGGGGATGAGGGCTCGAGGGAGGGGAGAGGTCCAGGACCCAGGGAGCCCAGGCGTGTGGCGGAGTGGGAGTCTGGGGTCTCGCGGCCCCGCCCGCCCGCTCCTGGTTCTCGCATCCACCCACCCAACCCCCACCCTCCAGTCCCCGGGCGCCAGCCTCCGGTCCCGCCCTCACCGCACACCCCCCCACCCCTCCGTGCGGGTGCGGGTGCCGGTGTGGGTGGTGTCTCAGGAAAGGTGCAAAGCTGGGACGTGGCTTCCAGCCGGTGCAGTGGGATCTGGCCGGGTGCGGGGAGCGGGGAGCGGGGAGCGTGCCCCTCGTGAAGTGCCGGGTGGGGGGGGAGGGGGGGGGTTGTGTGCGGGCTTGGGGTGCGTGGCGGGGCGGGGCGGGGCGGGGCCGGGCCAGGCCAGGCCAGGCTGCTTTGCTGGCCCGGGAGGGGCAGAGGGATCCGTGGCTGGGATGTGTTTGGCCCCAGCAGCCGCGCTCCCTGGGGAGAGAGGGACCCAGGGAGGGAGGGGGGAGGGGCGGCGGGCGCCAAAGGAGAGGTCAAGGAGGCCAAAGGCCAAAGGCCAAAAGCGAAAAAGCCTACAGCACCCGGTATTCCCAGGCGGTCTCCCATCCAAGTACTAACCAGGCCCGACCCTGCTTAGCTTCCGAGATCAGACGAGATCGGGCGCGTTCAGGGTGGTATGGCCGTAGACGCGGGCGGCTGGCGCTGGGCGCCTCAAGAGCCTGCTCCACGCGTCCCCAGCCCAGCGGGTGCGGCGCTTCACCCGTGCACGCGCCTGCCTGCCTGCCTGCCTGCCTGCCGCCGCCCTCCGCCGCGGGCCCCGGGCGGGTGGCGGAGGCCGCGCAAGAGGACCCTGGCAAGGCGCTGAGGCGCAAGCCCCGGCGTTCTCCGATCCCGGGACTCTTGCAGGCCGCTCCCGGCTTGGCCCCACGCCCGCCTCCGCTTCCATCCGGCACCGCACCGGACCGCACGTCACCGCACCAGGTCGGGCTACTCACTGGCAAGAGGGTGGAAGCGAGCGTGGGGCATCCGGCCGGCCGTGCCTTCCGGGGCCCGCCCCGCCGGGGTGTCGGCGCCTCCTCCCCAGCCCCAGGGCGAGCGCAGCCAGCCACCCGGCCTTCTCCTCCCGTCTGCCCCACCTGGTGCATACCCACCCCGGAGGCGCCAGCGCCCCCAGTGAACATCAACAGCCCGAGCCCGCTGCCCTAGCGGGGCCTCGCGAAATGCCAGGGACCCTGCCTGGGGATGAGGGCTCGAGGGAGGGGAGAGGTCCAGGACCCAGGGAGCCCAGGCGTGTGGCGGAGTGGGAGTCTGGGGTCTCGCGGCCCCGCCCGCCCGCTCCTGGTTCTCGCATCCACCCACCCAGCCCCCACCCTCCAGTCCCCGGGCGCCAGCCTCCGGTCCCGCCCTCACCGCACACCCCCCCACCCCTCCGTGCGGGTGCGGGTGCCGGTGTGGGTGGTGTCTCAGGAAAGGTGCAAAGCTGGGACGTGGCTTCCAGCCGGTGCAGTGGGATCTGGCCGGGTGCGGGGAGCGGGGAGCGGGGAGCGTGCCCCTTGTGAAGTGCCGGGTGGGGGGGGAGGGGGGGGGTTGTGTGCGGGCTTGGGGTGCGTGGCGGGGCGGGGCGGGGCGGGGCCGGGCCAGGCCAGGCCAGGCTGCTTTGCTGGCCCGGGAGGGGCAGAGGGATCCGTGGCTGGGATGTGTTTGGCCCCAGCAGCCGCGCTCCCTGGGGAGAGAGGGACCCAGGGAGGGAGGGGGGGAGGGGCGGCGGGCGCCAAAGGAGAGGTCAAGGAGGCCAAAGGCCAAAGGCCAAAAGCGAAAAAGCCTACAGCACCCGGTATTCCCAGGCGGTCTCCCATCCAAGTACTAACCAGGCCCGACCCTGCTTAGCTTCCGAGATCAGACGAGATCGGGCGCGTTCAGGGTGGTATGGCCGTAGACGCGGGCGGCTGGCGCTGGGCGCCTCAAGAGCCTGCTCCACGCGTCCCCAGCCCAGCGGGTGCGGCGCTTCACCCGTGCACGCGCCTGCCTGCCTGCCTGCCTGCCTGCCGCCGCCCTCCGCCGCGGGCCCCGGGCGGGTGGCGGAGGCCGCGCAAGAGGACCCTGGCAAGGCGCTGAGGCGCAAGCCCCGGCGTTCTCCGATCCCGGGACTCTTGCAGGCCGCTCCCGGCTTGGCCCCACGCCCGCCTCCGCTTCCATCCGGCACCGCACCGGACCGCACGTCACCGCACCAGGTCGGGCTACTCACTGGCAAGAGGGTGGAAGCGAGCGTGGGGCATCCGGCCGGCCGTGCCTTCCGGGGCCCGCCCCGCCGGGGTGTCGGCGCCTCCTCCCCAGCCCCAGGGCGAGCGCAGCCAGCCACCCGGCCTTCTCCTCCCGTCTGCCCCACCTGGTGCATACCCACCCCGGAGGCGCCAGCGCCCCCAGTGAACATCAACAGCCCGAGCCCGCTGCCCTAGCGGGGCCTCGCGAAATGCCAGGGACCCTGCCTGGGGATGAGGGCTCGAGGGAGGGGAGAGGTCCAGGACCCAGGGAGCCCAGGCGTGTGGCGGAGTGGGAGTCTGGGGTCTCGCGGCCCCGCCCGCCCGCTCCTGGTTCTCGCATCCACCCACCCAGCCCCCACCCTCCAGTCCCCGGGCGCCAGCCTCCGGTCCCGCCCTCACCGCACACCCCCCCACCCCTCCGTGCGGGTGCGGGTGCCGGTGTGGGTGGTGTCTCAGGAAAGGTGCAAAGCTGGGACGTGGCTTCCAGCCGGTGCAGTGGGATCTGGCCGGGTGCGGGGAGCGGGGAGCGGGGAGCGTGCCCCTCGTGAAGTGCCGGGTGGGGGGGGAGGGGGGGGGTTGTGTGCGGGCTTGGGGTGCGTGGCGGGGCGGGGCGGGGCGGGGCCGGGCCAGGCCAGGCCAGGCTGCTTTGCTGGCCCGGGAGGGGCAGAGGGATCCGTGGCTGGGATGTGTTTGGCCCCAGCAGCCGCGCTCCCTGGGGAGAGAGGGACCCAGGGAGGGAGGGGGGGAGGGGCGGCGGGCGCCAAAGGAGAGGTCAAGGAGGCCAAAGGCCAAAGGCCAAAAGCGAAAAAGCCTACAGCACCCGGTATTCCCAGGCGGTCTCCCATCCAAGTACTAACCAGGCCCGACCCTGCTTAGCTTCCGAGATCAGACGAGATCGGGCGCGTTCAGGGTGGTATGGCCGTAGACGCGGGCGGCTGGCGCTGGGCGCCTCAAGAGCCTGCTCCACGCGTCCCCAGCCCAGCGGGTGCGGCGCTTCACCCGTGCACGCGCCTGCCTGCCTGCCTGCCTGCCTGCCGCCGCCCTCCGCCGCGGGCCCCGGGCGGGTGGCGGAGGCCGCGCAAGAGGACCCTGGCAAGGCGCTGAGGCGCAAGCCCCGGCGTTCTCCGATCCCGGGACTCTTGCAGGCCGCTCCCGGCTTGGCCCCACGCCCGCCTCCGCTTCCATCCGGCACCGCACCGGACCGCACGTCACCGCACCAGGTCGGGCTACTCACTGGCAAGAGGGTGGAAGCGAGCGTGGGGCATCCGGCCGGCCGTGCCTTCCGGGGCCCGCCCCGCCGGGGTGTCGGCGCCTCCTCCCCAGCCCCAGGGCGAGCGCAGCCAGCCACCCGGCCTTCTCCTCCCGTCTGCCCCACCTGGTGCATACCCACCCCGGAGGCGCCAGCGCGCCCAGTGAACATCAACAGCCCGAGCCCGCTGCCCTAGCGGGGCCTCGCGAAATGCCAGGGACCCTGCCTGGGGATGAGGGCTCGAGGGAGGGGAGAGGTCCAGGACCCAGGGAGCCCAGGCGTGTGGCGGAGTGGGAGTCTGGGGTCTCGCGGCCCCGCCCGCCCGCTCCTGGTTCTCGCATCCACCCACCCAACCCCCACCCTCCAGTCCCCGGGCGCCAGCCTCCGGTCCCGCCCTCACCGCACACCCCCCCACCCCTCCGTGCGGGTGCGGGTGCCGGTGTGGGTGGTGTCTCAGGAAAGGTGCAAAGCTGGGACGTGGCTTCCAGCCGGTGCAGTGGGATCTGGCCGGGTGCGGGGAGCGGGGAGCGGGGAGCGTGCCCCTCGTGAAGTGCCGGGTGGGGGGGGAGGGGGGGGGGTTGTGTGCGGGCTTGGGGTGCGTGGCGGGGCGGGGCGGGGCGGGGCCGGGCCAGGCCAGGCCAGGCTGCTTTGCTGGCCCGGGAGGGGCAGAGGGATCCGTGGCTGGGATGTGTTTGGCCCCAGCAGCCGCGCTCCCTGGGGAGAGAGGGACCCAGGGAGGGAGGGGGGAGGGGCGGCGGGCGCCAAAGGAGAGGTCAAGGAGGCCAAAGGCCAAAGGCCAAAAGCGAAAAAGCCTACAGCACCCGGTATTCCCAGGCGGTCTCCCATCCAAGTACTAACCAGGCCCGACCCTGCTTAGCTTCCGAGATCAGACGAGATCGGGCGCGTTCAGGGTGGTATGGCCGTAGACGCGGGCGGCTGGCGCTGGGCGCCTCAAGAGCCTGCTCCACGCGTCCCCAGCCCAGCGGGTGCGGCGCTTCACCCGTGCACGCGCCTGCCTGCCTGCCTGCCTGCCTGCCGCCGCCCTCCGCCGCGGGCCCCGGGCGGGTGGCGGAGGCCGCGCAAGAGGACCCTGGCAAGGCGCTGAGGCGCAAGCCCCGGCGTTCTCCGATCCCGGGACTCTTGCAGGCCGCTCCCGGCTTGGCCCCACGCCCGCCTCCGCTTCCATCCGGCACCGCACCGGACCGCACGTCACCGCACCAGGTCGGGCTACTCACTGGCAAGAGGGTGGAAGCGAGCGTGGGGCATCCGGCCGGCCGTGCCTTCCGGGGCCCGCCCCGCCGGGGTGTCGGCGCCTCCTCCCCAGCCCCAGGGCGAGCGCAGCCAGCCACCCGGCCTTCTCCTCCCGTCTGCCCCACCTGGTGCATACCCACCCCGGAGGCGCCAGCGCCCCCAGTGAACATCAACAGCCCGAGCCCGCTGCCCTAGCGGGGCCTCGCGAAATGCCAGGGACCCTGCCTGGGGATGAGGGCTCGAGGGAGGGGAGAGGTCCAGGACCCAGGGAGCCCAGGCGTGTGGCGGAGTGGGAGTCTGGGGTCTCGCGGCCCCGCCCGCCCGCTCCTGGTTCTCGCATCCACCCACCCAGCCCCCACCCTCCAGTCCCCGGGCGCCAGCCTCCGGTCCCGCCCTCACCGCACACCCCCCCCACCCCTCCGTGCGGGTGCGGGTGCCGGTGTGGGTGGTGTCTCAGGAAAGGTGCAAAGCTGGGACGTGGCTTCCAGCCGGTGCAGTGGGATCTGGCCGGGTGCGGGGAGCGGGGAGCGTGCCCCTCGTGAAGTGCCGGGTGGGGGGGGAGGGGGGGGGTTGTGTGCGGGCTTGGGGTGCGTGGCGGGGCGGGGCGGGGCGGGGCCGGGCCAGGCCAGGCCAGGCTGCTTTGCTGGCCCGGGAGGGGCAGAGGGATCCGTGGCTGGGATGTGTTTGGCCCCAGCAGCCGCGCTCCCTGGGGAGAGAGGGACCCAGGGAGGGAGGGGGGAGGGGCGGCGGGCGCCAAAGGAGAGGTCAAGGAGGCCAAAGGCCAAAGGCCAAAAGCGAAAAAGCCTACAGCACCCGGTATTCCCAGGCGGTCTCCCATCCAAGTACTAACCAGGCCCGACCCTGCTTAGCTTCCGAGATCAGACGAGATCGGGCGCGTTCAGGGTGGTATGGCCATAGACGCGGGCGGCTGGCGCTGGGCGCCTCAAGAGCCTGCTCCACGCGTCCCCAGCCCAGCGGGTGCGGCGCTTCACCCGTGCACGCACCTGCCTGCCTGCCTGCCTGCCGCCGCCCTCCGCCCCGGGCCCCGGGCGGGTGGCGGAGGCCGCGCAAGAGGACCCTGGCAAGGCGCTGAGGCGCAAGCCCCGGCGTTCTCCGATCCCGGGACTCTTGCAGGCCGCTCCCGGCTTGGCCCCACGCCCGCCTCCGCTTCCATCCGGCACCGCACCGGACCGCACGTCACCGCACCAGGTCGGGCTACTCGCTGGCAAGAGGGTGGAAGCGAGCGTGGGGCATCCGGCCGGCCGTGCCTCCCGGGGCCCGCCCCGCCGGGGTGTCGACGCCTCCTCCCCAGCCCCAGGGCGAGCGCAGCCAGCCACCCGGCCTTCTCCTCCCGTCTGCCCCACCTGGTGCATACCCACCCCGGAGGCGCCAGCGCGCCCAGTGAACATCAACAGCCCGAGCCCGCTGCCCTAGCGGGGCCTCGCGAAATGCCAGGGACCCTGCCTGGGGATGAGGGCTCGAGGGAGGGGAGAGGTCCAGGACCCAGGGAGCCCAGGCGTGTGGCGGAGTGGGAGTCTGGGGTCTCGCGGCCCCGCCCGCCCGCTCCTGGTTCTCGCATCCACCCACCCAACCCCCACCCTCCAGTCCCCGGGCGCCAGCCTCCGGTCCCGCCCTCACCGCACACCCCCCCACCCCTCCGTGCGGGTGCGGGTGCCGGTGTGGGTGGTGTCTCAGGAAAGGTGCAAAGCTGGGACGTGGCTTCCAGCCGGTGCAGTGGGATCTGGCCGGGTGCGGGGAGCGGGGAGCGGGGAGCGTGCCCCTCGTGAAGTGCCGGGTGGGGGGGGAGGGGGGGGGTTGTGTGCGGGCTTGGGGTGCGTGGCGGGGCGGGGCGGGGCGGGGCCGGGCCAGGCCAGGCCAGGCTGCTTTGCTGGCCCGGGAGGGGCAGAGGGATCCGTGGCTGGGATGTGTTTGGCCCCAGCAGCCGCGCTCCCTGGGGAGAGAGGGACCCAGGGAGGGAGGGGGGAGGGGCGGCGGGCGCCAAAGGAGAGGTCAAGGAGGCCAAAGGCCAAAGGCCAAAAGCGAAAAAGCCTACAGCACCCGGTATTCCCAGGCGGTCTCCCATCCAAGTACTAACCAGGCCCGACCCTGCTTAGCTTCCGAGATCAGACGAGATCGGGCGCGTTCAGGGTGGTATGGCCGTAGACGCGGGCGGCTGGCGCTGGGCGCCTCAAGAGCCTGCTCCACGCGTCCCCAGCCCAGCGGGTGCGGCGCTTCACCCGTGCACGCGCCTGCCTGCCTGCCTGCCTGCCTGCCGCCGCCCTCCGCCGCGGGCCCCGGGCGGGTGGCGGAGGCCGCGCAAGAGGACCCTGGCAAGGCGCTGAGGCGCAAGCCCCGGCGTTCTCCGATCCCGGGACTCTTGCAGGCCGCTCCCGGCTTGGCCCCACGCCCGCCTCCGCTTCCATCCGGCACCGCACCGGACCGCACGTCACCGCACCAGGTCGGGCTACTCACTGGCAAGAGGGTGGAAGCGAGCGTGGGGCATCCGGCCGGCCGTGCCTTCCGGGGCCCGCCCCGCCGGGGTGTCGGCGCCTCCTCCCCAGCCCCAGGGCGAGCGCAGCCAGCCACCCGGCCTTCTCCTCCCGTCTGCCCCACCTGGTGCATACCCACCCCGGAGGCGCCAGCGCCCCCAGTGAACATCAACAGCCCGAGCCCGCTGCCCTAGCGGGGCCTCGCGAAATGCCAGGGACCCTGCCTGGGGATGAGGGCTCGAGGGAGGGGAGAGGTCCAGGACCCAGGGAGCCCAGGCGTGTGGCGGAGTGGGAGTCTGGGGTCTCGCGGCCCCGCCCGCCCGCTCCTGGTTCTCGCATCCACCCACCCAGCCCCCACCCTCCAGTCCCCGGGCGCCAGCCTCCGGTCCCGCCCTCACCGCACACCCCCCCCACCCCTCCGTGCGGGTGCGGGTGCCGGTGTGGGTGGTGTCTCAGGAAAGGTGCAAAGCTGGGACGTGGCTTCCAGCCGGTGCAGTGGGATCTGGCCGGGTGCGGGGAGCGGGGAGCGTGCCCCTCGTGAAGTGCCGGGTGGGGGGGGAGGGGGGGGGTTGTGTGCGGGCTTGGGGTGCGTGGCGGGGCGGGGCGGGGCGGGGCCGGGCCAGGCCAGGCCAGGCTGCTTTGCTGGCCCGGGAGGGGCAGAGGGATCCGTGGCTGGGATGTGTTTGGCCCCAGCAGCCGCGCTCCCTGGGGAGAGAGGGACCCAGGGAGGGAGGGGGGGAGGGGCGGCGGGCGCCAAAGGAGAGGTCAAGGAGGCCAAAGGCCAAAGGCCAAAAGCGAAAAAGCCTACAGCACCCGGTATTCCCAGGCGGTCTCCCATCCAAGTACTAACCAGGCCCGACCCTGCTTAGCTTCCGAGATCAGACGAGATCGGGCGCGTTCAGGGTGGTATGGCCGTAGACGCGGGCGGCTGGCGCTGGGCGCCTCAAGAGCCTGCTCCACGCGTCCCCAGCCCAGCGGGTGCGGCGCTTCACCCGTGCACGCGCCTGCCTGCCTGCCTGCCTGCCGCCGCCCTCCGCCGCGGGCCCCGGGCGGGTGGCGGAGGCCGCGCAAGAGGACCCTGGCAAGGCGCTGAGGCGCAAGCCCCGGCGTTCTCCGATCCCGGGACTCTTGCAGGCCGCTCCCGGCTTGGCCCCACGCCCGCCTCCGCTTCCATCCGGCACCGCACCGGACCGCACGTCACCGCACCAGGTCGGGCTACTCACTGGCAAGAGGGTGGAAGCGAGCGTGGGGCATCCGGCCGGCCGTGCCTTCCGGGGCCCGCCCCGCCGGGGTGTCGGCGCCTCCTCCCCAGCCCCAGGGCGAGCGCAGCCAGCCACCCGGCCTTCTCCTCCCGTCTGCCCCACCTGGTGCATACCCACCCCGGAGGCGCCAGCGCCCCCAGTGAACATCAACAGCCCGAGCCCGCTGCCCTAGCGGGGCCTCGCGAAATGCCAGGGACCCTGCCTGGGGATGAGGGCTCGAGGGAGGGGAGAGGTCCAGGACCCAGGGAGCCCAGGCGTGTGGCGGAGTGGGAGTCTGGGGTCTCGCGGCCCCGCCCGCCCGCTCCTGGTTCTCGCATCCACCCACCCAGCCCCCACCCTCCAGTCCCCGGGCGCCAGCCTCCGGTCCCGCCCTCACCGCACACCCCCCCACCCCTCCGTGCGGGTGCGGGTGCCGGTGTGGGTGGTGTCTCAGGAAAGGTGCAAAGCTGGGACGTGGCTTCCAGCCGGTGCAGTGGGATCTGGCCGGGTGCGGGGAGCGGGGAGCGGGGAGCGTGCCCCTCGTGAAGTGCCGGGTGGGGGGGGAGGGGGGGGGTTGTGTGCGGGCTTGGGGTGCGTGGCGGGGCGGGGCGGGGCGGGGCCGGGCCAGGCCAGGCCAGGCTGCTTTGCTGGCCCGGGAGGGGCAGAGGGATCCGTGGCTGGGATGTGTTTGGCTCCAGCAGCCGCGCTCCCTGGGGAGAGAGGGACCCAGGGAGGGAGGGGGGGAGGGGCGGCGGGCGCCAAAGGAGAGGTCAAGGAGGCCAAAGGCCAAAGGCCAAAAGCGAAAAAGCCTACAGCACCCGGTATTCCCAGGCGGTCTCCCATCCAAGTACTAACCAGGCCCGACCCTGCTTAGCTTCCGAGATCAGACGAGATCGGGCGCGTTCAGGGTGGTATGGCCGTAGACGCGGGCGGCTGGCGCTGGGCGCCTCAAGAGCCTGCTCCACGCGTCCCCAGCCCAGCGGGTGCGGCGCTTCACCCGTGCACGCGCCTGCCTGCCTGCCTGCCTGCCTGCCGCCGCCCTCCGCCGCGGGCCCCGGGCGGGTGGCGGAGGCCGCGCAAGAGGACCCTGGCAAGGCGCTGAGGCGCAAGCCCCGGCGTTCTCCGATCCCGGGACTCTTGCAGGCCGCTCCCGGCTTGGCCCCACGCCCGCCTCCGCTTCCATCCGGCACCGCACCGGACCGCACGTCACCGCACCAGGTCGGGCTACTCGCTGGCAAGAGGGTGGAAGCGAGCGTGGGGCATCCGGCCGGCCGTGCCTCCCGGGGCCCGCCCCGCCGGGGTGTCGACGCCTCCTCCCCAGCCCCAGGGCGAGCGCAGCCAGCCACCCGGCCTTCTCCTCCCGTCTGCCCCACCTGGTGCATACCCACCCCGGAGGCGCCAGCGCCCCCAGTGAACATCAACAGCCCGAGCCCGCTGCCCTAGCGGGGCCTCGCGAAATGCCAGGGACCCTGCCTGGGGATGAGGGCTCGAGGGAGGGGAGAGGTCCAGGACCCAGGGAGCCCAGGCGTGTGGCGGAGTGGGAGTCTGGGGTCTCGCGGCCCCGCCCGCCCGCTCCTGGTTCTCGCATCCACCCACCCAGCCCCCACCCTCCAGTCCCCGGGCGCCAGCCTCCGGTCCCGCCCTCACCGCACACCCCCCCCACCCCTCCGTGCGGGTGCGGGTGCCGGTGTGGGTGGTGTCTCAGGAAAGGTGCAAAGCTGGGACGTGGCTTCCAGCCGGTGCAGTGGGATCTGGCCGGGTGCGGGGAGCGGGGAGCGTGCCCCTCGTGAAGTGCCGGGTGGGGGGGGAGGGGGGGGGTTGTGTGCGGGCTTGGGGTGCGTGGCGGGGCGGGGCGGGGCGGGGCCGGGCCAGGCCAGGCCAGGCTGCTTTGCTGGCCCGGGAGGGGCAGAGGGATCCGTGGCTGGGATGTGTTTGGCCCCAGCAGCCGCGCTCCCTGGGGAGAGAGGGACCCAGGGAGGGAGGGGGGGAGGGGCGGCGGGCGCCAAAGGAGAGGTCAAGGAGGCCAAAGGCCAAAGGCCAAAAGCGAAAAAGCCTACAGCACCCGGTATTCCCAGGCGGTCTCCCATCCAAGTACTAACCAGGCCCGACCCTGCTTAGCTTCCGAGATCAGACGAGATCGGGCGCGTTCAGGGTGGTATGGCCGTAGACGCGGGCGGCTGGCGCTGGGCGCCTCAAGAGCCTGCTCCACGCGTCCCCAGCCCAGCGGGTGCGGCGCTTCACCCGTGCACGCGCCTGCCTGCCTGCCTGCCTGCCTGCCGCCGCCCTCCGCCGCGGGCCCCGGGCGGGTGGCGGAGGCCGCGCAAGAGGACCCTGGCAAGGCGCTGAGGCGCAAGCCCCGGCGTTCTCCGATCCCGGGACTCTTGCAGGCCGCTCCCGGCTTGGCCCCACGCCCGCCTCCGCTTCCATCCGGCACCGCACCGGACCGCACGTCACCGCACCAGGTCGGGCTACTCACTGGCAAGAGGGTGGAAGCGAGCGTGGGGCATCCGGCCGGCCGTGCCTTCCGGGGCCCGCCCCGCCGGGGTGTCGGCGCCTCCTCCCCAGCCCCAGGGCGAGCGCAGCCAGCCACCCGGCCTTCTCCTCCCGTCTGCCCCACCTGGTGCATACCCACCCCGGAGGCGCCAGCGCCCCCAGTGAACATCAACAGCCCGAGCCCGCTGCCCTAGCGGGGCCTCGCGAAATGCCAGGGACCCTGCCTGGGGATGAGGGCTCGAGGGAGGGGAGAGGTCCAGGACCCAGGGAGCCCAGGCGTGTGGCGGAGTGGGAGTCTGGGGTCTCGCGGCCCCGCCCGCCCGCTCCTGGTTCTCGCATCCACCCACCCAGCCCCCACCCTCCAGTCCCCGGGCGCCAGCCTCCGGTCCCGCCCTCACCGCACACCCCCCCCACCCCTCCGTGCGGGTGCGGGTGCCGGTGTGGGTGGTGTCTCAGGAAAGGTGCAAAGCTGGGACGTGGCTTCCAGCCGGTGCAGTGGGATCTGGCCGGGTGCGGGGAGCGGGGAGCGTGCCCCTCGTGAAGTGCCGGGTGGGGGGGGAGGGGGGGGGTTGTGTGCGGGCTTGGGGTGCGTGGCGGGGCGGGGCGGGGCGGGGCCGGGCCAGGCCAGGCCAGGCTGCTTTGCTGGCCCGGGAGGGGCAGAGGGATCCGTGGCTAGGATGTGTTTGGCCCCAGCAGCCGCGCTCCCTGGGGAGAGAGGGACCCAGGGAGGGAGGGGGGAGGGGCGGCGGGCGCCAAAGGAGAGGTCAAGGAGGCCAAAGGCCAAAGGCCAAAAGCGAAAAAGCCTACAGCACCCGGTATTCCCAGGCGGTCTCCCATCCAAGTACTAACCAGGCCCGACCCTGCTTAGCTTCCGAGATCAGACGAGATCGGGCGCGTTCAGGGTGGTATGGCCGTAGACGCGGGCGGCTGGCGCTGGGCGCCTCAAGAGCCTGCTCCACGCGTCCCCAGCCCAGCGGGTGCGGCGCTTCACCCGTGCACGCACCTGCCTGCCTGCCTGCCTGCCTGCCGCCGCCCTCCGCCGCGGGCCCCGGGCGGGTGGTGGAGGCCGCGCAAGAGGACCCTGGCAAGGCGCTGAGGCGCAAGCCCCGGCGTTCTCCGATCCCGGGACTCTTGCAGGCCGCTCCCGGCTTGGCCCCACGCCCGCCTCCGCTTCCATCCGGCACCGCACCGGACCGCACGTCACCGCACCAGGTCGGGCTACTCACTGGCAAGAGGGTGGAAGCGAGCGTGGGGCATCCGGCCGGCCGTGCCTTCCGGGGCCCGCCCCGCCGGGGTGTCGGCGCCTCCTCCCCAGCCCCAGGGCGAGCGCAGCCAGCCACCCGGCCTTCTCCTCCCGTCTGCCCCACCTGGTGCATACCCACCCCGGAGGCGCCAGCGCCCCCAGTGAACATCAACAGCCCGAGCCCGCTGCCCTAGCGGGGCCTCGCGAAATGCCAGGGACCCTGCCTGGGGATGAGGGCTCGAGGGAGGGGAGAGGTCCAGGACCCAGGGAGCCCAGGCGTGTGGCGGAGTGGGAGTCTGGGGTCTCGCGGCCCCGCCCGCCCGCTCCTGGTTCTCGCATCCACCCACCCAGCCCCCACCCTCCAGTCCCCGGGCGCCAGCCTCCGGTCCCGCCCTCACCGCACACCCCCCCACCCCTCCGTGCGGGTGCGGGTGCCGGTGTGGGTGGTGTCTCAGGAAAGGTGCAAAGCTGGGACGTGGCTTCCAGCCGGTGCAGTGGGATCTGGCCGGGTGCGGGGAGCGGGGAGCGGGGAGCGTGCCCCTCGTGAAGTGCCGGGTGGGGGGGGAGGGGGGGGGTTGTGTGCGGGCTTGGGGTGCGTGGCGGGGCGGGGCGGGGCGGGGCCGGGCCAGGCCAGGCCAGGCTGCTTTGCTGGCCCGGGAGGGGCAGAGGGATCCGTGGCTGGGATGTGTTTGGCCCCAGCAGCCGCGCTCCCTGGGGAGAGAGGGACCCAGGGAGGGAGGGGGGGAGGGGCGGCGGGCGCCAAAGGAGAGGTCAAGGAGGCCAAAGGCCAAAGGCCAAAAGCGAAAAAGCCTACAGCACCCGGTATTCCCAGGCGGTCTCCCATCCAAGTACTAACCAGGCCCGACCCTGCTTAGCTTCCGAGATCAGACGAGATCGGGCGCGTTCAGGGTGGTATGGCCGTAGACGCGGGCGGCTGGCGCTGGGCGCCTCAAGAGCCTGCTCCACGCGTCCCCAGCCCAGCGGGTGCGGCGCTTCACCCGTGCACGCGCCTGCCTGCCTGCCTGCCTGCCTGCCGCCGCCCTCCGCCGCGGGCCCCGGGCGGGTGGCGGAGGCCGCGCAAGAGGACCCTGGCAAGGCGCTGAGGCGCAAGCCCCGGCGTTCTCCGATCCCGGGACTCTTGCAGGCCGCTCCCGGCTTGGCCCCACGCCCGCCTCCGCTTCCATCCGGCACCGCACCGGACCGCACGTCACCGCACCAGGTCGGGCTACTCACTGGCAAGAGGGTGGAAGCGAGCGTGGGGCATCCGGCCGGCCGTGCCTTCCGGGGCCCGCCCCGCCGGGGTGTCGGCGCCTCCTCCCCAGCCCCAGGGCGAGCGCAGCCAGCCACCCGGCCTTCTCCTCCCGTCTGCCCCACCTGGTGCATACCCACCCCGGAGGCGCCAGCGCCCCCAGTGAACATCAACAGCCCGAGCCCGCTGCCCTAGCGGGGCCTCGCGAAATGCCAGGGACCCTGCCTGGGGATGAGGGCTCGAGGGAGGGGAGAGGTCCAGGACCCAGGGAGCCCAGGCGTGTGGCGGAGTGGGAGTCTGGGGTCTCCCGGCCCCGCCCGCCCGCTCCTGGTTCTCGCATCCACCCACCCAGCCCCCACCCTCCAGTCCCCGGGCGCCAGCCTCCGGTCCCGCCCTCAACGCACACCCCCCCACCCCTCCGTGCGGGTGCGGGTGCCGGTGTGGGTGGTGTCTCAGGAAAGGTGCAAAGCTGGGACGTGGCTTCCAGCCGGTGCAGTGGGATCTGGCCGGGTGCGGGGAGCGGGGAGCGGGGAGCGTGCCCCTCGTGAAGTGCCGGGTGGGGGGGGAGGGGGGGATTGTGTGCGGGCTTGGGGTGCGTGGCGGGGCGGGGCGGGGCGGGGCCGGGCCAGGCCAGGCCAGGCTGCTTTGCTGGCCCGGGAGGGGCAGAGGGATCCGTGGCTGGGATGTGTTTGGCCCCAGCAGCCGCGCTCCCTGGGGAGAGAGGGACCCAGGGAGGGAGGGGGGGAGGGGCGGCGGGCGCCAAAGGAGAGGTCAAGGAGGCCAAAGGCCAAAGGCCAAAAGCGAAAAAGCCTACAGCACCCGGTATTCCCAGGCGGTCTCCCATCCAAGTACTAACCAGGCCCGACCCTGCTTAGCTTCCGAGATCAGACGAGATCGGGCGCGTTCAGGGTGGTATGGCCGTAGACGCGGGCGGCTGGCGCTGGGCGCCTCAAGAGCCTGCTCCACGCGTCCCCAGCCCAGCGGGTGCGGCGCTTCACCCGTGCACGCGCCTGCCTGCCTGCCTGCCTGCCTGCCGCCGCCCTCCGCCGCGGGCCCCGGGCGGGTGGTGGAGGCCGCGCAAGAGGACCCTGGCAAGGCGCTGAGGCGCAAGCCCCGGCGTTCTCCGATCCCGGGACTCTTGCAGGCCGCTCCCGGCTTGGCCCCACGCCCGCCTCCGCTTCCATCCGGCACCGCACCGGACCGCACGTCACCGCACCAGGTCGGGCTACTCACTGGCAAGAGGGTGGAAGCGAGCGTGGGGCATCCGGCCGGCCGTGCCTTCCGGGGCCCGCCCCGCCGGGGTGTCGGCGCCTCCTCCCCAGCCCCAGGGCGAGCGCAGCCAGCCACCCGGCCTTCTCCTCCCGTCTGCCCCACCTGGTGCATACCCACCCCGGAGGCGCCAGCGCCCCCAGTGAACATCAACAGCCCGAGCCCGCTGCCCTAGCGGGGCCTCGCGAAATGCCAGGGACCCTGCCTGGGGATGAGGGCTCGAGGGAGGGGAGAGGTCCAGGACCCAGGGAGCCCAGGCGTGTGGCGGAGTGGGAGTCTGGGGTCTCGCGGCCCCGCCCGCCCGCTCCTGGTTCTCGCATCCACCCACCCAGCCCCCACCCTCCAGTCCCCGGGCGCCAGCCTCCGGTCCCGCCCTCACCGCACACCCCCCCACCCCTCCGTGCGGGTGCGGGTGCCGGTGTGGGTGGTGTCTCAGGAAAGGTGCAAAGCTGGGACGTGGCTTCCAGCCGGTGCAGTGGGATCTGGCCGGGTGCGGGGAGCGGGGAGCGGGGAGCGTGCCCCTCGTGAAGTGCCGGGTGGGGGGGGAGGGGGGGGGTGTGTGCGGGCTTGGGGTGCGTGGCGGGGCGGGGCGGGGCGGGGCCGGGCCAGGCCAGGCCAGGCTGCTTTGCTGGCCCGGGAGGGGCAGAGGGATCCGTGGCTGGGATGTGTTTGGCCCCAGCAGCCGCGCTCCCTGGGGAGAGAGGGACCCAGGGAGGGAGGGGGGGAGGGGCGGCGGGCGCCAAAGGAGAGGTCAAGGAGGCCAAAGGCCAAAGGCCAAAAGCGAAAAAGCCTACAGCACCCGGTATTCCCAGGCGGTCTCCCATCCAAGTACTAACCAGGCCCGACCCTGCTTAGCTTCCGAGATCAGACGAGATCGGGCGCGTTCAGGGTGGTATGGCCGTAGACGCGGGCGGCTGGCGCTGGGCGCCTCAAGAGCCTGCTCCACGCGTCCCCAGCCCAGCGGGTGCGGCGCTTCACCCGTGCACGCGCCTGCCTGCCTGCCTGCCTGCCTGCCGCCGCCCTCCGCCGCGGGCCCCGGGCGGGTGGCGGAGGCCGCGCAAGAGGACCCTGGCAAGGCGCTGAGGCGCAAGCCCCGGCGTTCTCCGATCCCGGGACTCTTGCAGGCCGCTCCCGGCTTGGCCCCACGCCCGCCTCCGCTTCCATCCGGCACCGCACCGGACCGCACGTCACCGCACCAGGTCGGGCTACTCACTGGCAAGAGGGTGGAAGCGAGCGTGGGGCATCCGGCCGGCCGTGCCTTCCGGGGCCCGCCCCGCCGGGGTGTCGGCGCCTCCTCCCCAGCCCCAGGGCGAGCGCAGCCAGCCACCCGGCCTTCTCCTCCCGTCTGCCCCACCTGGTGCATACCCACCCCGGAGGCGCCAGCGCCCCCAGTGAACATCAACAGCCCGAGCCCGCTGCCCTAGCGGGGCCTCGCGAAATGCCAGGGACCCTGCCTGGGGATGAGGGCTCGAGGGAGGGGAGAGGTCCAGGACCCAGGGAGCCCAGGCGTGTGGCGGAGTGGGAGTCTGGGGTCTCGCGGCCCCGCCCGCCCGCTCCTGGTTCTCGCATCCACCCACCCAGCCCCCACCCTCCAGTCCCCGGGCGCCAGCCTCCGGTCCCGCCCTCACCGCACACCCCCCCACCCCTCCGTGCGGGTGTGGGTGCCGGTGTGGGTGGTGTCTCAGGAAAGGTGCAAAGCTGGGACGTGGCTTCCAGCCGGTGCAGTGGGATCTGGCCGGGTGCGGGGAGCGGGGAGCGGGGAGCGTGCCCCTCGTGAAGTGCCGGGTGGGGGGGGAGGGGGGGGGTGTGTGCGGGCTTGGGGTGCGTGGCGGGGCGGGGCGGGGCGGGGCCGGGCCAGGCCAGGCCAGGCTGCTTTGCTGGCCCGGGAGGGGCAGAGGGATCCGTGGCTGGGATGTGTTTGGCCCCAGCAGCCGCGCTCCCTGGGGAGAGAGGGACCCAGGGAGGGAGGGGGGGAGGGGCGGCGGGCGCCAAAGGAGAGGTCAAGGAGGCCAAAGGCCAAAGGCCAAAAGCGAAAAAGCCTACAGCACCCGGTATTCCCAGGCGGTCTCCCATCCAAGTACTAACCAGGCCCGACCCTGCTTAGCTTCCGAGATCAGACGAGATCGGGCGCGTTCAGGGTGGTATGGCCGTAGACGCGGGCGGCTGGCGCTGGGCGCCTCAAGAGCCTGCTCCACGCGTCCCCAGCCCAGCGGGTGCGGCGCTTCACCCGTGCACGCGCCTGCCTGCCTGCCTGCCTGCCTGCCGCCGCCCTCCGCCGCGGGCCCCGGGCGGGTGGCGGAGGCCGCGCAAGAGGACCCTGGCAAGGCGCTGAGGCGCAAGCCCCGGCGTTCTCCGATCCCGGGACTCTTGCAGGCCGCTCCCGGCTTGGCCCCACGCCCGCCTCCGCTTCCATCCGGCACCGCACCGGACCGCACGTCACCGCACCAGGTCGGGCTACTCACTGGCAAGAGGGTGGAAGCGAGCGTGGGGCATCCGGCCGGCCGTGCCTTCCGGGGCCCGCCCCGCCGGGGTGTCGGCGCCTCCTCCCCAGCCCCAGGGCGAGCGCAGCCAGCCACCCGGCCTTCTCCTCCCGTCTGCCCCACCTGGTGCATACCCACCCCGGAGGCGCCAGCGCCCCCAGTGAACATCAACAGCCCGAGCCCGCTGCCCTAGCAGGGCCTCGCGAAATGCCAGGGACCCTGCCTGGGGATGAGGGCTCGAGGGAGGGGAGAGGTCCAGGACCCAGGGAGCCCAGGCGTGTGGCGGAGTGGGAGTCTGGGGTCTCGCGGCCCCGCCCGCCCGCTCCTGGTTCTCGCATCCACCCACCCAGCCCCCACCCTCCAGTCCCCGGGCGCCAGCCTCCGGTCCCGCCCTCACCGCACACCCCCCCCACCCCTCCGTGCGGGTGCGGGTGCCGGTGTGGGTGGTGTCTCAGGAAAGGTGCAAAGCTGGGACGTGGCTTCCAGCCGGTGCAGTGGGATCTGGCCGGGTGCGGGGAGCGGGGAGCGTGCCCCTCGTGAAGTGCCGGGTGGGGGGGGAGGGGGGGGGTTGTGTGCGGGCTTGGGGTGCGTGGCGGGGCGGGGCGGGGCGGGGCCGGGCCAGGCCAGGCCAGGCTGCTTTGCTGGCCCGGGAGGGGCAGAGGGATCCGTGGCTAGGATGTGTTTGGCCCCAGCAGCCGCGCTCCCTGGGGAGAGAGGGACCCAGGGAGGGAGGGGGGAGGGGCGGCGGGCGCCAAAGGAGAGGTCAAGGAGGCCAAAGGCCAAAGGCCAAAAGCGAAAAAGCCTACAGCACCCGGTATTCCCAGGCGGTCTCCCATCCAAGTACTAACCAGGCCCGACCCTGCTTAGCTTCCGAGATCAGACGAGATCGGGCGCGTTCAGGGTGGTATGGCCGTAGACGCGGGCGGCTGGCGCTGGGCGCCTCAAGAGCCTGCTCCACGCGTCCCCAGCCCAGCGGGTGCGGCGCTTCACCCGTGCACGCACCTGCCTGCCTGCCTGCCTGCCTGCCGCCGCCCTCCGCCGCGGGCCCCGGGCGGGTGGTGGAGGCCGCGCAAGAGGACCCTGGCAAGGCGCTGAGGCGCAAGCCCCGGCGTTCTCCGATCCCGGGACTCTTGCAGGCCGCTCCCGGCTTGGCCCCACGCCCGCCTCCGCTTCCATCCGGCACCGCACCGGACCGCACGTCACCGCACCAGGTCGGGCTACTCACTGGCAAGAGGGTGGAAGCGAGCGTGGGGCATCCGGCCGGCCGTGCCTTCCGGGGCCCGCCCCGCCGGGGTGTCGGCGCCTCCTCCCCAGCCCCAGGGCGAGCGCAGCCAGCCACCCGGCCTTCTCCTCCCGTCTGCCCCACCTGGTGCATACCCACCCCGGAGGCGCCAGCGCCCCCAGTGAACATCAACAGCCCGAGCCCGCTGCCCTAGCGGGGCCTCGCGAAATGCCAGGGACCCTGCCTGGGGATGAGGGCTCGAGGGAGGGGAGAGGTCCAGGACCCAGGGAGCCCAGGCGTGTGGCGGAGTGGGAGTCTGGGGTCTCGCGGCCCCGCCCGCCCGCTCCTGGTTCTCGCATCCACCCACCCAGCCCCCACCCTCCAGTCCCCGGGCGCCAGCCTCCGGTCCCGCCCTCACCGCACACCCCCCCACCCCTCCGTGCGGGTGCGGGTGCCGGTGTGGGTGGTGTCTCAGGAAAGGTGCAAAGCTGGGACGTGGCTTCCAGCCGGTGCAGTGGGATCTGGCCGGGTGCGGGGAGCGGGGAGCGGGGAGCGTGCCCCTCGTGAAGTGCCGGGTGGGGGGGGAGGGGGGGGGTTGTGTGCGGGCTTGGGGTGCGTGGCGGGGCGGGGCGGGGCGGGGCCGGGCCAGGCCAGGCCAGGCTGCTTTGCTGGCCCGGGAGGGGCAGAGGGATCCGTGGCTGGGATGTGTTTGGCCCCAGCAGCCGCGCTCCCTGGGGAGAGAGGGACCCAGGGAGGGAGGGGGGGAGGGGCGGCGGGCGCCAAAGGAGAGGTCAAGGAGGCCAAAGGCCAAAGGCCAAAAGCGAAAAAGCCTACAGCACCCGGTATTCCCAGGCGGTCTCCCATCCAAGTACTAACCAGGCCCGACCCTGCTTAGCTTCCGAGATCAGACGAGATCGGGCGCGTTCAGGGTGGTATGGCCGTAGACGCGGGCGGCTGGCGCTGGGCGCCTCAAGAGCCTGCTCCACGCGTCCCCAGCCCAGCGGGTGCGGCGCTTCACCCGTGCACGCGCCTGCCTGCCTGCCTGCCTGCCTGCCGCCGCCCTCCGCCGCGGGCCCCGGGCGGGTGGCGGAGGCCGCGCAAGAGGACCCTGGCAAGGCGCTGAGGCGCAAGCCCCGGCGTTCTCCGATCCCGGGACTCTTGCAGGCCGCTCCCGGCTTGGCCCCACGCCCGCCTCCGCTTCCATCCGGCACCGCACCGGACCGCACGTCACCGCACCAGGTCGGGCTACTCACTGGCAAGAGGGTGGAAGCGAGCGTGGGGCATCCGGCCGGCCGTGCCTTCCGGGGCCCGCCCCGCCGGGGTGTCGGCGCCTCCTCCCCAGCCCCAGGGCGAGCGCAGCCAGCCACCCGGCCTTCTCCTCCCGTCTGCCCCACCTGGTGCATACCCACCCCGGAGGCGCCAGCGCCCCCAGTGAACATCAACAGCCCGAGCCCGCTGCCCTAGCGGGGCCTCGCGAAATGCCAGGGACCCTGCCTGGGGATGAGGGCTCGAGGGAGGGGAGAGGTCCAGGACCCAGGGAGCCCAGGCGTGTGGCGGAGTGGGAGTCTGGGGTCTCCCGGCCCCGCCCGCCCGCTCCTGGTTCTCGCATCCACCCACCCAGCCCCCACCCTCCAGTCCCCGGGCGCCAGCCTCCGGTCCCGCCCTCAACGCACACCCCCCCACCCCTCCGTGCGGGTGCGGGTGCCGGTGTGGGTGGTGTCTCAGGAAAGGTGCAAAGCTGGGACGTGGCTTCCAGCCGGTGCAGTGGGATCTGGCCGGGTGCGGGGAGCGGGGAGCGGGGAGCGTGCCCCTCGTGAAGTGCCGGGTGGGGGGGGAGGGGGGGGGTTGTGTGCGGGCTTGGGGTGCGTGGCGGGGCGGGGCGGGGCGGGGCCGGGCCAGGCCAGGCCAGGCTGCTTTGCTGGCCCGGGAGGGGCAGAGGGATCCGTGGCTGGGATGTGTTTGGCCCCAGCAGCCGCGCTCCCTGGGGAGAGAGGGACCCAGGGAGGGAGGGGGGGAGGGGCGGCGGGCGCCAAAGGAGAGGTCAAGGAGGCCAAAGGCCAAAGGCCAAAAGCGAAAAAGCCTACAGCACCCGGTATTCCCAGGCGGTCTCCCATCCAAGTACTAACCAGGCCCGACCCTGCTTAGCTTCCGAGATCAGACGAGATCGGGCGCGTTCAGGGTGGTATGGCCGTAGACGCGGGCGGCTGGCGCTGGGCGCCTCAAGAGCCTGCTCCACGCGTCCCCAGCCCAGCGGGTGCGGCGCTTCACCCGTGCACGCGCCTGCCTGCCTGCCTGCCTGCCTGCCGCCGCCCTCCGCCGCGGGCCCCGGGCGGGTGGCGGAGGCCGCGCAAGAGGACCCTGGCAAGGCGCTGAGGCGCAAGCCCCGGCGTTCTCCGATCCCGGGACTCTTGCAGGCCGCTCCCGGCTTGGCCCCACGCCCGCCTCCGCTTCCATCCGGCACCGCACCGGACCGCACGTCACCGCACCAGGTCGGGCTACTCACTGGCAAGAGGGTGGAAGCGAGCGTGGGGCATCCGGCCGGCCGTGCCTTCCGGGGCCCGCCCCGCCGGGGTGTCGGCGCCTCCTCCCCAGCCCCAGGGCGAGCGCAGCCAGCCACCCGGCCTTCTCCTCCCGTCTGCCCCACCTGGTGCATACCCACCCCGGAGGCGCCAGCGCCCCCAGTGAACATCAACAGCCCGAGCCCGCTGCCCTAGCGGGGCCTCGCGAAATGCCAGGGACCCTGCCTGGGGATGAGGGCTCGAGGGAGGGGAGAGGTCCAGGACCCAGGGAGCCCAGGCGTGTGGCGGAGTGGGAGTCTGGGGTCTCGCGGCCCCGCCCGCCCGCTCCTGGTTCTCGCATCCACCCACCCAGCCCCCACCCTCCAGTCCCCGGGCGCCAGCCTCCGGTCCCGCCCTCACCGCACACCCCCCCACCCCTCCGTGCGGGTGCGGGTGCCGGTGTGGGTGGTGTCTCAGGAAAGGTGCAAAGCTGGGACGTGGCTTCCAGCCGGTGCAGTGGGATCTGGCCGGGTGCGGGGAGCGGGGAGCGGGGAGCGTGCCCCTCGTGAAGTGCCGGGTGGGGGGGGAGGGGGGGGGTTGT